>NW_028225180.1:57104324-57438534 GCF_052327205.1 Somniosus microcephalus
TCCGCTGGACACAGCGTCTGGCCCAGCATCTACTTCAGGATGAGCAAAACATGAAAGCATAACCAAGAACTAAGACTAACTGTGCTGCCACCAATATGTGTGATATGATACGTATCCACGGGTGGATATTAACATTTAACCCCTAATTCCATGCCTTCATACACCACGGAATGTAGTGAAGGCCTGTCTCAATGTCCTTTCCCAGCTGGCGCAGCTCCTTCTTGAGAACGTGGTATCTCTTAACACTGGCCAGCAGGGGATCTGTTATGCTCCTCAGATTCTCGGGCAGGTCGGGTATTGGTGAAGCCAATTCACTCTCATACTGGTACAAACCTGTTACGTTCAGGATAGTGGTTTGCCGTGCATATATGTACGTCATTCATGCTTTTCCAATCGTGACCGGTAGCCTCAGGTTAAAACAGAAATTAGGATTAGTAATGCTACATTCCAGACCATCATAGCCATATGTTCACTGATTTGTAACTATGCAGTATTCCCCCTTTCTGCGGTAGGCTGCGTATGTGCGTTCAAGTGCACAATCGAATGTTTGGTTGAATCTGCACCCATCCTTACTTCCCCAGCCTACTGGATGTAGACAAAGAGTTAGGCTTCCTACCCTGTGGCACCCTGTTAATTGGACCCCTCTCATGGTTCCCTTCCATTCGACCCCATACTGATCCACAGGGTAGTACAGCATGTAGTTCTCGCCCCGGATGAGTCCCAAGTTCTCTACCTCAATCTGGGGATATGGTCCCGATTCTCCCCTTACCATCAGTGGAATCATTAGGACCATTCCCAGCAGGGCCGAATGTCAGTCTGTGCATGCAACAGTCACGGGGAAGATACGAGTCATTCCCTTCAAGGTGCACGCGTCTAATGACCCTGGGTGTTGCGCTAGGTGGAACATGTGGGTACTGTTTATCCAACCTGGAAATTCGCCTCGGTGTATTTGTTCGAGGTTCTCTCTGACCTGTCCAACCATCCATCCCCCGTAAGCATGGCAGACATCCCTTTGGACCTCCGTTCTTTCAGAATCAAATTCTCGATTGACTAGGCAATTAATGGAGGCAGCATGGACCCCAGAAATGTAATCCCTTTGACTAAGCTCCCTGCTGCCCCATCGCCTTCCCACACAGCTCCTTTGACTGCGTCTGCTTGCACCTGCAGCAACTTTCTCACTGTGTCTCTAAGAATGTCTGCCATACAGATTTCCCATTTTCCCCATGTCTGTCTTTGCCTCCTGACCCCGTTGGCCATGTATCGGGGAGAGGATGTCTTCCCGGTATTCAGATGTTTGGACTCAGTAGCAGTGTCCTTCAACAGCCATGCTGGGTTTGAACTTTACTCGCCCCCTGTTGAGATGCATCGCTTCCTTTTTATTTAATGAGAATTGCTCTGCAAAGTATCAGGATCACAAATCTTCCGCATAGTTCATTCATTCTGTTAATTCGATATAGGCCCCCGAATGGGGTGTGTTAGATTCGTTTCAGTTGGGACCTGTGTTTCCATCGTCACACACCATTCATATCCACACATGCACCCGTATCGCCACTGATCAATAGCTGTCTCATGGTCGAGGCCCCAGTCCACCAGCTCCTGGGATGGTTACCCCCCTTTCATCAGATTCTGTACAGGCTGGGCCAGTTCTGCATATTCTGGGATAAAGTTCGAGCAATAATTAAATAGCCCTAGTACCTGCTTGTCCCTCTCCCTCTCTGGAGTGGTCCCTTCCTGCTGCCATCTCTAGCTGCTTGTAAGTACGGAACTGTGAGAAAGGACTGTGAGAAATCAAAGCACGCAGCCAGTGGTTGCATGCTGCACCTGCTAACGTTCCTCTTGGTCCTAGTGCCCCTCCCATCTGACTTCGGGCATTTGTCTCTTCCCTTTTGTTATTTTGTATCCTAGGTAGATTACTTCGTCCTTCCCTGCCTGTATCTTCCTAGGGTTACCTTTAGTCCCGCATTCTGTAGGTTTCCCAGTACCATAGTCAATTAAATATTGTAGAGGAACCTGCCACTATAGGATGTTCTTGCGCAGTGACATTATCTTATTCAATTCGGACTACACCAATTTACACCAACCAGAATTTCACCGTGGCCACAATGAAAGTCTGGTTTTAACATGTTAATTAACCTCATAACCCCAATTTAATCCAGCTCAATTTTTTCAATCTAAATTGGAAAACAAAGAAAGAAGCCACGTCAACAAAGAAACAATCACTCATGCCTTGTAAACATTCAAATTCATTTTCTTCCAAGCACATTGGGAACTGTAACTTCAAGGCTGAAGCTTATGTTTTGTAAAACAGTGAACAGATAAAACAAAACAAAATAACACATTCTTGCAGAAAACAGTAAATTACATCATATTTCTTATTGTCCTTCCTTCAGATGTCTTTCCAAAATACTGTAAAAACATTGGAGAAAAATTTGTTTTTCAGCATTTAAACAAATCAAATCAAACTTCTTTGGAAGATTTCACCATAGCATCCGCAACTCCAAGGTTAAATCTTAGACTGAAACTTAATCTTTTGTTAAACAAATTGTTTCTGTTCCTCTCAGTTTTTTACACACCAGCTTAACTTAAATTAGTTCCAAGTAAATCTGGGTGCACAATCATATTCGCACATTCTTCAAACTTCCAAAATCCAAAACAAGACAAAAGAGTTAGATGATTTTAACACAGAGAAGTGGGTGGAGCAAAAACAAACATGAAAGAATCTTTCTTTTAAAGGCAGATTTTCAGACAAAAGAAATACTGTAACTTCTTAAACATTCATAGTCAGGAAAACTTTCACACTTTAACACACATTCTCATACAAACTGAAATTCCAGCATATTTTTAAGGTTCCTTTCACTCAGCAAATCTTGTGTTTTATTGTCTTGGCACAAATGTTAATAACTTCCATGTTTGTAAAGCTTTAAGTTTATCTTTTTTTTCCTTTTAAAAGGTGACTCAGCAGCTTTTCCTGGCTTTCCAAATCCGTTTTTTTCCCCTTCCTTTGCTGAGTTTTCAAATTGGTTAGCCTGCAAATTAGATCTTTTTCCTTCTTTATCTACTCCTTCTGTTTCAATTTCTTACATTGTTTCTGGTAACAAGCTAAGATTACCATTCCCCCTTTACCTTCTTTATCTTTGGTTTGTCCCCTCCACCAAGCCCTTTGGCTCTCTGCACTGTCTTCGGGATCCCATCCTATCTTTTTCATAGTTTCAATGAGTTACTGATTTTTGTCCACTAAATAGTGGATGACAGAGTTGGGATCTCCCCAAGGGGATGGTCCGTCCCTCCTCTATTGCTGCATCCTTTTTAGGCATTCTATATAACTTGCCTCTTACTTCTCAATGGTTCATATGGTACTCTATCATTCACCCACACACACTTATTTTGCGCACACACACTCGTCACGGGATCACGATCCTGTGGTGTTTATAGTTCCCTACACCTACATGTTCCTGGCCGTCATTTGGGACTATACCCTCCTAATTCGTGCTCAGGCTAGTTTTTGAGATAGTCAACTACCCTTGTCCATGTCGATCACCCCTTGACTCGCAAGGATTAAATCTTATACTTTACCGGAACAACAACACAAAATTTACACTCTAAACAGACAAACACTTATACTCTGTACACCCTTTAACTTGAATCCCTCAAGATCGTCACCCGGTATTTCCGTATTCTAGGTTTCTAAACCCATTTACTCGCAGGTTTCTAAGTCATCTAATGCTTTCCCACCAGGGCTTCTAAACACTTTCATCTTTCCCCCCCGAGAGTTTCTAAACTCCTCGTGTCGGTTTGTTCCCGCTTAGTACTTCAAGCGCAGCTTTATACCTTAAAACGCATGCTATTGGTCCACTCCTGAAGCCTGTTGCTCCTTCTTTCGCTGTTCTTTATACCACCGCTACCCCAATCCGCCTCGTGGACTTCCACGTTAAGGGTGAATATTATTACTCTCCCTTCCGTGTATGTCATTGTGGAGGATCGATCAGCTGTCCGGCATTATCCCACTTCTGACACCAAGTTGTAAGCGAGGAAAACCTGGAAGGTAAAATAGAACTAACAGACTCAGGTGTTACCCAGATCAATAGTTTTATTAGGGGTGCACACGGGAGAACTGTCTCAGCTGCCCTTAGCTAGAGACAGCGTTCTCAAGGGAAAAAAGTTGCAAAACAGCTTAGTTTATACAGTTTATTAGAGATCACCCACTTATTATTAATGGGGGTGTATACAGGAGAATATTGATACTCCATTGGTTTACATGACTAATCAATCAATCAACTATTAGGCCTGTTCTTTGAACTCGAGTACCCTCTGGATATGTCAGTAAGAAGCTTATGGACTGCAGAGGCTTCATTCTAACTTCTGTATTCCTGAGCTATCTCTGAGTTATCAGTATGGGAAGGTATTTTCATCAGAGACATGGCTGGATCACTACAAAGCCACAGTGAGTTATGTAGCCTGCTGACTACTCTTCAAGGCCTTACTTGTGCCTTTGTACTCTTATCTCTTTCAAGAACTGTTTCTTTCTAAGTATTTACTCAGTGTAACCACAAGCAACACTTCAGAATGTCTTTGGTCAGCTAAATGTATTTATGTTAGTTTAAAAAGGGTTTATATAGCCAGGTATCCCACAGTGCTTTGCGTTTATTTTCCAGCCTAACAAGACTGAATGGTAACTTTCAGATATGTTATACCCGTCAAATAATGAGGCCCACCTCTTCATATCCCCTAAACCAAATTTTATCCTAAAACACTCACTCGGAGATCCCGCGCTTCTCAGCTCCCGGTCTGTAATCTAAACTCTCGTATATACAAGGGTAGAAGAAGGGGATGGAGGAAATTGGAGTTAACACAATTGAGAAAGACCTGGAGACAGACAGAGGTAGAGAAGGACAGATACACTTACATTCCCCAGCACAGAGACTTCCCCATTCATTGATATATCCGGGAGCATGACACCCAAACATTCAGCATGGATGGTGATCGAGGGTAAGGCTTCTACCTACTGAGACAAAGTGCCACGCCCGGTAAAACAACAGTGTGTACATCACTTGGATAATTTCCTTAATGGCTGATTATGGACAGTGAGGACTGATCCCTCCTATCAGAGTCCCGACATTTCTGCAGGTCTGTGGATGAACTTCCATTAGATGTACACCAATCAACTGATATTTGCACGCCGTTCATCTGTACCAATCAATTCCCGCTCCCTAGTCCACTAATCCCAGTCCATTGATGGCATCTGTCCATTAAATTTCCCAATCCATTGAAGGTATCTCTCCATTCAATTTCCCAACCCCTTGATGGCATCTGTCCATTCAATTTCCCAAACCATTGAATTATCTGTCCATTCACTTTCCCAATCCATTGATGGTATCTGTCCATTAACTTTCCCAATCGATTGATGGTATCTGTTCATTCAGTTTCCCAGTGCATTGATGGCATCTGTCCATTCAATTTCCCAATCCATTGAAGGTATCTGCCCATTCACTTTCCCAATCCATTGATGGTATCTGTCCATTAACTTTCCCAATCCATTGATGGTATCTGTCCATCCACTTTCCCAATCCATTGATGGTATCTGTCCATCCACTTTCCCAATCCATTGATGGTATCTGTCCACTCAATTTCCCAATCCATTGATGGTATCTGTCCATTCACTTTCCCAATCCATTGATGGTACCTGTCCATTCATTTACCCAGTCCATTGATGGTATCTGTCCACTCAATTTCCCAACCCATTGATGATATCTGTCCATTCACTTTCCCAATCCATTGATGGTATCTGTCCATTCAATTTCCAAATCCATTGATGGTATCTGTCCATTCACTTTCCCACCCCATTGATGGTATCTTTCCATTCACTTTCCCACCCCATTGATGGTATCTGTCCATTCAATTTCCCAATTTATTGACGGTATCTGACCATTCACTTTCCCAATCCATTGATGCTATCAGTCCATTAAATTTCCCAATCCATTGATGGAATCTGTCCACTCAATTTCCCAATCCATTGAAGTTATCTGTCCCTTCACTTTCCCAATCCACTGCTGGTATCTGGTCATTCAATTTCCCAATCCATTGATGATATCTGTCCATTAATTTTCCCAATCTATTGGTGGTATCCGTCCATTCACTTACTCAATCCAAAGATGGTATCTGTCCATTCATTTTCCAGTCCAAGTGTAAGGGCGTCGGTTACATGAGCCCAGAAGCATGTGTTCGATCCCTGTCTGCACCTGCTTTTAGACTGCAATCATTAATCAAGTAATTTTTGCTAAGCTTATTATTCGGCCCATGTCCATCTAAGCTGAAAGGTCAGACTACCCGAGTAAACTTTGAATATTTAGCTATTCTTCCGGAGCCTTTTCCCAGGAGTAGCCATCTGTATTCATCACACTTTAATTTCTCATTTCTATCGCAGCGAGAAAGCCAGATAGTGAAAGTGTGTTCCAGATGTTAGGTATCATGAAATTAAATTAATTTCCTCAAACATTTCCTCCTTCATCATAGTTTCCAACTGAGGGATAGTGCTCGATTCATCGACTGCTCCCAATCTATTGATAATCCCCCGCAACTTTGAC
This sequence comes from Somniosus microcephalus, assembly GCF_052327205.1. Taxonomy (NCBI): domain Eukaryota; kingdom Metazoa; phylum Chordata; class Chondrichthyes; order Squaliformes; family Somniosidae; genus Somniosus; species Somniosus microcephalus. The sequence continues at coordinate 57,110,906 of NW_028225180.1, forward strand.
GATTTTTAATCGATTGTTGTTTGCCAATCTATAAACGGTTCTCAGTCCTTTCGCTGTGGCCGATCCATTGAAGATTCCCAATCCATTCATATTTCCCAAAACATTCATGTTTCCCATCCAATACGTTTCCATTTAAAGTGAGAAGTTCGATTCCATTGTCATTGGGTTGAAAACAAACTCTTTAACTGTGCGGTTGGATCTGCCAGCGCAATAGCCAGGGATCGTCTCAGCTGATTTTCACTGAATCTACAAAGGAAATTCAGCCAGGAAATGGCTCAGGTCCCGTTTCCTTCATTTCTGTTGGTTTGCTGATTTATTGGGAAAGCCTCCTGACCCTCAGTAATAAGTGTAAATAATGGACTGTGGGATTGAATCTAAGCAGATTTTCAGTTAATAATATGGAAGATTCACTAGATTTAAATGTTCTTACTATTTAAATGCGGACTCATTAAACAATCAAACGGCAGAGACGCATTCAAAGATCAGATTAATCGATGACTAGCAACATAGAAACATAGAAGATAAGAGCAGGAGTAGGCCATTCGGTCCCTTGAGCCTGTTCTGCCAATTAATGAGATCATGAATGATGATCGACATTCAATACCCTGTCCCTGCTTTCTCCTCATATCCCTTGATCCCTTTAGCCTTAAGAAATATATCTAACTCCTTCTTGAATATATTTAATAAGTTGGCTTCAACTACCATCTGTGGTAGAGAATTCCACAGATTCACCACTCTCTGGGTGAAGAAATTCCTCCTCATCTCAGACCTAAATGGCTTACCCCTTATCCTTAGACTGCGACCACTGGTTCTGGACTCCCCCACCATCGGGAACATCCTTCCTGCATCCAGTCTGTCTAGTCCTATTAGAATTATATAAGTTCCAATAAGATCCCCTCTCATTTTTCTAAACTCTGGCGAATATAAGCCTAATCGACCCAATCTCTCTTCATACGTCATTCCTGCCATCCCAGGTATCAGTCTAGTGAACCTTCGCTGTACTCCCTCCATAGCAAGAACACCCTTCTTCAGGTAAGGCAACCAAAACTGCACACAATACTCAAGGTGTGGTCTCACCAAGGCCCTGTACAACTGCAGCAACACATCCTTGCTCCTGTACTCGAAACCTCTCGCTATGAAGGCCAACATACCATTTGTCTTCTTAACTGCTGCTGCACCTGCATGCTTACCTTCAGCGACTGGTGCACAAGGACACCCACGCCTCGTTGCACTTCCCCTTTTTCCAATATATTGCCGTTCAGATAATAATCTGCCTTCTTGTTTTGCCACAAAAGTGGATAACCTCTCATTTATCCACATTATACTGCATCTGCCATGCTTCTGCCCAATCACCCAAACTGTCCAAATCATACTGGAGTTTCTCTGCATCCTCTACACAACACACATGCCCACCCAGCTTTGTGTCGTCTGCAAACTTGGAGATATTACATCTAGTTCCCTCGTCTAGATCAGTAATATATGTTGTGAATAGTTGGGGTCCGAGCACCGATCCCTGCGGTAGCCCACTAGTCACTGCCTGCCACTCGGAAAAAGACCCATTTATTCAAATGTTTGCTTCCTGTCTGCCAGACAGTTCTCTATCCAAGTCAATCCCTTACCCCCAATCCCATGTGCTTTAACTTTACATGCCAATCACTTATGTGGGACCATATCAAATGTCTCCTGAAAGTCCAAATACACCACATCCACTGGATCTCCCTTATCTATTCTACCAGTTACATCCACAAACAATTCCAATAGATTACTGAAGCATGATTTACCTTTTGTAAATCCACGTTGAATTTGTCCTTTCCTGTCACGGTTTTGCAAGTGCTCTGCTATTAAATCTTTTATAATGGACTCTACCATTTTCCTCACTACCGATGTCAGACTTCCCTGTTTTCTCTCTACCACCTTTTTTTAAATAGTGGGGTTACATTAGCTACCCTCCAATCCATGGGAACTATTCCAGGGTCTATAGAATTTTGGAAGATGACCAGCAAGGCATCTACTATTTCTAGGGCTACTTCCTGAAGTACCCTAGGATGTAGATTATCTTAAGTGCCCTAGGATGTAATATCCTTCCTTACTATTGTGTGGATCTCCTCTTTAACCAGCAATGCTACCCCACCTCTTTTTCCTTTTTGCCTGTCCTTCCTGAAACTGGATGTTGAATTCCCAGCCTTTGTCACCCTGGAACTATGTCTCCATAATTCCAAGTACATCATATCCGTTTACATCAATGTGCACAGCTAATTCATCCACCTTATTATGAATGCTCTTCGCATTAAGACACAAGGCCTTCAGGCATGTTTTTTTAACATTCTCAGTCCTTTTAGAATTATTATTTACTGTAGCCCTGCTTGAATAACACACTTTATTTCTCTGCCTTCCACATTTGCTTTTCTCCTTCCTGTCTTTTGTTTCTATCCTTACATCCCTTTCCTCTATCTCCCTGCACAGATATCCAACCCCCTGCCATTTTAGTTTAAACCCGCCCCAACAGCATTAGCAAACTCTCCCTCTAGAACATCCATCCTGGTCCCACCACCGTGCAAACCATCCAGATTGTACTGGTCCCACCTCCCCCAGTTCCAGTGTCCCAGGAATTTGAATCCCTCCTCCTTGCACCATTGCTCTAGCCACGTATTCATCTGAAATATCCTTCTATTAGAACTATTAGGAGTGGGGTGCGAATTCATTGGATCTTCTGTCTCATGCCATGAAAACTCGAAGCCTAGTCCAAAGATTAAGCTGTGGGCCAGGTCTCACACGGTAACTTTGTTCAGTATTAATTACTGTTCTTGTTCATATTGTACAGAGAAAGAGAAACAAACAGATGGACAGACACGAAGAGAGGGACATACATATAGACATTAAGAAGGAGATATGGAAGAGAATGAGAGAAAGAGAGAAGCATAGGGAGAGACTGGGAGGGCCACAGAGACAGACGAAAACAGAGCGGTAAAGAGAGCAGAGAGAGACTGATAGAGACAGATAGACTGAGAAAGATATAATTACAGACATAGCGAATGGAAGGAAGAATGGGAATTTTAATAAAGATAGAAAGGAGAGAGAAATGGAATGAGGGGGAGGTGCTACTGCTGAAAATAGGCAGAATCAAGAAGATGTGAATACTGATTTGGAGGTGAGGGACTGATGTCCAGAAACAGAGGGAGAACTGGAATAGAAAAATTACAGAAAGTTAGCAGGATAGAAAGAACATGTAACTGGGAAACGGTACCACAATGGGAAGCTTATTGGAAAGAGCTGATTGAGGGAATAGTAAACAGAGAAAGAGAGTCATCGATAGAGTGAGAGAGACAAAAAAAAGCGAGTCAGAGAGTGACAGGAGAGAGAAACAGACAGAGAGGGGGAGAGACAGTCAGAAGGAGAGAGGGGCAGAGCGAAACAGACAGAGAGAGTCAGAGAGAGAGACAGGGCGACAGAGAGTCACAAGTAGCCAGGGGTGAAACTTAAAGGTAGACAGGACTGAGACAGAAAAACAGAAAGAGCAAGAGACCGACAGAAGGACAGATGGGACAGAGAGAGAGAGCCAGAGAGACACGGGTTAGAGACACAACTGCGTTGCCCATTTCAGAGTAGAACTTGTTGGCAAAGAGGTGATGCAGATGCTGCCTGGAACGTCGGGCTTTCTGTGGCTCGTGGCCCAGATGTGTTCATCGGGTCTATATGTGTCTTACCACCACTTGAAAAACAGTTGGATTTCGGGGCTTCCCAATGCATAGTTTACAAATTTCCTGGTAACCACACAATGTGTATTTCCTGCAAAAATTGTGTGTTCTGCTGATTTCATTTTCGAATCTGGAGTTCTCTGCACGGTATTGCCAGTCTCTGAAAGTTACAACAATGGGGAAGGCTTTAAAACAGAAAACAATATCGTGACATTTATATTTTGATATAATCTAGGTGGTTAAAATATTATGATTTCACATTCAATTTTGCTGTATCCAAAGCGATGATGTAGTGACAGGTTGTGGCTATGAGGCGGCTCTGTGAATGGAGTTGCTGATGTCACCCATCTCAGTTGTCACCTGGTATTCAAGGAATAACATAGAGATCAGCAGCACCAAGGGAATATTTAAGTTATATTTTATTTTATTTTTTCTCTTCGGATGTGACCACCACTGGTAAGGCCAGCCTTTATTGCCCATCACTAGTTTTCCTTGAGAATGTGGTGGTGACTCATCTTCTTGAAGCGCTGTAGTCCGTGAGGTGCAGTTACTCCACAAAGCTGTTTGATAGGGAGTTCCAGGATTTTGAACCAGTGACGACGCCGAAACGACTATATATTTCCACGTCAAGATGGTGTGTTCATTGCAGTGGAAATTGAAGATGATGGTGTTCCAATGCAGCTGCTGCCCTGTTGCTATATGCAAGATGTCGCGAGTTGGGCAGGATCTGTCGAATAAGCCTTGGCGTGTTGCTGTTGTGCATCGTGTAGATAGTACATACTGCAGCCTTAGTGCACCGATGATGGAGAGAGTGACTGTTTGAGGTTGTGGATGGTGTGCTGATCAAGCAGACAGCTTGTTCTGGATTGTGTTGAGTTTCTTCAGTATTGTTGGAGCTGCATACATGCAGGCAAGTGGAGAGTATTCTGTCACACTGATGACTTCCCTCTTGTGGGTGTTGGATAGATATTGGGGATTCAGGAGGAGAGTTATTCACCGCAGAATACCCAGCCTCAGACTTGCCCTTGTAGTCAGAGTATTTATCTAGCTGGTCCAGTTAAATGTCTGATCACTTGTGATCCCTAGGATGTTGGTTGTGGGGGATTCGACGATGGTAATGCCATTGAATGTCAAAGGGCAGTGGTTTTCTCTTTTGGAGGTAGTCATTGCCTGGCATTATTTGGCGTGAATGAAACTTGTTACTTATCAGCCCAACATTGGATGTTGTCCAAGGCATGCTGTATGTGGGCACGCACTGCTTCTTTATCTGCGCAATAGCGAATGCAACACTGAAATCTTCAGCGAAAATATGTTCATTCTGACATTATGCCAGTGGGAAGGTCATTGAAGAAGCATCTGAATATGCTTGGGCCTAGGACACTGCGCTGAGGAACTTCGGCAGCTTTGTCATGGGACTGAGATTATTGGCCTCCAACAACCGCTCTCTGCTAGGCATGACTTTAGCCAGTGGAAAGTTTTCACAATCATCCTCATCGAATTCAGTTATGTTTGGCTTTCTTACTGCCGCACTCAGTCTAATGCTTCATTGTTATCAAGAGTAGTCATTCTCACCTCACCTCTGGAATTTATATATTTTATTCATGTTTGGACAAAGGGTGTAATGAGGTCTGGAGCCGAGTGGTGCTGGTGGAACTCAAACTGAAAATCGGTGAGCCAGCTATTGGTGGGTAGGTGCAGCTTGATGGCGCTATCGACATCTTCCATCACTTTGCTGATGATTGAGAGTCAGCTGATATGGCGATAATTGGCCGGATTGGATTTTTAAAATTGTGAAAAAGAAGCAGAATAGGCCATTCAAGGCTGCTAAGCCATTCAATAAGATCAAGGCTTTTGTAGCAATTTGATGCAACCAAATGGTTCGCTAGACCATTTCTGAATGAGTCAAACACCTGGCTTTGGATCTGGAGTCAAATATATAGGCCAGAGCAGGAAAGAACTGCAAATGTCCTTCTCTTAAGGGCATTAATGGTCCAGTTGGGCTTTTAAAACAATCTGTTAGCTTTCACGGTCAACATTACGTGAAACTAGCTTGACATTTTCGATTATTTGGGGGTTTTGAACTAACATCCAACACGATCTTCAGTCGAGGCCTTGGGAATCCTACTCCAGTAACTTACCACAATGCTACCGCACCCATAACCTTAAGGTCAGATTGCCAGTGTTGATCCCAATACTAATATTGCTGGTGGTGATCCCAATACTAACATTGCTGGTGGTGCTCCCAATACTAATATTGCTGGTGGTGCTCCCAATACTAAAACTGCTGGTGGTGATCCCAATATTAATATTGCTGATGGTGATCCCAATACTAACTTCACTTTTGGTGATCCCAATCCTAACATTGCTGGTGTTGATCCCAATACTAACCATGTGGGTGGTGATCCTACTACTAACATTGTTGGTCGTGATCCCACTACTAACACTGCTGCTGCTGATCCCACTACTAACATTGCTGCTGCTGATCCCATTACTAACATTGCTGCTGGTGATCCCAATACTAACATCGCTGGTGGTGATCCCAATACTTACATCGCTTGTGGTGATCCCAATACTAACCTTGTTGGTGGTGATTCCACTATTAACTTTGCTGGTGGTGGTCACAATACTAACATTGTTGGTGGTGATCCCACTACTAACATTACTGGTGGTGCTCCCACTACTAACATTGCTGCTGGTGATCCCAATACTAACATTGCTGGTGGTGATCCCACTACTAACATTGCTGGTGGTGATCCCAATACTAATATCGCTGGTGGTGATCCCAATACTCACATCGCTTGTGGTGATCCCAATACTAACCTTGTTGGTGGTGATTTCACTACTAACATTGCTGGTGGTGGTCACAATACTAACATTGCTGGGGTGCTGCTCCCACTACTAACATTTCTGCTGGTGATCCCAATACTGACATTGCTGGTGGTGATCAAAATACTAACATTGCTGGTGGTGCTCCCAATACTAATATTGCTGGTGGTGATCCCAATACTAACATTGCCAGTGGTGATCCGAATACTAACATTGCTGGCGGTGATCCCAATACTAACATTGCTGGTGGTGCTCCCAATACTAACATTGTTGGTAGTGATCCGAATACTAACATTGCTGGTGGTGATCCCAATACTAACATCACTTTTGGTGATCCCAATACTAACATCACTTTTGGTGACCCCAATCCTAACTTTGCTGATGATGATCCCAATACTAACATTGCCAGTGGTGATCCCAATACTAACATTGCTGGTGGTGATCCCAATATTAACATCACTTTTGGTGATCCCAATCCCAACTTTGCTGGTGATGATCCCAATACTAACCATGTGGGTGGTGATGCCACTACTAAAATTGCTGGTGGTGCTCCCACTAATAACATTGCTGTTGGTCATCCCACTACTAACATTGCTGGTGATGATTCCACTACTAACATTGCTGGTGGTGCTCCCACTACTAACATTGTTGGTGGTGATCCCAATACTAACATCGCTGTTGGTGATCCCAATACTAACATTGCTGATGGTGATCCCAATACTAACATTGCTGGTGGTGATCCCACTACTAACATTGCTGGTGGTGATCCCAATACTAACATCGCTGTTGGTGATCCCAATACTAACATCGCTGTTGGTGATCCCAATACTAACATTGCTGGTGGTGATCCCACTACTAACATTGTTGGTGGTGATCCCAATACTAACATTGCCAGTGGTGATCCGAATACTAACATTGCTGGCGGTGATCCCAATACTAACATTGCTGGTGGTGCTCCCAATACTAACATTGTTGGTAGTGATCCGAATACTAACATTGCTGGTGGTGATCCCAATATTAACATCACTTTTGGTGATCCCAATACTAACATCACTTTTGGTGACCCCAATCCTAACTTTGCTGATGATGATCCCAATACTAACATTGCCAGTGGTGATCCCAATACTAACATTGCTGGTGGTGATCCCAATATTAACATCACTTTTGGTGATCCCAATCCCAACTTTGCTGGTGATGATCCCAATACTAACCATGTGGGTGGTGATGCCACTACTAAAATTGCTGGTGGTGCTCCCACTAATAACATTGCTGTTGGTCATCCCACTACTAACATTGTTGGTGATGATTCCACTACTAACATTGCTGGTGATGATTCCACTACTAACATTGCTGGTGGTGCTCCCACTACTAACATTGTTGGTGGTGATCCCAATACTAACATCGCTGTTGGTGATCCCAATACTAACATTGCTGATGGTGATCCCAATACTAACATTGCTGGTGGTGATCCCACTACTAACATTGCTGGTGATGATTCCACTACTAACATTGCTGGTGATGATTCCACTACTAACATTGCTGGTGGTGCTCCCACTACTAACATTGTTGGTGATGATCCCAATACTAACATCGCTGTTGGTGATCCCAATACTAACATTGCTGATGGTGATCCCAATACTAACATTGCTGGTGGTGATCCCACTACTAACATTGCTGGTGGTGATCCCAATACTAACATCGCTGTTGGTGATCCCAATACTAACATCGCTGTTGGTGATCCCAATACTAACATTGCTGGTGGTGATCCCACTACTAACATTGTTGGTGGTGATCCCAATACTAACATCGCTGTTGGTGATCCCAATACTAACATTGCTGGTGGTGATCCCACTACTAACATTGTTGGTGGTGATCCCAATACTAACATCGCTGTTGGTGATTCCAATACTAACATTGCTGGTGGTGCTCCCACTACTAACATTGCTGGTGGTGATCCCACTACTAACATTGCTGGTGGTGATCCCACTACTAACATTGCTGGCGGTGCTCCCACTACTAACATTGCTGCTGGTGATCCCAATACTAACATCGCTGGTGGTGATCCCAATACTAACATCGCTTGTGGTGATCCCAATACTAACCTTGTTGGTGGTGATTCCACTCCTAACGTTGCTGGTGGTGGTCACAATACTAACATTGCTGCTGGTGATCCCAATACTAACATTGCTGCTGGTGATCCCAATACTAACATTGCTGGTGATGATCCCAATACTAACATGGCTGGTGGTGCTCCCACTGCTAACATTGCTGCTGGTGATCCCAATACTAACATCGCTGGTGGTGATCCCAATAGTTACATCGCTTGTGGTGATCCCAATACTAACCTTGTTAGTGGTGATTCCACTGCAAACAATGCAGGTGGTGATCCCAATACTAACATTGCTGGTGGTGATCCCACTACTAACATTGCTGCTGGTGATCCCAATACTAACATTGCTGGTGGTGATCTCAATACTAATATCGCTGGTGGTGATTCCACTACTAACATTGCTGGTGGTCATCCCACTACTAACATTGCAGATGTTGATTCCACTACTGAAATCGCTGGGTGGGAATCCCGAAATTAACAGTAACTGTTCTGTCGCTGTTCTAACATTATATGTGGTTGTGGAGTAACACCTCCCAGCCAGCGAACTCTACCACCTAGAAGGACAAGGGCAGCAGGCGCATGGAAACACCACCAAGTTCCCCTACAACTCACACACCATCCTGACTTGGAAATATATCACTGATCATTCAGCGTCGCTGAGTCAAAATCCTTGAACTCCCTCCTTAACAGCCTTGTGGGAGTACCTTCAACACATAGACTGCAGCCGTTCAAGAAGATGGTTCACCACCACCTTCTCTGGGGCAACTAGGCATGGGCAATAAATGCTTGTCTTGCCAGCAAAACCCACATCCCTGGAACGAAGTTAAAATATTGGCCAAACCGAGTAAAGGCAACATGTTTCCTTCACTGAAGGACATCAGTGAACAAGTTAGGTTTATAGGACAATCCAGTAGCTTCATGGTCAACTTTACTCATGTTTTTTTTTCTGATTTATTTAATTAACTGGATTCAAATTCAGCAAATTGCCATCTGTGGGATTTGAGCTGTTGTCACAGGATAATTAGCCCAAACTTCTGGATTACTGTGTCAAAAACATATCTACCATGTTAAAGTAATCTGTTGCTGTTACTGAAAACATTGGTGTTTTAAATACTTGACTATCCTCATTCATTTATATCACCCAGTCCATCAAATTACCAATCATTTATATATCCCAGTCATTTACTTTCCAACCCTAGTCCATTGTCTGTCCCAATCCATTGATATGACCAAGCCCATTGACTTTCCGAATCCATTGATATGAACCAGTCCATTGACTTTCCCAATGCATGGAAATTTCCCAATCCACTGAAACTTCAATAGGCCTTTGATAATTTACCACATAGTACACATGTTACTAAGGTCAGACCATGTGGAGTCAGGGGCAAGCAGCAGAATGGAAAGCTAACTGTCTACAGAGCAGAAAACAGAGAGTGGGGGTTAAAGTTAGTTACTCAGACTGGCAGCAGATGGAATGTGATGTCCCACAAGGGTCAGTGCAGGGGCCACTGCTGTCCACCATTTACACAGATTGTGTGGACTCGAGACTCTGAAGTACAATATTAAAAATTGCATTTAACACCAAATTAGAAGGTATAGTTAATACTGAGATGCAGGTTGAGAAAGCAGTTAAAAGATGTTTACGGGATACTGGGCTGCATAAAAAGATTAATAGAGTACAAAACCATATAAATTATGATGAACCTTCTATAAAACACTGGTTCGGCCTCAACTGGAGGATAATTCCTAATTCTGGGCACCACACTTTAGGAAGGATGCAAAGGCCTTAGAGAGCGTGCAGAACTGATTTACGAGAATGATTCCAGGGATGAGGGACTTCAGGTACCCCGATAGTCTGGAGAAGCTGGGATTATCCTCCTTAGAGCAGAGAAGGTTGAGAGGAGATTTGATAGAGATGTTCAAAATCACGAGGGGTCAGGACAGAGTTGATAGAGAAAAACTGTTGTCATTGGCAATAGTGTCGAGAACCAGAGGACACAGATTTAAGGTGATTGTCAGAAGAACCAAAGGCGACATGAGGAGATACTTTTTACTCAGCAAGTATTTAGGATCTGGAATGCAATTCCTGAAAGGGTGGTGCGAGCAGACTCAATCACAGCTTTCAAAAGGGAGTTGGATAAGATTCTGCAGGATAAGAAAGTGCAGGTCTCCGGGGAAAGGGCTTGGGAGTGAAACGAGATGAAGTGCTCTTGCAGAGAGCTGGCAGGGGCTCGACGGGCCAAATGGCATTCTTCCATAAGAACATAAGTAATAGGGGCAGGACTAGGCCATTTAGACTTTCGAGCCGGCTCCGCCATTCAATAAGACAATGGCCGATCATCTACCACATTTCCACTTCTGTAACCATTTTATGATTCTATAATTCTGAGGAAGATAGCAACAAAATACAATAAAATTGTAACAAACTTGCTGAATGTGAGTGTAAATTGCCAACTAATTTCAGTATACGTATGTGAATTTCTCTATTTTGGTAGCAGTAATAAGGACGCCGCATACTCCGACAGAAAGTCATATTAAACTTGTTCAGACACTTGGTTAGATCACCCTTGGTGAACTGTGCACAGATTGGACTCCACCTTACAAAAAATGATATTGAGGCACTGGAGGAGGTGCAAACAGACTGTGCTTGCGGCAGGTGGTGAGAGGACCAACACGAGGGAAAACCTACTTGACTCAGAGGTTATAACTTTCTGGAACGACTGAACAGGCAGGGACTCTTTTCCCTAGAAAAGAGAAGGCTGAGGTGTGACCTAATAGAGGTTCTAAAATTATGAGTTGTAGACGTAGAGAACATGTTTCAGACTGTGGGGTTATCCGAAAATAGGGGTGATAAATATAGAGAGTCACTCATAAATCCAAAATGAGTTCAGGATTAACTTCTTTACCCAGAGAGTATTTAGAATGTGGAAGTCGCAACCACACGGAGTATGTTGAGGCGAATAGCATTAATGCATCACAAAGGGAGATGGAAAAATACCGGCTAGCAGTCAGAACCCCAGCTCCGTGTGGAGGGAGGTCATTTCATATAATAACATTGAAAATTGTTGAAGATCTGGCGTGTGGCTTCTGGAGTTTGACATCTGGAGTGTGGCGTCCGGAGTCACTGCTAAAGCATTGAGGCTTTGCAGTGAACAAATGATAAGCCGTTGTTCTTGTAATCCGCAGAGTGTGGGTAGATCCCCCATTCTTGCTTGTGTTGGTTTTGAATATTTTAGGTGATCTTTTCGCTGCAACACCTGCAAGGCCAATGTACCCTTTCTGGGGTGCAGTGCAAAATACCGAAAGAAGTGGGGTTTAACGAAAGCTCGAAACAACTCAAGCATAACTTGCTCCACTTTATATTCCAGCCCGCTTGAGATAAACATTCACATTCCTTTAGCCTTTCTCACTGGGCCACGAGCACGTTACTTAACAAACATTGGCGTGGAATTTCCGGGGCTTTTGACCACGGACGTGGTTTTAAGTGCCTTAAAGGTTCAGGGTTTCCGCATGTAATGCGTATGCACGAAAACCCGAGACTCGCGATCTGTCAAGTTGTTGCTTCACAGAGCATGCGCATCTGCAGGAAATGTAAATTCGCTGGCACGGAGTTGGGCTATTTGTGCAACTAGTGCATAATGAATGCCCATGAAACACAAACAGGAACAAGCATGTGTAATGCCTTATTTTACCAGGATAAGTGTGTAAATCTATATTTAAATATTTTTAAAATCAGTTAACCATATAACAAACTTTAAAATCAGTTTATGCTACTTTTGGCCCCTTGAAAATATTTACATTTATTTTTCAAAGCAATTAATTTTTATTTTAAATGGTTAATTAAATTGTATATTCATTTATTTTGGACATGTGAAATTTTATTTTCAGAGTTGCAAAGGTGTGTTTTTTGGGATTCCTTTTATGCTTATGGGGAGTCTGTACTTAAGTGGAATCCCAATAAGCATAATGGAAATCACCCTTTTTGATTGGTTGGACCGGACCTCATGATCCCAGGAACGGTCAAATGCTGCATGCGACCCTGGGATATGTGGGCCTTTAATCAGGCATACACCTGCAGACCCAGGAGCACGAATCTTCGAAGGGAGGGAGGCACCAGGTAGGTGCGAACTTTACTTGCAGTTCAGACCTCATAAAATCCAATGGGATCTTGCGTGCTACTCACAACGTTTGTTTATGGCGAATTTGTAGTGAAGTAGAATGCTTGTAAGTGAGATTTCATAGTGACATTGTAGTAATAGGACAAGTATGCTTTGGATGATATATTGGCCGAAGATATAGGCCTAGAAATTCAGTGTAGCCACTTTTGGGGCAGTAAAGTCGGGCGGCCGCTGAAGTTTGCACCCGGCGCAAAGTCGAGGCCACTTCGCCGATATCCAGTAGCATCGCCCTAAGAGGTTGCTGCTGCGCTAAAACTGGCGATGCACGACTATCTTTAGGCGCTAAGCCGGCGGTGCTGAGTGATACCGCCGAGGCCGGGCGCAGCGTAGGTGCGGTGATTTTTTGATTGACGGCAGACACGCTGGCCCCGGCCAGCTCTTAAAGGGGGAAGGGTCGATTTGTTTGTCTGCAACGCCCTGGAAACTGCAGCCCTCCACCTAGGCCTGAGCACTGCTGCTGCAACTCTTTACCACCCAGGACGATGCAGAAGGCCCGGGAGAGAGCGCAGCGCTTCAGCGAAGGTGACCTGAGGCTGCTGGTTAGCTCAGTGGAGCGAAGACGCCATGTTTTGTTTCCTGACAGTGGCAAGAAGCTGCTGGCCAGCGTCTACCGCAAAGCCTGGAGGGATGTCTCCAACAGGGTGACATCCAACAGCGTGGTTGCCAGGAATCCTGTACAATGCAGGAAGAAGTTCAACGACCTCACTCGGATTGTCAGGGTGAGTACCCTTTCCAATGTCCTCCTCATCCTTGCATGTGCACCTCACATTATGGACAAAGGGACCTGAAAGCCCTAATGGCCAGCCTTCATCCAGCAGCTATGGGACTGGCATGGACATCAATTGCACATTCTGCACTTTACACACTGTCCAAGCTATCCGACCATGGGAGGCAGTGCAGACAAGATCAGGGCTACACACCGCACTTAGAGGCCGTCCTTTCTCTTGCAGGCCAAGCTGGCTAACAACAAGCGTAGCCAGATTGCAACCGGGGAGGCCGACCTCAGCTCCAAGAGCTCACCGTCCTCAACCAGCGCATGGAGCACATTATGGGAGTCCGGGTGATTGGCCCCGTTGCCACTGGAGATGCCGACCCTGTTCTGGGCACCAATGGTAAGGACATCACCTTTTGGAACTCTCTCGTTCCACTTGCGCATCAGATCAACATCCTTTGCCACTGTCTGACCAATGCAGTGAATGGCACCACTCATGCCTCCCTCTCTGATGCCCTCTCCTCACTCTAAAGCTACTCTTGTGCCTTCCTGCTTTCAGATGGTGACTCGCCAGGTGAGGAGGAGGTCCCTCAAGCTGTCAGTGTCAGCCCTTCGGAAGAGGAGGAGGAGGAAGAGGAAGCCGGCCCATCAGTGGCTCCCTCAGCCGCACCAGCCCATGGTGATGTAGGGGACACGGCTTCCCTGGAGGGGAGCCTGGGGGAAGGGTCGGAGGAGAGTCAAGTTCCGGGGCCCAGCGGCCTGCAGCAATGCGGGAGGGGTGGGGAAGCTCGGCGGCCTTCTCCCCAGAGGGTGAGTGCGGCCTCCAGTCCTGCGACGGTCAGCACAGAGGAGGTGCGCCTCCTAGAGGAGATGGCCATCGACTCTGAGCATAGGCACACTGAGCTCATGGTGGTAGTGGCACGGATGCCTGACTCCATAGAGTCACTGGATAAGAGTGTCCAGGAATTCGGGGGAGCACAGGCCAGGAGTCTGCAGGAATTCGGGGCAGCACAGGCAGCTAGTATCCAAATGCTCAGTCGTGCCGTCCAGCCACTGCCTGGTCTCATGCGGTCACAGACCAGGGCAACACGGGCACTAACTGTTGCCACACTCGCTGCGTCAGGCAGGCATCACCAGGGCACCCGCCACGCTGCAGCAGCGCAGCGGTCTGTCCTTCAGCAGATTGCTGCGCATGCTGCAGTGCTGGCTTGGGCGAGTGTCACTGTATCAGGTGACCAGCGAGTGCCTGCGATCAACCAGCTTGCCCCCATTCCTGCAACCGCCACTGCCACTCCACCAGTGCAGCTGCCATGATCTGCTGGACAGACTGATGCCGCCCAGCCACAGCTGCAGCAGTCACCAGCCGGCCCCTCGAGGGCCAGAGCTCGTGCAGGCCGACCCCCAAGGGCATCTGCCGTCACACCATGTGCCCCTCAGGAGCCTTCCCCCAGCCTTGCTGCAGCCACTGGGCTCACATTGAGGAGGAGCAGCAGGGCGGCCAGGGGCCACACAAAGATGTGCAAGGCATCGCCCTAGCGGGGCAAAAAGTAGAATGTGTGGGCAGTTGTGTTTGTTTGTTATGAAGGCCGAGGATGTTGTGTTTGGTTTTTATGAAGGCCGAAAATGTTATGTTTGTTTTTTATGAAGGCCGAGGATCACGGTCATTTTTGTTTCACTGTTTTGATCATCCTCTCCAGGTTGTGGTAGCCAGTTATGTGTCTGACTGTTTTTTGGGGGGGTTTTCTGTTGTTGTTTGTCATGCGGGAAGGGCACAGAGTTGGTGAAATAAACAATTTTCTTTAATCAGATTGTCCATGTTTGAACTTTGAAGTCTTTGTTGCCTTGACCGGCTGAGGGCTTGCGGAGCATCTCCATTCATCTTCTTTCATTGGCACAAGCCATTCCCTGAGAGGGGGCCTAGAACCTACGTTCAATAAGCCGCCGACGGGCGGCCCTTGGACCTTGTGCCTCCCTCCTGTGCTGGTCCTCCTCCTCCTGCTCCTCCTGCTCCTCCTCCTGAGGTGGTGCTCCAATCTGTGGTGGCAGTGCCTGAGTCCTGCAGATAGCCAAGTTGTGCAGCATGCAGCAAACGACCACGAAATGGGAGACTCGCTCCGAAGAATACTGCAGGGCTCTGCCGGAACGATCCAGGCAGTGGAACCGTTGCTTCAGGACGCCGATTGTTTGTTCGATGATGTTCCTGGTTGCTTGATGGCTCTCGTTGTATGCCTCTTCAGCAGGGGTCCTAGGCGCGCGGAATGGGGTCATGAGCCAGGTACACAATGGATAGCCTTTGTCCCCGATAAGCCATCCTCGTGGCTGAGGCTGTGCCTGGAACATGTCAGCCACAGTAGTCTGTCGCAGGATGAAGGCATCATGGCTGCTGCCTTGAAAGCGGGCATTGACAGCTAGGATGAGCTGCCTGTGGTCACACACCAGCTGCACGTTCAGCGAATGGTAGCCCTTCCGGTTGTGGTAATCCTCGGCATTCTCCACAGGTGCCCGCAAAGCCACATGCGTGCAATCAATGGCGCGCTGCACCATGGGGAAGCCCGCTATTCTTCCAAATCCCATTGCACGCTGTTGCTGCTTGTCCAGGGTCATGGGGAAGGAGATGAACTGACGTCTCCTTCTGAAAAGGGCATTGGTCACCTGGCAGATGCAGCAATGCACGGCGAACTGGGAGATGTTGGCAATGTCCCCTGCAGCGGACTGGAAGGAGCAGGTGGCATAGAAGTTGAGAGCCACCGTCACCTTCACTGCCACCGACAGAGACGTCCTGCACCTCAGCTGTGGCTGCAGATCTCTCTGAAGCAGCTGGCAAATCTCTGTGACCACCTCCCTTCGGAATCGCAGCCTCCTAACACACTGCTCGTCAGACATGTTGAGATAGGAGAACTGCTGGCGGTATACCCTGGGTGGGTAAGGCCTCCCTTGCCAACGCCTGTTGCCCCCTCTCCGTCTAGCCAGGGCTGCCACTCTCTCACGGCGTCTGTGAGCCCTTTGGGTGTAATTGTGAAAGCCAGCGTTGACACCCATTGCAGCCCCCATAATATGCTGGCAAACAATGAGATATCAATGAAGGCAAAGACAATTGCAAAGCTGTGGCCTGAAGCCAGAAGTACCTGTCCTAGTGTTGGGTCAAAGCAGTAAGCTCTCTACCTTGGTCTCTCTCCAAAGATCAGTTTCACAAGAATGATTGCTGCAAAATGGCAGCCTTTTATAGTGCAGGGGAAGTGCCCTTTAATTTGCGCTCCCCGCGGCCCGCATCGGCTGAGCACCGTTCCACTCAACAGTCGCTAGGGCCGCCCGGCGCACAATGGGCCTGCGCGACTGACGATCCGGTTGGGGGCGCACAAAGGGCGTTGCATGAGGAAATGACGTCATGATCTGTGCGCGCAGCTGAGCGCGTGCAAAGACTTTGCGCCAGTGCTAAATGTCTACTGAAGTTGGGGCGAGGCGCAGATCACGCTGCGCCCGGGTGCTAAGCGCCCAGCGCTCGACATCTACTCCTCCTAAGGTGCTAACGGCTGGCGCAACCAACTGAATTCTAGCCCAAGGGCTGTTAGATTTTGAATTAAAATATAATGTAAACCATTGAAACTGTTGAAATATAGTTAACTACACCACCGGCACTTTAATTATACTTTTTCGTATTAACAATCCTATTACACACATACAAAGGTTACAGGAATATCCGGGACCTGAATGTGTGCGTGACACTGGTCTTAATCCACTCGATAGGGTGGACCATGACGAGCTGTTTCACCTTGTCCAGAGCAGGTGCTCCAGAGGACACGGTGTGAGATTGAAGGTGGGTAATTTCAAAACCAATCTCTGGAAAGATTATTTCAGTGAGCAACTGTCTATCTATGGAACAGGTTTGCTTCCTAATCTTTGTAATTAAAACTAGACGACAGGGGAGTTCAGGGGAACAAGAGCAGCAAAATTAGAAATAGAATACAGGGGAATTTAGGAGAACACTGTAAATATTTAATTAGAAATGGAGCACAGTAAAGTTAAGTGCAATAAATTAAACATTAATTAGAACGAGAATAAAGGGAATATAGGAGTAGAAATAAGGTGTTTCATTAGAAATAGAGGTCGGGGAAGAAAGAGACTGTTCAATTAAAAATAGAGGACAAGGGAATTCAGGGGAATAAACGAACTGTCTAGTTAGAAATAGTATAAAAGCAGACATGGGATAACACAGTAACTGTTGATTTAAATGTAGGGGACTGGGGAGACAGTAACTGTTTATTTAGAAATAGAGGAGACGGGAATGTCAGGGAAAGACAGTAACTGTTTACTTAGAAATTGGGGTGCATGGAACATAGTAACCATGTATATAGATTTACTGGACAGGGGAACACAGTTATTGGTTAATAACAAATAGAGGGCATGGAATGCCAGGGAAACACAATAACTGTTTAATTAGAAATAGAGAAACTCAAAGGGAGTATAACAACTTTTTAATTATAAACAGGGGACGGGGAATCACAACCACATAAGATTGAATGTGACCCGTTAATGTAATGGTTAATTATTCTTGCCTTTCTTTTCTATTTTACCTGTTGAGTTTGGATGATGTGATTGATTGCAGGTCGCCTTCTCACGATTGTAGCTGGGTGCAGTTGGAACTAAAATATCTGCCTGCTGCCTGACTCCTGCCTTAAATATTGTGGGTCGTCTGAATCGAGATAAATGAGAATGTGCTTCTTACACAGAACTGTCCATGACTAATGAACATATTCCCCAGAAGTTGGATGTCATCCAGATTGGCCAAGCGCAGGCTCCTCGGGGACCTGAAACCAATTGCATTTTGGCTTTTGGAGAATGTCAACGTCAAGTGGAACCTTAAAGAGTGACGGCTAAAGTGGACCATTAGTAAATGGAGCCCATCACAATTAAATTACAAAGGGATCAGCGTAATGTTTTCAATAAGCCTCTTGAATATTGGAGTGATTTGCTACAGATTTATTAAATGCACATATTAAATGCAATAGTATTTAAGTGTACATTTAAACGTTAGAAGTTAGAACACACCTGATATTGGTTGGGTGGTGAGCCAAACATGTCACAGTTCTGAGCTCAGTTTCTTAGGCTTTTACCAAACCAAATATTCATTAAAACTGACAGTTTTCATGCATTTTTCTCATTCCCTGTACTTGTCAATCCACACAATCCTGCATTACAAGATTATATCACAATTAAAATAAAAATCCATCGATAGCTAATTTAATTGACATACATGATCGATAGTTTTACTCTTGATCCATATAATTCCAATTGTACCAATTGATATATTTAGTAGTAAGTCTGTCTTTGTTTCTGTATCTATTGTACTAATTGGAAATGGTGATGGATGCCCGGATGTTTTCCTTTGCAGAAGTGTCTTCCCTCACCGTTAGCAAATGTTTAAAGGTCCCTGAAATTGATTAATCTGTTTTCAATGTCATGAGTTTAATTAAATCGCTTTTGACTTCATCCTGAAACTGGCCATTGCTGCACCGTCAGTGCTGGCCCAATAGCCCAGTGGTACTTGACGTAGATTTATACTTCACTGCATAACGGGAAGAGACTAATGGTTAACATTACTACAGTAGATAGTCAAACCAATACAGTATAGCATTAGAAGAATTTCGGATGGTCTGATTAACCATTTCCTTACAAAGTCCCCTTTGTTGGCGTGAACATATTTAAGGTCAACACTATACAATTTTTCTTCAGCATCATATATCTATCTCGACCTATTCTATGGCACAGAAATCTGCACCTTGATTTTACATATGCTCTCACTCACCAGAGCCATATTAACCATTTCATGTAGTGGTGTTATCAACGTGATTGACCATACCGTGTGATCCATTCTTCATCAAGCATATCACATGCTGTTTCCTTTATGCACGACATGTCACCTCTGCACACTTAGCGATTCCAAAGATTATGCCATGCGAGAAAATGAATACAAGCCATCCCTTTCCTTTCTGGCTATCATATCGAACGACCAGGTGTGTGTGGGGTGTTTGATTAGAATCTCCCCCTGCATGATCCTGATGTTTTGGATAGTGACCAAGCTATCAAATACATTCTTCTCATTGTTCAGTATAAACAAGGACACAGCCATTTACAAGAAAAAGTTAACAATTATCCATCTTAACTACAACTACCTGACTTTCACTCGATTTTGATTTGATAGCAGATTGATGTATTTCGGCGAATTGTACCGAGGTGATTTAAGTTAAGAGGGGCCTTCAAAGTATAGATCGAAACAGACTGCTTCCATTAGTTGAGGATCAAGAGCTAATGGCCAGAGATACGTATAATGGGCCGTATTTTCCGTTCAGAGGCCCCCTGCGTGCGGAGAACTCCGATCAGGAAAAATCTACGAACTTACCTGAGGGATCCCAAGGCGCCTACACATCCGATCCTGGACCTCTCCAAACTCCAATTGTGCAGGGCCCACGTTTATCAGAGGCGCAGGAAGTTCACAAGCATCCCTGGGATCACTTGGGCCAGGCCAGCCAATAGAAGAAGGGAATCTCCCTTGATGCACTTGACAGATAGACCTGTCAAATATATGAATGGAAATCACCCCAAAAACACAGGAAAGCTTTAAATACATTTAAAAACACCATCACCTTTTTAAACTTAGTTGAAATTGCAATAAATTAAATATTTTAAACAAAAATGTATTTTTCTGAAAAAAATAGGTAAAGTTTTTTACAGGGCTAAAAATAAACTTACTTCTTTCAAAAGTATTTTTAAATGATTAATGAGTGAAAAAAAATTAAAACTTTTTTCAACTCTTATCCTGGTTAAAGCAGGCCTTTCGCCTGCTTTTATCAAGATTAAGAATTCTAAGGGTTGTCTGCTGGTGGAGGGTTTCCAGAAAGCGGAATTCTCTGCCCACGGAGGCCCTTTTCCAGGGCAGGTGGAGGATCTGTCAAGAGAATCCTTGGCAGATCGGAAATGCCAGTTTTAAGCGCATGCGCTGTGCATGCCTGAAACCGGAATTTCCGATGTCCCTACGGCTGCTTCCACAGTGGGTACACACACTTTGGAATCTGAATATCCGGTGCAATATATGTTAGAGATTTAGAACTAAAGGTAGTAGGAACCATTTTACACGGAGATCTGTGAGACTTGAAATAACGGAGGCAGAAATTATGTCAGTATTGAAGTTTAATGTATATAGATGGATGAGTAACAAAGGTTGAAGTGATGTTGACACCGGTCGGGTAAATTGGATAGAACTAATTACTGGGGTGGAGTGTAAATGCCGACAAGGACTGGTTGGAACGTATGGACTGTGCCCCTGTTATAACATTCCAACATTGTGATGAACAATTTAGATTTCACGTAAATATCTTTGAACAAAGATGTCTAACGTCACATTGACGAGTCAAGTCCCTACTGCCTCTAGCATTAGACATCGATCAGGAGGCAGGGGCCTGTTCTATTGGTCCAGGAGACAATGGGGGCGGAGTGTGTAGGGGAGACCAGCGCCTGCAACATTCACACCGAGATTACAGAATTACAAATATCCACCATTGTAACACCTGTATTTTCTTATCGCAGGCCGCCCTCGGGTAGAGGTCTGCAATCTGGAAACACCTACGCCCTTACCTGAGTGCTACCGGGACACAGACACTTCTGCTCTGTGGCCTCTCCAAACTACAAATGCGCAGGGCCCAACTATCCCTTAGACGCATGTAGTTCGCAGTGTCCCTGGGATGACATGGACCATGGGGAGCTAATCAAAGAAAGGAGTCCCCCTTCATAAAATTTACAGGAAGACCTGTCAAATATATGAATGGAGATCATCCCCAAAACATAGTAAACCTTTAAATACATTTAAAAATCACATTTTTAAAATGACTTGAAATTACAATAAATTAAGTATTTTAAACAAAAATGTAATATTTTGATAAAAATAACGGAAGTTTTTTACTTGGCTAAAAATAATTTTGCCTTTTTTTAGAATATTGATAATGATAAATCAGTGAAATTATTTTGTTTTATTTTTTCAAGCCTTACTCCTGCTTTTACCAGGCATAAGAATTGTAAGTGATTACTGTTGGCGCAGTGTCTCCAAGAAGCAGAACTATCTGCCCACAGAGGCCCTTTTCCAGGGCAGCCAGAGGATCTGTCAAGACCATTCTTGACAGATCAGAAATATTGGCCCAGAAATTCGGGTCACCACGGGTGAGTACTCACGGGGTACTCACCCGTAGGCCCGATGGAAGTGCCACTTTCCTGCATGCACTGCGCATGCGCGGGAAACTGGCACTTCCATTCCTCTGAAAGCAGGGGTTCAGAGGGCGAACGCATGTGTGGGGGAGTCTGCGCGTGCACTTTGAACTTACGTTTCTTTTACAGGTTTTTCCGTGCCGGTAAGTCTTTAGAATTTTGAAGGGCCTGCTTTTTACAAGGGAAGTGGTCAATTAATTAAAATTAAAACATTAAAACATTCTTTCCACATGTTTATTATTTTTAAATACTTTAAAGCAAGGTAAGTCTATTTTTAGCCCCGTTAGAATATTTAAAAAAAAATTCAAAAATTTAAATTATTGTTTAAAATAGTTATTTAATGTAATTTATAGTTTATGTAAAAAATGTGATTTTTTAAAAATTTATTTGAAGGTTTACTGCTATTTTGGGGCCGTAGTATTTATAAGTCTTGACAGCACTTCCTGTCAAGACTTATGAATGGAGCATTCCCTGCTCCGATTGGCTGCCCATGGCCCACATGATCCCAGGGGACGCATCGAACTAACTGCATCCCTGGGACACGCAAGCACTGCGCGCCGGCAGCTGGGCCAGGACCCGGATCGGAATTCCACGGGGCCCTACAGCTCAACATGCTGGCATGCAAGGTAAGTGCAGGTCGGGGGCTTGCACCCGCAGGAAGCCCCGACCCGAATTTCTGGGCCAATGGTTTTCAGCGCATGAACTGTGCATGCTTCAAACCAGCATTTCTGATGTCCCTATGTGTGGGTACACAGCGTGCACCCACCCATAGGGATCGGAATATATGGGCCAGTGTTTCTACACTAAAGGAAGCTTTATATATTAATTAAACAGTGGCGACTCTTTCCTATGCCTGCGGTGTGAGGCAGTTAATGCTGACACCCACATGTTCTACTCCACAACAGAAGGTCAATCATCAGTGTTCTCTTTGAATCTTGAGTGGGAAGTGCGCTATTTTATGAGAACTCGATTATGTTCACCTGAGGAAAGCAGCAGCCATCAAACACAAGGCATAAAGTGGGAGAAATGTTTTCTGATACCTGTTAATTCCCACAACAACAAACGATTTTCGTCCTAACGGACAGATGGCTATTCTACAATAGATTGCAGTTTGTAATTGAACTCTAGTCACGACAGGAAGCTTTGATTTTACATTTCATTCTTTTACCATAAATGTCCAAGGAATTTTCATCACCTGCTTCAGCTCTTCCCTGAATTTAGTTTGAGTAGCTGCATAAATGTACGTGTTTGTACAGGAACTCAAATACATGAGCATATATCCGGTTTCAGCGGCAATATAGGCAGGGGCTATATAATCACCTTTGTAATGCATGATGGTTGTCACTCTGGTAGTTACAAAATTAACGACAGTTGTCAGCCACAACAGTATAAAACTTCCTGATACACTGAACAGTAAAACGATGGATTTCCTTTGGTTCTCCATCTCTGGATCGCTCTGATCCTCACTGCTGTGTCCCCGGAGACCCCTGCGGGCTCTACTGACCACTAAAATACGTCTGACAGTCAAACAATTAAACAGTAATATCAAACCAAAGGCAACCAAGCAAAACAAATGCGTTGTAATGAGGAAAACGCCACACCTAAAGGCGAAGAAAAAAACGCCACTCTGGAGCGGCAACCCGAGGGAACATTTTTAATGATTCGATCAGATTCATATGCAAAACAAAAAGGGAGGCTCTGTAAACAGATCAGGACAGAGACCGTTGTTATAACCGCGGCTGCAGTTCTCACTGTGCAATACTTTGTTTTTAACTTCTCAGTACATATAGCTACAAATCACTCAAATGTGAATGAGACTGTAATCCACACCAACACATACAGGGTGACACATCACACGTACATAATGATCTTACAAATGAAGGTGTAGGAAAGGAATGGATGTGGCAAGTGATAACGCAAAATGCGGTTCACAACTATATTGATGATCATGACCAGTAGATCTGCTGTTGCCATGGCCACCATGTAGACAGAGATACATTTGGAAAGGCCGCAGTTTCCTCGGGAGAGAATCACGATTGTCAGTATGTTCGCACTTGGATAAATCTCAAAGCTTATTGTGGGGAAAGGTTCAGATCTGTCCTACTTAGGGTCAAGAACACTGATTATTCTCATTAACATAAGCGAGTGTCTGCGACATTTTATTTAAAGTAATGAAATCATTGAACTGTGGCAGAAACATTGAATGACTCTGGCTAACTGTATATAACTCTCTTTAACGATGTTCTAACACCAGCCTAAACCTATACCATTGTGTTAGGCATTACTGTGTTTTGTATATAGAGTTTGCATGTATGGGGCATGGCCCATTAAGAGCATGGGAAAACGCAGGCAAACGCGATGCCGTCACATCGCAAACCACGGGGCTGCCCGAGGAGTCCTCGTGGATTCTCCATTGAGTAAAGAGCTGTTTGATTGTTCTCCTGTGTCGATCTCCGTTATTTGCAGGAATTCGTCAATTCCTACATGGTGACCCCGTTTTTGTGAACGTTTTCACAAAAGAAGAGAACAGCATGGAAGCAAACGCCGTTTCACTTAAGCTGCCGCAGTTCTGGGAGCAGCAAGCGACCTCTTTTTTTATTCAGGTCGAGGCCCAGTTAGCCCAGGGGAACATCGATTCGGATCAGACCAAATACCTTTATGTGGTCTCCGCACTCGACATCTCTATCGCCTCTCGGATCGTCAGCCTCCTCGAAAAACCCCCAACGGAGTGCAAGTATGAAACCCTCAAAGTGCGGTTACTGCAGGTTTTCGGGCTCACAAAATTGGAGCGCGCCCGTCGATTACTCGCTATGCCCGGGCTCGGGGACTCCAAGCCTGCAGAGTTGATGAGCCAAATGCTCACACTCCTGGGCTCAGAGCTGGAATGTTTCCTATCCCGGCAGATTTTCCTCAGCCAACTGCCTGAACAGGTGCAAGCTGCCCTAGCCAGATCTGAAGTTGAAGACTGCGCAATACTCACTGCAGAGGCGGACAAAATGTTCACGGTAACTCGGCAGTACTGTGCTGCCATGAGGAACACATCCCCCGCAGACGCTGCCCCGGCTCGTCAGCCTGCTGGGCTGTGCTTCTACCATGCACAGTTCGGCGTGAAGGCGAGGCATTGCCGCCCCCCCCCGCAGTTTTCCCCAAAAGAAAAACAACAAACAACAACTGACACTGCGACCACCGAGGAATGTATCTAATGGCCAATCCCGCGGCCGCGATGGCAATCAGCAATGCGGGAAAGTTGCTGTTCATCACTGATACTCTCTCAAGTCGTCGTTTTCTGTGTGACACCGGAGTGCAGTGCAGCATTTTACCGGCGTCCGTGCTCGATGTGCAGACAGGGAATCACGGCCCCACCCTTGAAGCAGCCAATGGCGGAGCAATTCGGACCTTTGGCAGATGGCAGGTGGAGTTGTGCTTTGGGGGGCAACCTTTTCACTGAGAGTTTGTGAGGGCCAAGATTTCCCAGCCCATCCTCGGCGCGGGTTTCCTGTGCGCCAACAGCCTCCTGGTCGACGTTAGGGACCGACGGCTGATCAACGCAGCAACTTTTAATTCTCTTCCATGTCACCGCAGTAACACTACATCACGCAATGTCTCCTGTGCATTTCTGACTCCTGATTAGTTCGCTCGCCTGCTTGGCGAATTCCCCAACCTGTCAAGATGCACGTTCTCCTCCACAGCCACGAAACATGGTGTGGAGCACCACATCACCACCAACGGCCCCCCGGTCTACGTGCGGGCCTGGCACCTGGAACCTGGCAAGCAGGCAGTCGCAAAGGCAGAGTTCGCAACCATGGAACGGTTAGGGATTATTCACCGGTTGAATAGTCCCTGGTCTTCACCCCTCCATATCGTCCCGAAGCCTGGCGGTGGATGGCCGCCGTGCGGTGACTTTCGATGCCTAAATGACGCCACCACTCCTGATCGGTACCCGATCCCCCACGTCCAGGATTTCTCTGCCCATTTGGCAGGGAACACCGTGTTCTCGAATGTCGACCTCGTCGGGGGCTACCACCAGGTCCCAGTTCATCCACAAGACGCCCAGAAAACCACAGTCATCACCACATTCGGCCTCTTCGAGTTTTTACGAATGCCATTTGGGTTAGTGAACGCTGCTCAGGCTTTCCAACGCCTGACGGACTCCGTGCTGCGGGACCTCAAGTTCCTCTTCATCTAACTGGATGATATTCTAATTGCTAGTCCTACTAAGGAACAACATATCTGTCACCTACGCACCCTTTTTCAACACCTCAGGCAACACGGCCTGATTATCAACTCGGCCAAGTGTCAGTTTGGCCTGCACCAAATTCACTTCCTGGGGCATCGCATCACCTCAGAGGGAGCGATTCCATTACCTTCGAAAGTAGAGGTTGTGACATCCATTCCACGCCCGCAGAACATAAAGACCCTGCAGGAATTCCTAGGCATTGTATGCTTTTACCACCATTGCGTGCCTAAGGCGGCACTACTCATGCAGCCCCTGTACGAGGCTCTCAAGGGCCAGACTGGCAAGAACCCGGTAGAGTGGACGAATGACATGGCCCTAGCATTCGCTGACACCAAAAGCGCCTTAGCCAATGTGACTATGCTGGTACACCCGCTGCCAGCAGCCACGATCGCCCTCACCACCGACGCGTCAGACCAAGCAGTCGGTGCCGTGCAAGAGCAGTGAGTGAAAGGGACGTGGCAGCCATTGGCATTCTTCAGCCGTCAACTATGGCAGAACGAGAGAGCATATAACACGTTCGACCGGGAGTTGCTCGCCCTTTTTCTGGCCATCTGCCATTTTCGGTTCCTTCTGGAAGGACGTGCTTTCACCGCCTTTGTGGACCATAAGCCGCTAACCTTTGCAATGGCCAAGACCACCGAACCTTGGTCAGCCCGACAGCAGTGTCAACTGACCTACATATCCAAATTCACCACGGATATACAGCACGTGGCAGATAAGGACTAACTGGTGGCAGACTGCCTCTCCCGCGCGATCGTCAATATGGTTCATTTGAGCATCGACGACACCCTCATGGCTGCAGACCAAGCCTCAGACCCGAAAGTCCAAGCTTACAGAATGGCCATCAATGGCCTCCAGTTGGCCGATGTCGAGTTCCATTCGGCGGGTACCACGCTGTTGTGTGATGTCTCCGTACAGGATCCTCGCCCTGTCGTGCCAGTCATCTGGCACCGCAAAGTGTTCAACGCCATACATGGGTTGTCACACCCAGGAATGAAGGCCTCTCAGAAACTGATGTCGGTGAAATTCGTATGGCATGGCATGCACAAAGATGTCTGCGACTGGGCCAGCACCTGCATGGTCTGCCAAAATGCCAAGGTGCAATTCCACATCAAAGCTCTGTTGGCCACCTTCACAGTTCCGGAGCGACGTTTTGACCATGCCAACGTGGACCTAGTAGGACCACTCCCACCCTCCCATGGTTATTTACACATCCTGACCATGGTTGACCGCACCAGCAGATGGCCGGAGCTGGTCCCCCTGTCATCCACTACTTCGGCGGACGCAGCCAGGGTGTTCATTTCCTCCTGGGTCTCCCGTTTTGGAGTGCCCGCAGATATTTCGTCAGACAGGGGACCGCAGTTTTCCTCTGAACTCTGGAATGCAGTGGCCGAAGGATTCGGTGTCAAATTACACTGCACCACAGCCTGCCACCCATGGGCGAATGGCCTCTGTGAACGCTTCCACTGGTCAATGAAAGCCGCCCTGAGGGCCAGCCTCCAGGACGTTGGATGGGCAGACAAGCTACCGTGGGTAAATCTTTGGCATTTGCACGGCCTCCGAAGAAGACCTTCACCCTTCATCAGCGGAGCTGGTGTATGGTAAGCCGTTGAGAGTCCCAGGGGACTTCCTACCGACATCGACGGAGCCAGGGGCGATTATACCTTCAGTGCGCCCGGGCCGCCAATGGGGAAATTGAGCAGCTCAGTCCATGAAACTGCGTCCAATAAAATCAATGAATGGAAAGTAATACCAGAGGGAATGTGCTCTGTGCATGCCCCATGATCCCTGCACGGACCATCCCTCCCAGACTTTGCATTAGGATCTTGGAGTCTCATGATAATTCGGTGAATTCCTCACTCATCCAGCACATAATTAAAATTTGTTTAGTACTGTTATAATGGCTGATGATGAATCTGGTGGTGACCCTACTCTAACATTACGGGTAGTGACACAACTCTAATATTACTGTTGTTGACACTACTGTAACATTACTGGTGGTGACCCTACTCTACCGTTACTGCTGGTGATCCAACTCTAACAAAAGTGCCGGTGACCCTACTCTAACATTACTGGTGAGGAGCCTACTCTACCATTACTGGTGGTGACTCTACACTAACATAACTGCTGGTGAGCCGACTCTAACAAAACTGCCGGTGACCCTATTCTAACATTACTGGTGAGGACCCTACTCTAACATGACTGGTGATAACCGTATTCTAACATTATTGGTGGTGACCGTACAGTAACATTGCTTGTGGTGACCCTAATCTAACATTACTGGTGGTGACCATGCTGTAATTTACTGGTGGTGACAATACTCTAACATTATTGGTGTTGACAGTTCTCCAACTTTACTGGTGGTGACTCTACGCTAACATTACTGGTGATGACCCTAATCTAACATTACTGATGGTGACCCTATTCTAACATTACTGTAGATAAGGGAGAACCGGTGGATGTAGTGTATTTGGACTTTCAGAAGGCTTTCAATAAGGTCCCGCATAAGACATTAGCAAGCAAAATTAAGGCACATGGGATTGGGGGCAAGGTATTGACTTGGATAGGGAACTGGTTGGCGGATAGAAAGCAAAGATTTGGAATAAATGGGTCATTTTCCGAGTGGCAGGCAGTGACTAGTGGTGTACCGCGAGGATCAGTGCTAGGACCCCAGCTGTTCACAATATATATTAATGATCTGGACGATCTATCCCATTTAGCACGGTGGAAGTGCCACGCAACACGATGGTGAGCGTCCGCAGTGGGAAGACAGGATTCCATCTTCACAGGGATTGTGCGGTGGTCACTCTTACCAATGCTGTCATGGACAGATGCATCTGCAACAGGCAGATGGTGAGCACGAGGTCAAGTAGGGTTCATCTCCCTGTTGCTTCTCTCACCAACTGCCACAAGCCTAGTCCAGCAGCAAACGCCCAAGGCTCCTCCTTCACTCTCCGTGGGTATATGCTGTCCCACCAGCAGGACAAACCTCCAAGACGTGCAAACACAGTGGTATACAGACGGGAAGGTGTGACACTGGGAGTACACTACTTTGACTTCGGACCTCATGAAGACTCATGCCATCAGGTCCTTCATGGACAAGGAAACCTCATGATGATTACCACCTACCGGCCTCTGTCAGTACTATTTCTTGTTGACCAACACTTTGAAGAAGCACTGAGAGTAGCAAGTTCATAGAATGCACTCTGTGAGGCGGAATTCAATATCCATAACCAAAACTGGCTCAGTAGCACCACTACTGACCAAGCTGGACACTTCCAGAAGGGCGTAGCTGCGAGACTGGGATTGGGGCAGGTGGTGAGAGAATCAACACGAGTCAAAACCTACTTGACATTGTCCTCACCAATTTACATGTTGCAGTTGCATCTGTCCATGACAGTATTGGTAGGGGTGGTGAGCCGCCTTCTTGAACAGCTGCAATCAGTGTGGTGAAGGTAGTCCCACGGTGCTGTTAGGTAGGGAGTTCCAGGATTTTGACCCAGCGACGATGAATAATCGGCGATATGTTTCTAAGGCAGGATGGTGCTTGACTTGGAGGGGAACTTGGAAGTGGTGGTGTTCCCATGCGCTTGCTGCCCTTGTCCTTCTAGGTGGAAGATGTTGCGGGTTTGGGAGGAGCTGCCGAAGAACCCTTGGTGAGTTGCTGTAGTGCGTCTTGTAGATGGTACACACTGCAGCCACAGTACGTCGGTGTTGGAGGGAGTGAATGCTAAGGTGGTGGATCAGGTGCCAATCAAGTGGGCTGCTTTGACCTGGATGGTGTCGAGCTTCCCCATTTCCCATTGTGTCCACACCGTGCTCAGTTTGTCCATGAGCCCCACCTCGTGCTCTCCCGATTCTATTCCCACTAAGCTGCTGATCACCCAACTTCCGTTTCTAGATCTCATGAGCTGATGCTATGTAGGGTCGCCTCAGCTCTGGCTTTCAAATCTGCCATCATCGGAACCAAGTAACAAATCCACAATTGACCCTCTGTCTTTTCAAACATCAGCCCCATTTCCAAACTCCTATTCCTCTCCTTGAACCCATAGTCATCTCCCAGATTTTTCTGGCAACTCCATGTTTGAATTTTTTCACCCAAATTTCTGCCCTTGTCACTGCACCCAGACCATTATTATTGAAGTCACAAATGATATTCTTATGTGACTGTCACCATGATAAATGTTCCCTTCTCATTCCTCCCGGCTTTGACATGGTTTATGACACCATCCTTCTCCAACGCCACTCCTCCATTTCCCAGCTGAGTGAACTGCCGTCACCTGGTTCCACTCCTCCCTATGCAATCAAAGCCAAAGAATATCCTGCAATGCCTTATATTCCAGCTTTCACACCACTACCTCTGGAATACCTGAAGGTTATATTCTTTCGCCCATCTATCTATATTCTGCCCCTTAGCGACATCATCCATATATACACTGATGACACGTCTCTCTACCTCAGTAACAGCTCTCTCCACACCTCCACTGATTCTGTGATATCAAATTATTCACTGACATGCGGTCCTGGATGAGTCAACATTTCTTCCAAGTAAACATTGGGCAGACTGTCTCCATTGTCGTTGGTCCCAGCGTCAAACTCGGTTTTCTAGCCAGGGGTTCCATCTCCCTCCCTGCCCAATGTCTCAGGCTCAAACAGAATGTTCACATTCCCGGCCTCCCATTTGATCCTGAGCTGAGCTTCTGTCCCGAGATCGTTTCCAGCACAAAGACCATGTAACGTCACCCAGCTCCGCCCCTTCTGCTGCTAAACCCCTCCAAGCTTTGCCAACACTGTAATGATCAATAACATGTCATTCTATAGTGGACACTAGGTGGTGCCGTAGAGCTGTGTAGAGCTGTATATAGCTGTATGTATAAGACTACACTACCCAGCTGTATGGTAGTAAGACTACATTACCCATGAGGCACTAGACTACCCACAAGGCAACAGTCAAGATGGAAGCCTCTACAGATACTGTACCTAGTCCACATGTGCTCAATAAAGTAACTAGCAAAAGCTAGCTGTGCTCATAATAAGAATGTCTATTTATTAATGAACAGGGTGGTGAAGATGTGCTGAAAATTGTGAAAAGGGACATGGAGCATTTGAAGCCACCAGAGCGTTTGAAACTCACAGAAAAAATCGACTACAATTGGCAGAAATTTTAAACAACAATTCGAACTCTACATTGCAGCCATCGGATTCGGTATGAAGCCAGATGCAAGGAAGATAGCGTTGCTGCTTACGGTTGCAGGCCCACAGGCGATAGAGGTATTTAATACATTTGTATTTAATCCAGAGGAGAACAGAGGAAGATAGACGATGTGCTACAGGAATTTGATGCACATTGTTCTCCCAAAAAGAATGAGAACTATGAAAGATATATGTTCTGTTCTCGGACACAGCAGCAAAATGAGACTTTGGATAGCTTTATAACTGATCTGAAACTGAAAGCACAGACATGTAATTTCTCTGAGCTCAAAGCATCCATGATTCGTGGCAAGATTGTGTTTGGTATTCATGATAAAAAATTCAGGGAATGTCTGTTGAGAGAAACCGAACTAAATTTGGAAAATGCAGTGAAAATATGCCCAGCCAGCGAGCTAGCTCGAAAGCACGCGAAGCCATTCAGTGCAATCAATAATGATGCGATTGTTATGAGTGATAATGCTGCTGTCGGTGCTGTGTCCTACAAGGGGAAGAAACATGGCAGAACAGAAATGAAAAGCAATCGGAGGATGAAATTTCTAATTGTAAACGCTGTGGTTACAAACACCAGTTAAGACAATGCCCAGCGTTTGGAAAAATGTGCACAAAGTGTAATGGAAAGAATCACTTTGCCAAACAATGCTTTTCAAAAGTACAAACTAAGAAAGGGCAACGAGTTAATGTAATTGAGGACACTGATTTAAGTGAGACATTTTTTGTAGGAATGGTGTCATGTGACAATATCAAAAAGGATACTGAAAATGTGCAGCCCTCAGAAATGGACAATGCTGAACATAAAGTTAATGCAGTAAAAGAGGACAAATGGATGATCCCACTGCAGGTAAATGGAGCATTAGTTACCTTGAAAGTAGACACTGGGGCAAAAGCAAACTTAATCAGTATGAGTGACATTAACAATATGAAAGAAAAGCCCAAAATACAGAAAAAGTCAGTACTACTGAAGGACTATAATGGACAGAAAATAGATAGCTTAGGTGTATGCAGACTTAAAGTGACAGTCAAAGACAAAGTGCATCATCTCATGTTTCTGTTGTGGCTGAAAGGCTTGATTCACTACTGGGTGACAAAGCTTGTGAGGACTTAGAACTGGTCAAAAGAGTCTACCATATAAACTGTGCCATAAGCAGACCAGATGACTCGGTGGATTCTGTAGTGAATAATTTCCAGGATGCGTTCAAAGGATTTGGAGTTCTACCATTCACTTACAAGATCCAGCTAAAGGAGGATGCTCAGCCAGTGGTACATGCTCCACGAAGAGTTCCAGCACCCCTGCGTGACCGGTCCAAGAATGAACTGGACAAAATGACCACACTAGAAGTCATCAGGAAAGTCGAAGAGCCAACAGACTGGGTTAACTCCATGGTATATGTAAAGAAAAGAACAATGATCTAAGAATATGCATGGATCCAAAGGACTTAAATGCAGACATAAAACGTGAACACTACCAGATTCCCAAGCGAGAAGAAATCACCAGTGAAATGTCAGGTGCCAGATACTTTACAAAGCTCGATGCCTCACAAGGATTTTGGCAACTAAAACTGGATGAAGAGAGCACCAAATACTGTACCTTCAACACACCATTTGCCAGTTATTGTTTCCTCAGAATGCCTTTCGGGATAATATCTGCATCTGAAATATTTCACAGAGTGATGGAACACATAATTGAAGGTCTGGAAGGAATTCGGGTCTAAGTTGATGACATCATCATCTGGGGCTCCAAACTGAAAGAACACAATGAGAGACTGACTAAAGTGCTACAGGGCATACGCCGGAATGGACGGAAGCTCAACAAAGCCAAGTGTCAGTTTGGCATCCAAGAAGTCACTACGTCAAGACATGCTCAAAAGGATTCATGAGGGACACCTCGGAATTGAAAAATGGCCTGGCATAAATAAGGACATTGAGAACATGATAGGCAAATGTGAGACATGTCAGAAACACCAAAACAAACAAGCAAAGGAACCAATGATAGTAGCTGACATACCAACAGCAGCATGGCAAAAGGTTGGTATGGACCTTTTTCATTTAAATGGTAAAGACTATCGAATAGTGATTGACTACTATTCTAACTATCCTGAGATGGCGCTGCTCTCAAGCACCACAGCAAGCAGTGTCATAATGCATGTGAAATCCATCTTCACCAGACATGGAATCCCCAGGATTGCCATTAGCGACAAGGGTCCCTGCTTCAACTGTAAGGACTGGCAACAGTTTGCAGCACATTATGACTTTCAGCACATCACATCCAGTCCGTTGTATGCTCAGTCAAATGGTAAGGCAGAGAAAGGTGTTCAAGTTCTCAAGCAGCTACTGAAGAAAGTGACAGAAAGCAAGTCTGATGCTTATCTCGCCCTGCTGAGCTACCGAGCCTTACCTTTAGACTGTGGTTCTTCACCGGCTGAACTACTATTGGGTCGCAAGTTGTGCACCACGCTACCCTGCTGTGCAAAAGAACAGCAAAGTGAGGAACTGAGACAG
The DNA here is from genome assembly GCF_052327205.1 of Somniosus microcephalus. Lineage (NCBI taxonomy): Eukaryota > Metazoa > Chordata > Chondrichthyes > Squaliformes > Somniosidae > Somniosus > Somniosus microcephalus. The sequence continues at coordinate 57,144,624 of NW_028225180.1, forward strand.
AAACTTCAACTGTTAAAGCTGAAACAGAAATCATACTATGACAAGTCATCCAAAACTCTAAAACCATTGACAAGGGATGATGTTGTCAGGATTGAGGATCCAGATGCATGGAACAGGAAAGCTACAGTTCTTGAGGAAGTAGGACCAAGGTCATACACTGTTAGAACTGAGGAAGGACAGATTCTTAGGAGGAACCGCCGTTCCCTCCTAAAAACACAAGAGACTATTCAAGACCAGATTGATGACAATGCCGCAACTGCATCTTGTCATTCACCGCCAGAACAATCTCATGAAGACACATCAGACTTACCCGTGTTGAGAAGATCCACACGTGAAGTAAAAGAGCCTGATAGACTTAATCTTTGAGTACAATGTAAAGCTTTGAAAATGTGTTGACTGTTTTGAAAATGTTTATATTTATAGAGCACCAACAAAAGTGTTACTGATATTATCTTTATTGTTTTCTTGAAAGTTGATTGATATTGATTTTGTTCAACCTCAAAGAAAGGGGGATGTAATGATCAATAACATGTCATTCTATAGTGGACACTAGGTGGAGCCGTAGAGCTGTGTAGAGCTGTATATAGCTGTATGTATATAAGACTACACTACCCAGCTATATGACATTAAGACTACATTACCCATGAGGCACTAGGCTACCCACAAGGCAACAGTCAAGATGGAAGCCTCTACAGATACTGTACCTAGTCCACATGTGCTCAATAAAGTAACTAGCAAAAGCTAGCTGTGTTCACAATAAGAATGTCTATTTATTAATGAACATAAGAAACTCCAGACCTGGTTTGTCGAATGCTATCCTGTCCCGATTCCTATCTTGCACCCTCCATAAACTGTGAAGCTCACCCAAAACTCTGCTGCCCATAACCGAACTCGCACCAAGTCCCAATCACACACCACCATCTGTTCGTTGAACTACATTGGATCCTGTTCCAGCAAAGGCTCGATTTTAAAATTCTCATTCTCCTGTTCAAATCCCTCCATGACCTCGCTGCTCCCAATCATAGAGCTGTTCATTGCTCATTCTCTGGCCTCTTGTGTATCCTCCACTTCCTTCGCCCCATCATTGGCGGCCGTGCCTTTAGCTGCCTTGGCAAAAAACTCTGGAATTCTCTCCTTTAAGACTCTGCTTTGAACCTACCTCTGATCCCGCTTATGGTCACCTGAACACGTGGCTCCTTCTTTTGTTCCCTATCACATTTTGTCTGATTATGCTCATGTAACGTGCCTTGGGTTATTTTAGTAAGTTAAATGCGCTACATAAATGAACGTTGTTGTTGTTGTAATGAACAGTCCATCCTGGCAGTTCCCTCACCCACACATATCTAATTTTTTTGGTCCATTTACAATAATCAGTGGGGTTGTGCTGTGATGATGTTTATCTTGTCATAACCAGTCTATCCTGGCCAATCCCGTCACTCACATGTATCTAGGTGGTTCGGTCCATTTACAATGATCCATGGGGTTGGGTTCTACTGATTCCATCAGTGGTACTGAACCACTGATCATCGCAATCTCCTAGCTCAGCACAGGAAAGGAATCTGACCACGATTCACAACGCGTTCATCTGCAATCAGCACTGGGGCAGAGAGTGTCACAGATTAGTGATTGTTCTCAACTAATGGGCCCTGAACAGCTCCCTACAGATTTCACCATGTCAAGCTGTACTAAATCTGCCCTGTACGGATGATGGAAAGTATTGGCTCCGAAAGGGTTTGCTGTAATGGTTAAAAAGGGAGGGAGGAATGTGACGCCTCACTTTAATATCCCACTGTCCACTATCCCACTAGCTGAGGGAGAATAAACCCGTGATTGATCACCGAAGCAACGTTATCACTGACCATAAAACGGGAGCGTGATGGGAAGGATCCAGATGTGGTACCAGATGTGGTGTCAGCTCCAGCTCGCGGCTTTATGCTAAATATCCAACTGTTCTGCGTGAAAAGCGCACGCCCTTCCCTTGCCAGATGGAAATAATGAGTATACACTAAAACCCCGTCTGGGGGTTAGGAAACCGAGAGCCCCCGTTTACTGGTCAATCAGATATAGTAATCAAATGGGTCCAAATCAGTAACTAGAACCCAGTCCACTGCCACTGGATCCATAACACTCAGGGCAAAGCATCGTGAGTTTTACGGCAATCCAAACAATCAAATTAAATGGGCATTGAGAGGGCGGCCATCGGGCTGGGAGGATGTGGTGAGTGGACCAAAGAAAGGCTCTCAACTACTAATCTTACATTACAATGGCTACTGAAAGTCAGGCGATGATCAGTGAACTCTCCGGAGCAGCCAAGGTAACATGAGTCAGTGCCCCATGTAACAGTGCGCTATAATAACCATTTTAACCTTTGCCAACCCCGGGCCTCATTTCATTAATCACCACACAGCTGGATAGCAATGTTCCTGAGTTTCCACAATAACGTTCAGCCCACACCATCCTTTCCCAACAGGCCTTCCTTCAATAAGACTGACAGGTTGGGAATCAGTGGAAGAATCACATGACGCTTATTATCTGCTTTCTGCCCCTGTTATCACCCACATTATGGACCACTTTCTGGCCCCTGGGTTACATTCCAGATACAGCCAAACGGAGCGTCTTCACTCTCTGCACTTTCTTCTTTAAGGGAAAACAACCCAACACCAAATATAAGGAAGTGCCGCCTCAGCCCCACAAGAAACATGCTGGACAGCATCAGTCAATAAGTTCACAACCGCCTGTTGCAAATGGCCCACTGAGGAGAGGGGAGAGTCTGGCATGAAAGAGCCCATAATTGTAATAATCGGCAGGGGTCCCGGGGTTATCAGAAGAGGAAAGCACACAGATGGGTTTCGTTTCATTTTTAGCACTATTTGGATAAGTGGAAATAATTTGGGCAAGGTGGCGTGTCACAGTGAGATAGACGTATTACTAAAAGGATAGAGAGTCACTGGAAACGTTTCAACAAATATTTACAAGATTTATACCAGAACTGAGAGGTTTAGCTATTGGAAACCTTGAACAGGCTGGGGCTTTGTTCTCAAGAAAAGAGAAAGCTGATGGGTGACCTGATTGATGTCTTTAAACTTATGAAGGGCTTTGATAGGGGAGATGTAGAGAAGATGTTTCCACTTGCTGGAGTATCCTAAACTAAGGAACACGTTTAATATTCCCTAATAAATCCAATAGGGAATTCAGCCGAAACTTATTTACTCAGATAGTTGTGAGCATGTAGATTCCTAGAATATGGAATAAATGAGGCAAATAGCTTAGATATATTTAAGGGAAACCTAGTTTAATGCATGCGGGAGAAAGGAAAAAAAAGTGATATGTCGATAGGTTTACATAAAGTAGGGTGGGAGGAGTCTCGTGTGCAGCATAAAAACCGGCCTGGATCAGTGGGGCCGAATGGCCTGTTTCTGTGCTGTAGATTCTATGTAATTCATTGTATAGTGCGGCATCGGCAGCGGGTGGAGGCGGAGCAGCGCAGCAGAGCAACTACAAGAGGCCCCAGAGGCTCAGGTAGGCCCCAGTGCGGCATCGGCAGCGGGTGGAGGCGGAGCAGCGTGGCAGAGCGACTACAAGAGGCCCCAGAGGCTCAGGTAGGCCCCAGTGCGGCATCGGCAGTGGGTGGAGGCGGAGCAGCGTGGCAGAGCGACTACAAGAGGCCCCAGAGGCTCAGGTAGGCGCCAGTGCAGCATCGGCAGCGGGTGGAGGCGGAGCAGCGCGGCAGAGCGACTAAAAGAGGCCCCAGAGGCTCAGGTAGGCCCCAGTGTGGCATCGGCAGCGGGTGGAGGCGGAGCAGTGCGGCAGAGCGACTACAAGAGTCCCCAGAGGGTCAGGTAGGCCCCAGTGCGGCATCGGCAGCGGGTGGAGGCGGAGCAGCGCGGCAGAGCGACTACAAGAGGCCCCAGAGGCTCAGGTAGGCCCCAGTGCGGCATCGGCAGCGGGTGGAGGCGGAGCAGCGCGGCAGAGCGACTACAAGAGGCCCCAGAGGCTCAGGTAGGCCCCAGTGCAGCATCGGCAATGGGTGGAGGCGGAGCAGCGCGGCAGAGCAACTACAAGAGGCCCCAGAGGCTCAGGTAGGCCCCAGTGCGGCATCAGCAGCAGGTGGAGGCGGAGCAGCGCGGCAGAGCGACTACAAGAGGCCCCAGAGGCTCAGGTAGGCGCCAGTGCGGCATCGGCAGCGGGTGGAGGCGGAGCAGCGTGGCAGAGCGACGAAAAGAGGCCCCAGAGGCTCAGGGAGGCCCCAGTGTGGCATCGGCAGCGGGTGGAGGCGGAGCAGTGCGGCAGAGCGACTACAAGAGGCCCCAGAGGGTCAGGTAGGCCCCAGTGTGGCATCGGCAGCGGGTGGAGGCAGAGCAGCGCGGCAGAGCGGCTACAAGAGGCCCCAGAGGCTCAGGTAGGCCCCAGTGCAGCATCGGCAGCGGGTGGAGGCGGAGCAGCGCGGCAGAGCAACTACAAGAGGCCCCAGAGGCTCAGGTAGGCGTACCAATCTCAAATCTCAGGGAAGGAGAGAGGTAAAAAGTATTCAAGTGTGATGTCACCACAAAGCGGGTAAGTGATTGGTTGGTAAGTATTTCTCCCTTTTAAGCTTAAATCTCCTTGGTTTATAGTATCTAAGGTGTGATATTCACCATCAAGAATCGAGGCAGAGGGTATTTAAGAATAATATTAATAAATTTAATTAATTACATAGAATGGGAGATCAGGCGATGTGTTGCTGCTGCAATATGTGGGAGCTGGTGGACACCATTGATGCTCACGGTGATCACATTTGCAGTAAGTGTTGGCTGCTCGAGGAATTCCGGCTCCATGTTGAAGAGCTGGAGTCCGAGCTTCAAATACTGAGACACATCAGGGAGGGGGAGAGTTACCTGGACTCTGTGTATCAGGAGGTAGTCACACCAATTAGATTAATTAATTCAGATGTAGTCCGTGGCCAGGGTCAGTATGGTGTGACTAGAAGTGAGGCAGGTACGGGGATCCAGGAGGTAGTGTTGGAGAAGCCGCAGCCCTTGCACTTGTCCAACAGGTTCGAGGCTCTTACTCCCTGTGAGGATGGGAACAGGGACTGCGGGGAGGATAAGCAACCTGGCCACAAAACCGTGGAGCGGGGGGCCATTCAAGTGGGGGGAGTTAAAAGAAATGTTGTAGTGGTAGGGGATAGTATCGTTAGGGGGATAGATAGAGTTCTCTGCAGCCGAGAGCGAGAGTCCCGAAGGCTGTGTTGCCTGCCCGGTGCCAGGGTTAAGGACATCTCCTCTGGACTGGAGAGAAACTTGGAGTGGGAGGGGGAGGATCCAGTTGTCGTGGTCCATGTTGGTACCAACGACATAGATAGGACAGGGAAGGAGGTTCTGCTGAGGGAGTTTGAGCAGCTAGGGGCCAAATTAAAAAGCAGAACTACAAGGGTAATAATCTCTGGATTATTACCTGAGCCACGAGCGAATTTGGCTAGGACAAATAAAATTAGAGATTTAAATGCGTGGCTCAAAGTCTGGTGTGGGAGAAATGGGTTTTGCTTCCTGGGACACTGGCACCAGTACTGGGGCAGGAGGGAGCTGTTCCGTTGGGACGGGCTTCACTTGGCCAGTGCTGGGACTAGAGTCCTGGCGGATCATATAACTAGGGCTGGAGAGAGGGCTTTAAACTAACTAGTGGGGGGGATGTTCCTAGAGAGCAAATAATACAAATGACAACAGAGAAGGTCCTAGACTTAGGTAGCAGTGGGGATATAAAAAACAAAGCATGTCAGGAAGCGGCAGAAGGTATGGAGTAAAAGGGAAAATAATAAAAAGGGCAAAAGCAGGAACTAAGTGTCAAAAACATCTTTGAAAGTTCTCTATCTGAATGCACGTAGCATTCGTAACAAAATAGTTGAGTTAATGGCACAAATAACTACATATGGGTATGATCTTATGGCCATTACAGAAACATGGCTGCAGGGTGACAATGCCTGGGAATTAAACATACCGGCCTAGAAATTCAGTTGCGTTTGCACCCAATTAGGGGCGAAAGAGTGGATTGCGCCGGAAGTTGCGTCACGCCCGAAATTAGGTGGGCCCTAACATCGGCGTTAGCCGGTAGCGCTGCGCCGGCACCGATGACGTCATCGGTGTGCGCAGTGCCCCGGTACCGCCCGAAACCACGCCGATCCCCATCTTCAGTAGCGGCCGCCTCTTCCGTGGTGGGCGCTAACAACATCGGGAGACCGGGTCCTTACTGCAGCCTTAGCGGCGCAAGTTAAGGTGGAGGTGCGGGGCGGCCGCTTTTTCGGCGGCCGCCTGCCCACACCTCCTTCCCTGGCCTCCTCCACCCCCCCCCGCGGCATTGCCGGCTGGTTTCCGTGGAGCCCGGCACTTCTCCGTTGTGCCGGGCTCTTTTGCCGGCACTTGCAATCGGGGCTCCGGCCGTTGCAGGCACCTCCCCCTCAAGAGAAGGGGGAGGCCTGCAGTACAGCCGCCTGCCGCACCGCATCGGGTGGCGTAGCGGGACCGGGAGCGCTGAAATTCACTTTCAGTGCCCCAAGGGGGGCGGACACACCCTGTACCAGCGCCCGGTTCCGCTTTGGGGCGCTGAAAGTGAATATGGGGCGGGCACAACTGGCTCCGCGGCGGGCGCAAAATTTTCGGCGCAAACGTGCTGGCGGGGCTATGCCCAATTTCTAGGCCACCAGGTTATTTAATGATCAGGAAGGACAGGCAGGAAGGAAGGGGAGGTGGGATGGCTATGTTAATAAAGGAAGGAATCACTGTAATACAGAGAAATGATATTGGGTCAAAAGATCAGGACAATGAAACAGTTTGGGTGGAGGTAAGGAATACTAAGGGGAAAAAAACACTAGTGGGCGTAATCTATAGGCCTCCGAACTGTGGCAACTCTGTTGGATGGAGTATCAATCAGGAAATAGTGGAGGCTTGTAATAAGGGAACATCTACAATTATGGGGGATTTTAACTATCATATTAATTGGACAAATCAAATTGGGCAGGGCTGCCTTGAGGATGAGTTCATTGAGTGTATTAGGGATGGGTTTCTTGAGCAGTATGTAACTGAACCGACCAGGGGGCAGGCAACATTAGATCTGGTCCTGTGTAACGAGACAGGATTAATTAAAAATGTCCTAGTAAAGGATCCCCTTGGAATGAGTGACCATAACATGGTTGAATTCCATATTCAATTAGAGGGTGAGAAGGTTGGATCTCAAACAAGCATGCTAAGCTTGAATAAAGGAGATTATGAAGTTATGAGAGCGGAATTGAGTAGAGTGGACTGGGAAAATAGATTAAAGGGTAAGACGATACATGATCAGTGGTGTATATTTAAGGAGTTATTTTACAACTTCCAAAAAATATATATTCCACTGAGAAGAAAAGGGTGTAAAGGAAAAGACAGCCATCCGTGGCTAAGTAAAGAAATTAAGGATAGTATTTGACTAAAAACAAGGGCATATAAGGTAGCCAAATCTAGTGGGAGGATAGAGGATTGGGAAAACTTTAAAGGACAGCAACAAATAACAAAAAGATTGATTAAGAAAGGGAAGATAGATTATGAAAGTAAATTAGCAAAAAATATAAAAACAGATAGTAAGAGTTTTTATAGTTATATAAAAAGAAAAAGGGTGGATAAAGTAAATGTTGGTCCCTTAGAGGATGAGACCGGGAAATTAATGGTGGAAAATATGGAGATGGCAAAAACACTGAATGAATATTTTACATCAGCCTTTACAGTAGAAGACACTAAGAATATCCCAACACTGGACAAACAGGGGGCTATATGGGGGTGGGAGCTAAACACGATCGAAATCACTAAGGAAGTGGTACTCGGTAAAATAATGGGACTCAAGGCGGATAAATCACCTGGACCTGATGGCTTACATCCTAGGGTCTTGAGGGAAGTGGCGGTAGGGATTGTGGATGCATTGTTAACAATTTTCCAAAACTCCCTGGACTCGGCAATGGTCCCGGCAGACTGGAAAACTGCTAATGTAACACCCTTATTTAAAAAGGGCAGTAGACAGAAGGCTGGAAACTATAGACCGGTTAGCCTAACATCTGTGGTTGGTAAAATTTTGGAGTCCATTATTAAGGAGACAGTAACAGGACATTTGGATAATCATAATTTAATAGGACAAAGTCAGCATGGTTTTATGAAGGGGAAGTCATGTTTGACAAATTTGCTTGAGTTCTTTGAGGAAGTAACATCTAGGGTGGATAAAGGGGAACCAGTGGACTTAGTGTATTTAGACTTCCAAAAGGCATTTGACAAGGTGCCACACAAAAGATTATTGCTTAAGATAAAAAATCACGGGATTGGGTGTAATATTCTGGCATGGATAGAGGATTGGCTATCTAACAGAAGGCAGAGAGTTGGGATAAATGGTTCATTCTCAGACTGGCAATCAGTAACTAGTGGTGTTCCGCAGGGGTCAGTGCTGGGTCCCCAACTCTTTACAATCTATATTAACGATTTGGAGGAGGGGACTGAGTGTAACATATCAATGTTTGCAGATGATACTAAGATGGGGGGGAAAGTAGTGAGTGAGGAGGACATAATAAACCTTCAAGGGGACATAGACAGGCTAAGTAAGTGGGCAGAGATTTGGCAGATGGAATACAATACTGGAAAGTGTGAGGTTATGCACTTTGGCAGGAAAAATCGCAGAGCAAGTTATTATCTTAATGGCAAGAAACTTGAATGTACTGAAGTACAAAGGGATCTGGGGGTCCTGGTGCACGAAACTCAAAAGGTTAGTATTCAGGTGCAGCAAGTGATTAAGAAGGCCAATGGAATGTTGGCATTCATTGCTAGGGGGATATAATATAAAAATAGAGAGGTATTGCTTCAGTTGTACAAGGTATTGGTGAGACCGCACCTGGAATACTGCGTACAGTTTTGGTGTCCATACTTAAGAAAGGACATACTTGCTCTCGAGTCAGTACAAAGAAGGTTCACTCGGTTAATCCCGGGGATGAGGGGATGGACATATGAGGAGAGGTTGACTAGATTGGGACTCTACTCATTGGAGTTCAGAAGAATGAAAGGCGATCTTATTGAAACATATAAGATTGTGAAGGGGTTGGATCGGGTCGATGCAGGGAAGATGTTCCCGATGATGGGTGAAACTAGAACTTGGGGGCATAGTCTTAGAATAAGGGGCTGCTCTTTCAAAACTGAGATGAGGAGGAACTGCTTCACTCAGAGGGTGGTAGGTCCATGGAATATGCTGCCACAAAAAACTGTAGAAGCTACATCATTACATAAATTAAAACAGAAATAGACAGTTTCCTAGAAGTAAAGGGAATTAAGGGTTACGGGGAGCGGGCAGGAATTTGGACATGAGTCTAGGTTCGGATCGGTCATGGCCTTGTGGTTAGCGGATCGGGCCCAGGGGCCGTGTAGCCTGCTCCTGCTCCTATTTCGTGTGTCTAATTCTGTTAGATGCAGGAGGTGGTTCTGTGATAGTGGATTGGCAGTTAGGATCAGATCAGCCACGATCTTATTGAATGGCGGAGCAGGCTCAAGGGGCCGATTGGCCTACTCCTGCTCCTATTTCTTATGTTCTTATGTTCTTATGTTCTTAAAAATTGAATCAAGATGTTTTCTGATGGGAGGATCTGCAGTTGTGGGGGTGAGCTCCGTGATAGTGGGACGGGTTTATTTTTCATATGTCTCTGATCTTATTCCTGTTCCGGTACCGCCTCTGACCTGCGATCACAGATATTTGACAGCAGCACTGGGCTCTTCTCTGCGACTTCTTCCTGAATCGAGTCTCCAGCTGGCTGCTTGTCCCACTTCTCCCCATCATTTCCCTCTCCTTGCTCTCCATAGACATGAGTACACAGGAAAACCAACATATCCCTCGGCATCGGTGGTGATGGAGAAACTGTTCGCGAGCTGTAGATACTAAAAGGCCAAAAAATGGACTCCTCAGAAGGTAAGTTTCCCCAAGTAAACAATCCTAATAAAGTAGTTCCAATAGCAATTGCTCCTGACAACCGCCACCGAGGAACAAGCAGCATCTCTTTGGTGGGCGTTTGTGAGTCGGAATACGGACGGTAGAGGAGGAAATTCCAAAAATTTTATCTCCCATTTTCATCCAGCGGGCAGAGCGGGGCTGGAAATTTTGGACGTCGGAAAATCAGTGCCAGACATTTCCACCACATGTTCTGCACGGGTCAACTCTTGTGTAAGTGTCATGTATCACCAGTAGTGGAGGAACATGGTCACACTTGGTGGAACTACATTGGTTGAACCAGTACCGGAGGAGCACAGTCACTTCTAGTGTAAAATGTACTGCTGTGAGTAATACCTGAGGAGCACAGTCATATCTCATGTAAGTGGAGGTGCCACTAGTACAGGAGGAGACCACTCACACCTGGTGTAAGTGTAGGATACCAAAAGCACAGGAGGAGAATGCTCACATCCTGTGTAAGTGAATGTGCCACTATTACAGGAGGAGAATGCTCACATCTGGTGTAAGTGTAGCTGCCACTAGTACAGGATGAGCTCGCTCACATCTAGTGTAAGTGACGTCTACCACCTGTACCTGAGCAGTCCGGTCACTTCTAGTTTAAGTCTAGGTACCACTAGTACAGGAGGAGCTCGCACACATCTAGTGTAAGTGACGGTGCCACTAGTACAGGAGGAGCTCACTCACATTTCGTGTAAGTGTCGGTACCACTAGTACAGGAGGAGCTTGCTCACATCTAGTGTAACTGTTGGTACCACTAGTACTGGAGGAGCACGCACACATCCAGTGTAAGTGTCGGTACCACTAGTACAGGAGGATCTCGCTCACATCTAGTGTAAGTGCCGGTACCACTAGTACAGTGGGAGCATGCACACATCTAGTGTAAGTGTCGGTACCACTAGTACAGGAGGAGCTCGCTCACATCTAGTTTAAGTGTCGGTACCACTAGTACAGGAGGAGCACGCACACATCCAGTGTAAGTGTCGGTACCACTAGTACAGTGGGAGCATGCACACATCTAGTGTAAGTGTCGGTACCACTAGTACAGGAGGAGCTCGCTCACATCTAGTTTAAGTGTCGGTACCACTAGCACAGGAGGAGCTCGCTCATATCTAGTGTAAGTATCGGTACCACTAGTACAGGAGGAGCTCGCTCACATCTAGTGTAAGTGTCGGTACCACTAGCACAGGAGGAGCTCGCTCATATCTAGTGTAAGTGTCGGTACCACTAGTACAGGAGGAGCTCGCTCACATCCAGTGTAAGTGTCGGTACCACTAGTACAGTGGGAGCATGCACACATCTAGTGTAAGTGTCGGTACCATTAGTGCAGGAGGAGCTCGCTCACATCTAGTTTAAGTGTCAGTACCACTAGCACAGGAGGAGCTCGCTCATATCTAGTGTAAGTGTCGGTACCATTAGTGCAGGAGGAGCTCGCTCACATCTAGTTTAAGTGTCGGTACCACTAGCACAGGAGGAGCTCACTCATATCTAGTGTAAGTGTCGGTACCATTAGTGCAGGAGGAGCTCGCTCATATCTAGTGTAAGTATCGGTACCACTAGCACAGGAGGAGCTCACTCATATCTAGTGTAAGTGTCGGTACCACTAGTACAGGAGGTGCTCGCTCACATCTATTAAAAATGTAGGGTTCAACAATAATGGAGGCGAACACTCATATTTAGTGCAGGGAGAGGGATTGAATCTCTGGCTAGCGAACGGTGTTTGTAGTGGTGGCTGAAGACTATGGCTTCGGTCCTCCCAACTTTGAGTTGGAGGAAAGTTCTGCTGATCCATTGCTTGATCTCGGATAAGCAGTGGGACAATTTAGAGGCAGTGGGGGTAACGGGAGTTGTGGAGCTGAGGTAAAGCTGGCTGTCGTCAGCGTACATGTGCCCCATCCGAAATCTCATCAACAGTTTCTAAATATACACCACTCACGACCCCTCCACATTTTCTAAGGTAACGCACTGCTTCTCTGACATCCATTACCGGATGAGCAGAAATTTCCTCCAATTAAATATATGGAAGACCAAAGCCATTTTCTTCTCTCTCCAGCACGAACACTGTTCCCAATCACCGGACTCCATCCTGCAGCCCGGCAAATATGCTCATCCAGACAGTTTCTTAACCCTTGTGTCATATTTGACCCCGAGATGAGCTTCCGACCACATAACCGCATCATCAGTAAGCCGCCTATTTTCACCTCTAGAATATCGCCCGACCAAGCCCCTGTCTCATCTCCTCTCCAGCTGAAACCATGCCTTGCCTACCTCTAGACTTGTCTATTCCAACGTATTCCTGGCCGGTCTCCCACTTTCTAATTTCTGTTAACTTGAGGTCATCCAAAACACTGCTACCCGTGTCCTAACTTGCACTAAGCACCATTCATACATTATCCCTGTGATCGCTGACCAACATTAACTCCCGGTTAAGAAACGCCTCGATTTTAAAATTCTCATCCTTATTCACAAATCCTTACATGGCCTGGCCCCTCCCTATCTCTGTAATCCCCTCCAGCTCCACAAATCTCCGAGATATCTGTGCTTATCCAAATCCGGCCTCTTGAACTTCGCTGATTTAATCTCTCAAACATTGGCGGCCGTGTCTTCAGCTGCTAAGTCCCTCCCTCCCTAAATCTCGCCGCCTCTCTACTTCTCTTTCCACCTTAAAGACGCTCATTAAAGCCTGCCTCTTTAATCAAGATTTTGGTTATCCAAACTAACATTTTCCTATGTGTCTTGGTGTCAATTCTTGTTTGATAATGCTCCTGTGAAGCGCATTGGGAAGTTATATGAACTTACGAGCCACCAATTTTCCTACTTACTTGCTGTACCTGCATACTAACCTTTTACAAAATTAAATGCACTATAGAAAATCAAGTTGTTGTTGTTAAGTGTAAGACTATCACGAGTACTGTAGATTCAGGATAATCATTAATGTAGGTTTATGGCAGCTCGCTAACCACTAGTGTAAGTGTAGGGGTAACACTCGTACCAGAGGAGCAGGTACATTTCTAGTGTATGTGTAGGGTACCACAGGTACTGAAAGAGCACGGTCACTACTAACGTAAATGTAGGTGTACGATTAGTACTGGAGGAGCACTATTCTCTCTAATGTATTTGTAGTGGTACCACTAATACAAGAGCAACATGCGGACACCTAGCTTAAGAGCAATGGTACTACATGTACCGGAGGAGCACGGTTACCTCTTGTTTAAGTTTAGGGGTACCACTAGTGTAGGTGGAGCACGGTCAACAAAAGTGTTAGTGTAGGGGTACAACAAGTGTAGGAGGAGCATGGTCAACAGTAGCGGAAGTGTGGGGGTACCACATGTACAGGAGGAGCACCATCACCTCGAGTGCAAGTGTAGGGCTTCCACTAGTACAGGAGGAGCACGGTCAATGCTAGTATTAGGGTAGAGGTACCACTAGTATAAGAGGAGTCAGGTCACCTCTAGTGTAAGTATAGTGGTACCACTAGTACAGGAGGAGCGTGGTCATCTCTAGTGTAAGTGTAGGCATACCACTAGTACAGGAGGAGTCCGGTAACCACTAGTGAATGTGTAAGGGTACAAGTAGTACAGGAGGAGCCCGGTCATCTCTAGTGTAAGTGTCAGGAACCACTAGTACAGGAGCAGCCCGGTCTCCTTTAGTGTAAGTTTAAGGAAACACTAGTACCGGAGGAGCACGGTCACCATTAGTGTAAGTGTAGGGGCACGACTAGTACAGGAGGAGCACGGTCACCTCGAGTGTCAGTGTAGTGGCACCACTGGCACAGGAGGAGAACGATCAACGCTAGTGCTAGGGTAGAGGTACCACTAGTATTAGAGGAGCCAGGTCACCTCCAGTGTACGTATAGTGGTACCACGAGTACAGGAGGAGCACGGTCATCTCTAGTGAAAGTTTAACGGTACCACAACTACAGGAGTAGCCGGTAACCTCTAGTGTAAGTGTAAGGGTTCCACTAGTACAGGAGGAGCACGATCACCTCTACTGTAAATTAAGGGTTACAACTAGTACAGGAGGAGCCCGCTCATCTCTAGTGTAAGTGTAGGGGTTCCACTAGTACAGGAGGAGCATGGTCAATGCTAGTGTTAGTGTAGAGATACCACTAGTATAAGAGAAGCCAGGTCACCACTAGTGTAGGTATATTGGTACCACTAGTACGGGAGGAGCGCTGTGATCTCTAGTATAAGTGTAGGCGTATCACTAGCACAGGAGGAGCCTGGTAACCACTAGTGTAAGTGTAGGGGTACCACTAGTACAGGAGGAGCCCGGCCATCTCCAGTGTAAGCGTGTGGAGCCACCAGTACTGGAGCAGTCCGATCACCTCTAGTGTAAGTTTAAGGAACCACTAGTACCGGAGGAGCCTGGTCACTACTAGTGTAAGTGTAGGGGCACCACTTCGACAGGAGGAACATGGACACCTCGTGTGTCAGTGTAGTGGCACCACTAGTTCAGGAGGAACACAGTCAACGCAAGTGTTAGGGTAGAGGTAACACTAGTATTAGAGGAGCCAGTTCACCTCGAGTGTACGTATAGTGGTACCACGAGTACAGGAGGAGCGCGGTCATCTCTAGTATAAGGGTAGGGGTACCACAAGTACAGGAGTAGCAGGTAACCTCTAGTGTAAGTGTAGGGGTACCACTAGTACAGGATGAGCCCGTTCATTTCTAGTTTAAGTTTAGGGGTACCTGTAGTACAGGAGGAGCCCGGTAACGTCTAGTGTATGTGTAGGGGTAACACTAGTACAGGAGGAGCACGATCACCCCTAGTGTAAGTGTGAGGAACCACTAGTACAGGAGGAACACGGTTACCATTAGTGTTAGTGTAGTGGCAGCACTACTACAGGAGGAGCACGATCAATGATCGTGTTAGGGTAGTGGTACCGCTAGTGTTAGAGGAGCCAGGTCACCTCTAGTGTACATATAGTGGTACCACGAGTATAGGAGGAGCGCGGTCATCTCCACAGTAAGTGTAGGGTTACCACTAGTACAGGCGTAGCCAGTAACCTCTCGTGTAAGTGTAGGGGTACCATGAGTACAGGAGGAGTGCGGTCATCTCCACTCTAAGTGTAGGGTTAACACTAGTACAGGAGTAGCCAGTAACCTCTCGTGTAAGTGTAGGGGTACCACTAGTACAGGGTGAGCCCGTTCATCTCAGGTGTAATTTTAGGGGTACCAGTAGTACAGGAGTAGCCGGTAATCTTTAGTGTAAGTGTAGGGGTAACACTAGTACAGGAGGAGCACGATCTCCTCTACTGTAATTTTAGGTGTACCACTAGTACAGGAGGAGCCCGCTCATCTCTAGTATAGGTGTAGGGTAGCACTAGTACAGTAAGAGCCCGTTCACCTCTAGTGTAAGTGTAGGGGTTCCACTAGTACAGGAGGAGCCCGCTCATCTCTAGTAGAGGTGTAGGGTAGCACTAGTAGAGGAGGAGCCTGTTCACATTTAGTGTAAGTGTAGGGGTTCCACTAGTACAGGAGGAGCATGGTCAATGCTAGTGTTAGTGTAGAGGTACCACTAGTATAAGAGGAGCCAGGTCACCTCTAGTGTAAGTATATTGGTACCACTAGTACGGGAGGAGCGCTATCATCTCTAGTTTAAATGTAGGGGTACCACTAGTACAGGAGGAGCCCGGTAAACATAAGTGTAAGTGTAGGGGTACTACTAGTACAGGAGGAGCCCGGCCAACTCTATTGTAAGTGTGAGGAACCATTAGTACTGGAGCAGTCCGATCACCTCTAGTGTAAGTTTAAGGAACCACTAGTACCGGAGGAGCCCTGTCACTACTAGTGTAAGTGTAGGGGCACCACTTCTGCAAGAAGAACATGGACACCTGGAGTGTCAGTGCAGTGGGATCACTAGTACAGGAGGAACACGGTCAATGCAAGAGTTAGGGTAGAGGTTTCACCAGTATTAGTGGAGCCAGTTCACCTCTAGTGTATGTATATTGGTACCACGAGTACAGGAGGAGCGCTGTCATCTCTAGTATAATGGTAGGGGTATCACAAGTACAGGAGTAGCTGGTACCCTCTAGTGTAAGTGTAGGGGTACCACTAGTACAGCATGAGACTGTTCATTTCTAGTTTAAGTTGTAGGGGTACCAGTAGTACAGGGGGAGCCCGGTAACCTCTCGTGTATGTGTAGGGGTAACACTAGTACAGGAGGAGCACGATCACCTCTAGTGCAAGTGTGAGGAACCAATAGTAAAGGAGGAACACGCTCACCATTGTGTTAGTTTAGTGGCACCACTAGTACAGGAGGAGCACGATCAATGATGATGTTAGGGTTGAGGTACTGCTAGTGTTAGAGGAGCCAGGTCACCTCTAGTGTACATATAGTGATACCACGAGTACAGGAGGAGCGCGGTCATCTCCACTGTAAGTGTAGGGGTACCACTAGTACAGGAGTAGCCAGTAACCTCTAGTGTACGTGTAGGCTTACCACTAGTACAGGGTGAGCCCGTTCATCTCAGGTGTAATTTTAGGGGTACCAGTAGTACAGGAGTAGCCGGTAATCTCTAGTGTAAGTGTAGGGGTACCACTAGTACAGGAGGAGCACGATCACCTCTACTGTAATTTTAGGTGTACCACTAGTACCGGAGGTGCCCGCTCATCTCTAGTATAGGTGTAGGGTAGCACTAGTACAGGAGGAGCCCGTTCACCTCTAGTGTAAGTGTAGGGGTTCCACGAGTACAGGAGGAGCATGGTCAATGCTAGTGTTAGGGTAGAGGTACCACTAGTATAAGAGGAGCCAGGTCACCTCTAGTGTAAGTATATTGGTACCCCTGGTGCCAGAGGCGTGTGGTCATCTCTAGTGTACGTGTAGGGGTACCACTAGTACAGAAGGAATCCGGTCACCTCTCGTGTATGTGTAGGGGTACCACTAGCACAGGAGGAGTCCGGTAACCTCTAGTGTAAGTGTAGGGGTACCACTAGTACAGGAGGAGTCCGGTAACCTCTAGTGTAAGTGTAGGGGCACCGCTAGTACAGGAGGAGCATGATCAACGCTCGTGTTAGGGTAGAGGTACCACCAGCATTAGAGGAGCCAGCTCACCTCTAGTGTACTTATAGTGGTACCACGAGTGCAGGAGTAGCCGGTAACCTCTAGTGTAAGTGTAGGGGCACCACTAGTACTGGAGGAGCATGGTCAACGCTAGTGTAAGTGTAGGGGCACCACTAGTACAGGAGGATCATGATCAACGCTCATGTTAGGGTAGAGGTACCACCAGTATTAGAGGAGCCGGGTCATCGCTAGTGTACTTATAGTGGTACCATGAGTGCAGGAGTAGCCGGTAACCTCTAGTGTAAGTGTAGGGGTTACAAGATGAGCCCGTTCATCTGTAGTTTAATTTTAGGGGTTCCACTAGTACAGGAGGAGTCCGATCACCTCTAGTATAAGTGTAGGGTAACACTAGTACAGGAGGAGCACGTTCACCTCTTGTGTAAGTGTAAGGAACTACTAGTACTGGAGGAGCTCGGTCACCTCTTGTGTTAGTGTAAGGTACCACTAGGACAGGAGGAGTCCGGTCATCTCTAGTGTAAGTGTGAGGAACCACTAGTACAGGAGCAGCCCGGTCACCTCTAGTGTAATTGTAGGGAACCGCTAGTACCGGAGGAGCCAGGTCACTACTAGTGTGTAAGTGTAGGGGCACCACTTGTACAGGAGGAGCACAGTCAAAGCTAGTGTAAGTGTAGGGGCAGCACTAGTACAGGAGGAACATGGTCACCTCGAATGTCGGTGTAGGGGCACCACTGGTACAGGAGGAGCACGATCAACGCTAGTGTTAGGGTAGAGGTACCACTAGTATTAGAGGAGCCAGGTCACCTCTAGTGTACATATAGTGGTACCACAAATACAGGAGGAGTGTGGTCATCTCTAGTGTAAGTGTAGGGGTACCACTTGTATAGGAGTAGCCGGCAACCTCTAGTGTAAGTGTTGGGGCACCACTAGTACAGGATGAGCCCGTTCCTCTCAGGTGTAATTTTAGGGGTACGAGTAGTACAGGAGCAGCCGGTAATCTCTAGTGTAAGTGTAGGGGTAACACTAGTACAGGAGGAGCACGATCACCTCTAGTGTAATTTTAGGGTTACCACTAGTACAGGACGAGCCCGCTCACCTCTAATATAAGTGTAGGCTAACACTAGTACAAGAGGAGACCGTTCACCTCTAGGATAAGTGTTAGGAACCACTAGTAGTGGAGGAGTCCGGTCACATCTAGTGTTAGTGTAAGGTACCACCCATTCCGGAGGAGCCAGGTCACATCTAGTGAAAGTGTAAGAAAACACTAATACCAGAGGAGCCCAGTCACCTCTAGTGTTAGTGTAAGGAACCACTAGTGCAGGAGGAGCTCAGTCACGACTAGTATAAGTGTACGGTCTCCACTGGAACAGGAGGAGCCCTGTCACCTCTAGGGTAAATGTAAGGTTATCAGTAGTACAGGGGGAGACCTGTCACATCAAGTGTAAGTGTATGGGTACCACTAGTACCAGATGAGCCCGTTCACGTCTAGTGTAAAAGTAGTGATACCACGAGTACCGGAGCAGCATGTGCACTGAAATGAAAATGAAGTGATACCACGGGCACCTGAGGAGCAAGTGCACTGCATGTTTAAGTGTAGGCATTCCATCAGTACTGGAGGTGAATTCTCATCCCTAGTATAAGTGTATGTACAACAAGTACCAGAGGAGCAAGATCACATATAGTTTCAATGTAGGTTACTGGAGGAGCACGATCGCATGTAGTGCAAGTGCCATATCATGAGCAGCACGCGTTCATGTCAAGTGCATGTGTTGGGGACCACAAGCACGGGAGAAACACCGTTACATCTGGTTTGAGTGCAGGGCACCTGCAGTACCGGAGGAGCACTGCCAATCCTAATATAAATGTTTGGGTACAACTGCTGCCCGAGGAGCAAGGCCACCTCTAGTTTAATTTCACTTATACCACCAGTACCGGTGGACCCCATTCACCTTTACTGCAAGTGTAAGGGTACCACTAGTACCGGAGGAAGAATTTCACCACTGGTGTAATTTTAGTGATACCACTATTACCAGAGGAGCTTGCACAAATCTCGTGCCAGTGTAAGAGTAACACTGGGACAGGAGGGGCACGGTCACATCTAGTGTCATTATACTGGCAGCACTGGGACAGGAGGGGCACGGTCACCTCTAGTGTCAGTGTAGTGGTAGACTGGAACAAGAGGGGCATGGTCACCTCTAGTGTCAGTGTAGCGGTAGACTGGGACAAGAGGGGCACGGTCACATCTAGCGTCAGTGTAGGGGTAACACTGTGACAGAAGGGACGCTGTCACATCTAGTGTAAGTGCAGCATAACAATAGTACAGGAGCAGCATGGTCACCACTATTGTAAGTGTAAGGAACCACTAGTACCAGAGGAGCCCGGTCACCTCTAGTATTAATGTAAGGAACCACTAGTACCAGAGGATCCCGGTCACCTCTAGTGAAAGTGTAAGGAACCACTAGTACCAGAGGATCCCGGTCACCTCTAGTGAAAGTGTAAGGAACCACTAGTACTGGAGGAGCCCGGTCACCTCTAGTGTTTGTGTAAGGAACCACAAGTAATGGAGGAGCCCGGTCACCTCTGGTGAAAGTGTAAGGAACCATTAGTACTGGAGGAGTCCGGTCAACTCTAGTGTTAGTGTAAGGATCCACTAGTGCCAGAGGATCCCGGTCACCTCTGGTGAAAGTGTAAGGAACCACTAGTACCAGAGGAGCCCGGTCACCTCTAGTGTTAGTGTAAGGATCCACTAGTACCAGAGGATCCCGGTCACCTCTAGTGTTAGTGTAAGGAACCACTAGTACCAGAGGAGCCCGGTCACCTCTAGTGTTAGTGTAAGGAACCACTAGTACCAGAGGAGCCCGGTCACCTCTAGTGTTAGTGTAAGGAACCACTAGTACGAGAGGATCCCGGTCACCTCTGGTGAAAGTGTAAGGAACCACTAGTACCAGAGGAGCCCGGTCACCTCTAGTGTTAGTGTAAGGATCCACTAATAACGGAGGAGCCCGGGCATCTCTAGTGAAAGTGTAACGAACCACTAGTACCAGAGGAGCCCGATCACCTCTGGTGTTAGTGTAAGCAACCACCAGTGCTGGAGGAGCTCAGTCATCACTAGTGTAAGTGGAAGGGCTCCACTTGTACAAGAGGAGCCCAGTCACCTCTAGTGTAAGTGTAAGAGTACCACTTGTACAGGAGGAGCCCTGTCACATCTAGTGTTAGTGTAGGGTACAACTAGTACCAGGTGAGCCCGGTCACCTCTAGTGTAGGTATAGGGCCACCACTAGTATAGGAGGAGCCCGGTACCCTCTAGTGTAAGTGTAGGGGTGCCACTTGTACAGAAGGAGCCCGGTCACCGCCAATGATACTTAGGGTTACCATTATGTAGGAGGAGCCTGGTCACTTCTAGTTTAAGATTCCTGATACGACTATTACCGGAGCAGCATGAACCAAACTAGTGTAAATGTAGGGTTACATCTAGTATAAGTGTAGGGGTACCACTAGTACCAGATCAGCACTGTCACCTCTAGTGTAAAAGTAGTGATAATACTAGTACCGGAGGAGCATGTGCACTGTAATGAAAGTGAACTGAAACAACGAGCACCAGAGGAGCATGTGCACTGCATGTTTAAGTGTAGGCATTCCGTCAGTACTGGAGATGAATCCTTATCCCTAGCATAAGTGTATGTACAACAAGTACCAGAGGAGCAAGATCACGTATAGTTTCAATGTTGGTTACTGGAGGAGCACGGTCACATGTAGTGCAAGTGCCATATCATGAGCAGCACGTTCATGTCAAGTGCATGTGTTGGGGACCACAAGCACGGGAGAGGCACCGTTACATCTGGTGTGAGTGTAGGGCACCAGCAGTACCGAAGGAGCACCGTCAATCCTAATATAAATGTATGGGTACAACTGCTGCCCGAGGAGCAAGGCCACCTCTAGTTTAATTTCAGTTATACCACAAGTACCGGTGGACCACATTCACCTTTAGTGCAAGTGTAAGGGTACCACTCGTACTGGAGGGAGACTTTCACCACTGGTGTAATTTTTGTGACACCACTATTACCAGAGGAGCTTGCACAAATCTAGGGTCAGTGCAGGAGTAACACTGGGGCAGGATGGGCACGGTCACATCTAGTGTCAGTGTAGGGTAGACTGGGACAGGAGGGGGACGGTCACATCTAGTGTCAGTGTACTGGTAGCATTGGGTCTGGTGGGGCATGGGCACATCAAGTGTCAGTGTAGCGGTAGACTGGGAGAAGAGGGGCATGGTCACATCTATTGTCAGTGTAGGGGTAGCATTGTGACAGGAGGGGCACTGTCACATCTAGTGTAAGTGTAAGGGTAACACTGGGACGGGGGGACACGGTCTCATCTTGTGTCAATGCAGTTGTAGACTGGGCCAGGAGGGGCATAGTCACATCTAGTCTCATTGCAGGGGTAGCACTGGGCCAGGAGGGGCACAGTCACATCTAGTATCAGTTTACGGCTCACACTGGGACAGGAGGAGCACGGTCACATCTAGTGTAAATGCAGGTGTAGACTGGGCCAGGAGGGACATAGTCACATCTAGTCTCATTGCAGGGGTAGCACTGGGCCAGGAGGGGCACGGTCACATCTAGTGTAAGTTTAGGGCTCACACTGGGACAGGAGGGGCACGGTCACATCGAATGTAAGTGTAGGGGTAACACTGAGACAGGAGGGGCACGGTCACATCTACTGCCAGTGAAGGAGTAGAGTGGACCAGGAGAGGCATGGTCACATCTAGTCTCATTGCAGGGGTAACACTGGGACAGGAGGGGAACGTTCACATCTAGTGTCAGTGTAGGGGCAGCACTGGAACAGGAGGGGCACGGTCATATCTCGTGTCAGTGTAGGGCTAACACTGGGACAGGAGGGACACTGTTGCATCAAGTGTCAGTGTAGGGGAAACACTGGAACAGGAGGGGCACGGTCACATCCACTGTTAGTGTAGGGCTAACACTGGGACAGGAGGGACACTGTTACATCAAGTGTCAGTGCAGGGGAAACACTGGGACAGGAGGGGCACGGTCACATCCACTGTCAGTGTAGGGCTAACACTGGGACAAGAGGGGCGCGGTCACATCTAGTGTCAGTGTAGGGGAAACATTGTAACAGGAGGGGCACGGCCTCATCTAGTGTCATTGTAGGGGCACCACTGGTACAGGAGGGGCATGGTCACCTCTAGTGTAAGTTTGGGGGTACCACTAGTACAGAAGGAGCCCGGTCACCGCTAATGATACTTAGCGTTACCAATATGTAGGAGGAGCCCGGTCACCTCCAGTTTAAGTTTCCTGAAACGACTCTTACCGGAGCAGCATGCACTAGTCTAGTGTAAATGTAGGGTTACATCTGGTGTAAGTGTAGGGGTACCACTAGTACCAGGTCAGCACTGTCACCTCCAGTGTAAAAGTTGCAATACTAATAGTACCGGAGGTGTATGTGCACTGTAATGAAAGTGAACTGATACCACGAGCACCAGAGGATTATGTGCACTGCATGTTTAAGTGTAGGCATTCCGTCAGTACCGGAGGTGAATTCTTATCCCTAATATAAGTGTATGCACAAAACGTACCAGAGGAGCAAGATCAAATATTGTTTCAATGTAGGTTACTGGAGGGGCATGATCGCATGTAGTACAAGTGTCACATCATGTCATTATAAATGTATGGGTACAACTGCTGCCCGAGGAGCAAGGCCACCTCTAGTTTAATTTCACTTATACCACCAGTACAGGAGGACCCCATCACCTTCAGTGCAAGTGTAAGGGTACCACTAGTACTGGAGGAAGACTTTCATCACTGGTGTAGATTTAGTGATACCACTATTACTAGAGGAGCTTGCACAAATCTAGTTTCAGTGTAGGGTAGACTGGGACCGGAGGGGCATGGTCACATCTAGTGTCAGTGTCCTGGTAGCACTGGGTCTGGAGGGGCATTCGCACATCTAGTGTCAGTGTTGCGGTAGCTCTGGGACAGGAGGGGCACGGCCACATCTAGTGTCAGTTTAAGGGTAACACTGGGACAGGAGCTGCACGGTCACATCTAGTGTCAGTGGAGGGGTAACAGTGGGACAGGAGGGTCACGGCCACATCTAGTGTCATTGTTGGGGTAACAGTGGGACAGGAGGGGCACGGCCACATCTAGTGTCATTGTAGGGTTAACAGTAGGACAGGGGGCACGGTCACATCTATTGAATGTGTAGTTGTAGCACTGGGATAGCAGGGCATGGCCACAACTAGTGTCATTGTAGGGAGTCTGGGACAGGAGGGGCATGGTCACATCTAGCGTCAGTGTGCTGGTAGCACTGGGTCTGGAGGGGCTTGGGTAAATCTAGTATCAGTGTAGCGGTAGACTGGGACAGGAGGGGCATGGTCACATCTAGTGTCAGTGTAGGGGTATCACCATGACAGGTGGGGCACTGTCACATCTATTGTAAGTGCAGGTGTAACACTGGGAAAGGAGGGGCACGGTCACATCTAGTGTCAGTGTAGGGTTTGACTCAGCCAGGAGGGGCACGATCACATCTAGTCTCATTGTAGGGGTAGCACTGGGACAGGAGGGGCACAGTCACATCTAGTATCAATTTAGGGCTCTCACTGGCACAGGAGGGGCACGATCACATCGAGTGTAAGTGTAGGGTTAACACTGGGACAGGAGGGGAATGGTCACATCTAGTGTAAGTGTAGGGGTAACACTGGGACAGAAGCAGCACGGTCACATCTCGTGTCAGTGTACGGGTTGCACTGGGACAGTAGGGTCATGGACACATCTAGTGTCAGTTTAGGGGTAGCACTGGGATAGGAGGGGCACGGCCACATCGAGTGTCATTGTATGGGTAACACTGGGACAGGAGGAGCAATGTCACATCTTGTGTAAGTGTAGGTGTAACACTGGGACAGGAGGGACACGGTCATGTCTACTGTCAGTGGAGGGTTAACACTGGGACAGGAGGGGCACGGTCACATTTATTCTAAGTGTAGGTGTAGCTCTGGGACAGGAGGGGCACGGTCATATCCAGTGTATGTGTAGTTGTAACACTGGGACAGGATAGGCACGGTCACACCCAGTGTATGTATACAGGTAACACAGGGACAGGAGGGGCACGGTCACATCTAGTGTCAGTGGAGGGGTAACACTGGGACAGGAGCTGCACGGTCACATCTAATGTAAGGGCAGGTCTACTACTGTACATGAGGAGCACACGCACATCTAGCGTATGAGGTGGTATTCCACTCGCACTGGAGGAGTACTGGCAATAGTTGGGTTTTTTGCAGTGCTACCACTATTACCATAGCAGCACGTTCAACTCCAGTGTAGGCATGTTCCTAGTACATCAGGAGCTCGTACACATCTAGCACAAGTTTGTGGTGCCATTATTACAGGTGGAGAACTGTCCCTCTAATCCAAATGTAGGTACCACTAGTACGGGAGGAGCACTGTCTCCTCTTATACTGCCAGAATTGGTTCATCACCAGTATTGCAGGATTTGTTTTATCGCCTGTTCTGGAGGAGTTGGTGCACTAGGAGTGAATCAAGGGCAGGGTCATGACGATTATTGCCTGGGGAGCTGCATTCACCAGGCCAGTAGGAACAGGGTCAGCACCAGTACTGGGAGATTGCACTTCCTACTCGTAAACAATGTTTTAATTCTGTATTTTTTAAAACTATCCAACAACAATTTCACTTAATTAATCTTAATCTGACGTATCAGATAAAAAAACAGCTTACCTGAATCTATTTGTTAAATGACTGTAATTAATGCTAATTATGATTTAACCTGATGGACTCCCTGGAGGACTGATGTCTGGATAAATATAGGTTCCCTTCCATAATTCAGCCGTGCGCCAGTCGGAGTCCATTTGCTCTGACAGAATTCATCCATTCTCACAGAGAATGGCGCAATCAACTATTCTGCTGATCAAAGAGATTTACTACCCGATTCTCGCGGCCGTCGCTGTCCCTGGTGAGCCAGTGTAACCTGTTTTTTGTTAATCATGGTTAACTTTAGCCATGTTTGTTAAGCTAACGAGTTTTCTAGATGGCAGCATTACACAGTCGCTAGTGACTGGATCGAAATCGTGAACCGCGTCCCCACACTTACCGCATTCCCCTTAATCCAATACCCTGACTGATGTTACAATGTTCTTTGAAGCTACAACACAAGGATTTTAGCGGATTTTGGACCGTCGTAAAACCCCGTGCAGAGTGAGCACTGCAACAGCTCATTAAAATGTGTGGGTGGGTTTCCCAGGTAGTGGCTCCAATAGTAATCCTGTTCTCACACTGCTCCGTGTTGATAATCACACTGAATGAAGTAAAATGCTCTCCACAGGTATCTCCATATATATTTCAATCAGACACTTGAACATTATTTTGCTCCTCTCTCTTTCTTACAGCGAACTTGGTGACAATGGCGATTCTCTCCCGAGGAAACTGCGGCCTTTCTAAATGCATCTCGGTCTACATGGTGGCCATGGCAACAACAGATCTACTGGTCTTGATCATCAATGTAATAGTGTATCATATTTTCAATTATCACTTTCCACTTTCATTCCTGTACCACACTCCCGTGTGTAAGTTCATTCTATATATGACTGTTGTCACCCTCGATTTGTCTGTTTGGTTCACCGTCTCCTTCACATTTGATCGATTTGTAGTTATCTGCTGCCAGAAGTTTAAAGCAAAGTATTGCACCGAGAAAACTGCGGCCGCGGTTATAACATTGTTCACGGTCCTAATCTTTTTAAAAGACATCCCTGTTTTGTTTGCATTTGAAGCTGAACAAATAATTAACAAGGTGCAGTGGGGCTGCCAGAGTGCAGCTTTTGTTTCCTCACCTGCAGGTGCTGCCTACGGCTGGTTTCACAGCGCCTGCTTAGTTTGGCTTCCTTTTACTTTGATTGTCTTGTTTAATTATTTGACAATCAGACGTATTTTAGTGGCCAGCAGAGCCCGCAGGGGACTCCGGGGTCACAGGAGTGAAAATCAGAGCGATACAGAGACAGAGAACCGATGGAAATCCATCATTTTACTATTCACTATATCGGGCAGCTTTATATTGTTGTGGATGACAAATGCCGTGAGTTATGTAACTACCAGACTGACAAACCCCACTTATTACCGAGGTGACCGCACAGACCCTGGATATATCGCCACTGAAACTGGAACAATATTGAAGTTTTTGAGTTGCTTTCAAAACCCGTGCATTTATGTAGCGACCCAGAGGAGATTCAGAGAAGAGCTGAAGAAGGTGGTAAAATCCCCCTGGACACTTATTCTGAGATTAGTTAGTAAATGAAAATGAGAAGAATCAATCAAACGAAAGCTTCCTCATAACTAAATCTTCGTGTGAACTGTTTTTTCACAGTAGAGCGTCCTTCTTTCCGGTAATGTGAAATTGGGACAGAACTTGTGTGAACATTTCTTCCATTTTGCAGCATGCGTTTGATGTCGGCAATGCTTAATTTTTCCTGCTTCCTTCGCTGAGTAAACATATCCTATTGCTGCAAATTTAGCACATTTCAAGTTCTGGGGTCAAATATAACAAGGATGAGGTTCAGCAGTGGACATGTGGGCAACAGAAGGAATCCACCTTGCTTTGCAGATACTGGGATCGGGCGCGCCTCTTTAACATGATCAATAATGATTAATTCGGTGCTGAAACAATCAAAGATCTTGCGATCACCCTTATTGGTAATTTCCTGGAAGTTTGGTGTGAAGATTGCAGGCGTGGATCTCTCTGTCGGCACAATTCCTCATTGACAAATAGAGCGGGCTCTTGTCACGTGATCAGTTTTGGAATGTAGGAAAGAGTCGAAACTCGGCTCATCGATGTGACCTTTCACCTCTTTTGTCCCAGAGACTGACTTAAAATCTCGATTGTGCGCTGACTGCTGTCTCTCACTCAGCAAAAGGTGGAGTCTGCTCGTGTTATGTGCTGTCGATAAATTTATCATGAGTAATATTATTGATATTCTGTCGCAATTAGTCTCCCAAACAAAAGTGTAAAGATAGTAAAATGAATGACTTTTTATAAATTTAGTCATTACTGCAATTTTTCCAAGTGATCTGTTAAAACACTGCCATAAATTCAGATAAATTACAAATAATATTCAGTATTCTGTGTTTGGCTGAACATTTGCAGACGGTCAGAAAGAATCTTTGGTAATTATCGTTTTATTATGCTGTTACACATTGTTCCAAATAATAATTGAAAAATACCAGCAACTTTGAATCAGTTACAAATTGTTCATCTGTGATCCCGCCTGATTCTGCGAGAAATGACAAGGGATGGGAGCAGAATCTCAATGGGAAGGAGCTGAATGGTGTGGATGAAGAGCGAGCGATAACGATCCAAATACCCAATTCCTAGAAGGTTAATGAGCAAACCAACTTGAATTACTGTATTATAGACATGAACATTGATCACAAGCATAAACAAGTGATGATGAATCTTTACACAATGCTGGTAAGGTCACCATTAGAACAACAGGTACAGCTTCGGTCCCTCATTGTGGAAAGGCCAATAAATCCACTGAGAGCGAGCAGTGTAGATACACCTGGATGGAGCCAATGATCAGAACTATACTGATGATGAGAGTCAAGATATTGGGACTATTTACACTGGAGCAGCGAAAGCTAAGAGGATATTTATTAGCGGTGCTAAAAATTATCAACAGTTTCGTCAGAGTGAAGAGCGAGAGATTATTCCATCTAGTAAGGGAGCTAGCAATAAAGGGCGTTCGCCTTAAAATGGTCACAAAGGGACTGAGCAGAGAGGTTATCAGAAATTTCTTTATGCAAAATGTTGCTGGAGCATGGAATGTCTTGCCTCAGTTAGTAGTTATTGGAAAGTTAGGTGAATATTTGAAAAAAGAGTAAATGATTTTCTGTGGATAGCGGAGGACAGTGCGGATAGTTTTTGATTGCTGTCTCAAAGAACCCAGTAGAAATAGATTGGGTCAAATTACATACTCCCGCCCAGCACATTTCTATGGTTTTATAGTGTTTTTGTGTCGAAATACCCTCAGCCCCATTTAGCTTCTATTGAACAAAATATTATAAATAAACTGATGCCAATGATGATCCCAGATGTTCAATAGTCACCCGTCCCTTACAGGTTCACATGTGTCGATAACTTGCTTTCATTTTGTAATTAGCTCCCTGTACAGTGCCAGATCTCCCACTCATCCCATAATTTCTCACCGTTTGTAGATGTGGAACCTTGTCCTATGCTTCATTAAAATCCGACTGGGTCATTCCAGCTGAATTTGCCCTGCCCTCCAGGCCAGTGATGTGTTTCAGAAACTCCACAGGTTAGTTAAAGATGAAACGTCGCCCCTTAAACCAATATAATTCCCTTTTACATTGCTCCACTCCCAGGTGCTCAACCCACCCATTGGATCTCTGCTGGCCTTATTTTAAACACTGGGATTATTTCAGCTGCTGCCGGATCCTCGGGAATATTCCCTAACTGAGGAAACTTGCAGCAGTGTCAGTAAACCTTCAGTCCTGTCAATCCCCATTCCTTTGTCTCGCGGTTTCTGGGTCCCTGCATTCCAGAATTCCATGTTATGTGTTTGAACACTGTAACTATATTTAAATAAAGCCTTGATCTCTGTCTCTCTTACAAGCCTTCAGTAAGCACATATGATCTACATTATTTATTTTATTTACCAAGTGGCCTTTGCTGGTCCTTACGATCTACCTGCTAGATTCGTTGAATAGTTAAACAAACTTTTTCTTAATCCTTAACATTCCTCCCGACATAATAACTTGGTCCCACAATGCCTGCTATTCTCTTTTAAATGGGTAATTATATTTTAATTTCACACCCTCTAGTTCCTTCTTAACTACTTCCTGCTTGTCTAAACTAACGTTTGGATCTCCTAGACCTGCACCACTGCCGGAGTCTCACTCGCATACAGGTGGATTATTGGAAAATTATCGAACCGTTTCCTCAGCTTTTGTTACATTGTCATTATTGGCTGAATGTCATGGGCAATTCTCGAGGCACAGAATCATAGAATCAAAGGCCCATAAGGAGACCATGCGGCCAGTCATGCCTCTCTCGGCTCTTTGAACTAGGAATTCAATTAGGCAACTCCGCTGCTCTTTCCCCACAGCCCAGCAAACCTGGCTTTCACAAAATATCCAATTCCCTTTTGAAGTTACTATTGGTGAAAGGGTGCCAGCAGTGGCTCCGTGGTAGCACTCTCGCCCCTGCATCAAATGGCAATGTGTTAAAGTCCCGCTCTAGAGACTTGAACACAAAATCTATGCTGACACCTCAATGCAGTACTGAGTGTGTGCTGCACTGTTGGAGGTGCAGTCTTTCGGATGGAATGTCAAACCGAGGACCTGACTGCTCTGTCAGGAGGATGGACAAGATCCCACAGCACTATTTCAAAGAGAAGGGGAGATCTCCACAGAATCCTGGCCAATATTCATACCTGGAACAACATTACTAAAACCGATTATCTGGTCATTTTCTCATTGCTGTTTGTGGGAGCTTGCTGTGCTCCAATTGGCTGTCCCACTTCCTACATTACATTAGTAGCTGTATTTCAAAAGTACTTCATTGACTGTAAAGCGCTTTGGGACGTCCACAGATCGTGAAGGGAGCTGCAATCTGCTTCCGGTACCCTTTCAGGCAGGGCATTCTAGATCATAACAGCTCGCTATGTAAAAAGAAAACTCCTCATCTCCTCGCTGGATCATTCCCCAATTACCTTAAATTGTGGCCGTGATTGCCAACGCTCCTGCCAGTGGAAACAATGATGCCTTATTTAGTAAGCCCCCCTCATAATTTTGAACATATCTCTCCTGAACTTTGCAAGCTCCTTGGAGAACTATCCCAGGTTCTGGCCATTTCGACAGGTTTTAGGCCTTTCACCCACTGTGGACAAGGTCCCGCCCGACACAACACATCCGGGTACTTCCAGTATCAGATTGATCTCTTTCTTGCTCAGTTTGGAAGATTATTCATTATTTGTTATGTATTATCAACAATTTAACGTTAAGCAAAATACATTTTAAGTATGTTAACCAATTCCCCTTTGAAACGGATCCAAGCTCTTTAACGATTTTATCGATTCGCTTGTAATATCATTTCACCGATCGGTACTTAAAGGCTGAAAACAAAATGAAATTGATATTTTATTAATCCAAAGTGGGGCTGTCTCCGTCCATTTTGTTCGACACTTCCCCCTTACTTTCTCAACATGGCCCCGCTCACCTGGTTCCCTTTCTTTCTGTCGGATCCCGCACTCTGCCAGATCCCAGTCTCATGGGTTCCCGCACTCTGCCAGATCCCAGTCTCATGGGTTCCCGCACTCTGCCAGTTCCCGATCCCCCATTTGTTCGAGAATGGCCCCTAAAATATCAGAGGGATAGTGTTCAAATGAAATTTGTTATGGTTGTCACGAGAATTGTTGGGCTTCTCTCATTTGGGCTCTGTGGACACTTCTGGTAAGCTAATCACAGGATGGATATTTCTGCACGTTATATGTCACACAGCTCAGTACGAGAGATTCTAGGAATTCACAATTCCAGTTTTGAAGAAATTATAGAAATTTCTGCTTTCAAAGTGTAAAAAAGAGGATACCTCCAGTTGACCTAATGTCAGTTTTAATGTTACAAGGAGAATGCACTAATCGCTCAAATTCTTCACTGTATCAAGGAGTTCAATCATAAATATCTACAACTACAAAATGTGGAATTATAAGTTGGACGTGAAGCCAGGTGGATCATTTTAGGTCACTGGATAACTGTATTCTGTAGGTTATTTACTGAATTACCAGGAGGGTCTTTCGCCACAAACCTATTTATCTCCTTCTGAAGTTGACAAACATAACATCCTGTAAACAAACTACAAATCCATGTGCTGCGTAACACAGGCACAGGTCAACTAATGAACTTCAATCTGAGGAGTTTAACGATCAAGATATGCAATGAAGAAAGCAAGAAAATTGTCTTGAAAGAAGGGAAGGTTATCAAAATGTAAACCTTAATTTGGAATACTCCTGTCACTACATATACTGCAGTGTAGGAGGCAATAATAGGAACTCTATCATTTAACGTTATTTTGTTAAGTTGCCGATTTATCTTAATCATTATCACAGTTGTTAATGGGATAATCTATGGTGCCTGTCCCTACTGTAACAAATCCAAATCTGGAGACCCAGGTATCTGCAATCTATTGAAGTACACACAGCGGGATTCTGTTGTGTTGTGTTGAAGGGGCTCAAATGCAGAGAATCTCCCGTGTTGTGAATCCAAGTAATTCCGCACGTCGTGGAGATCCCATTGTTGAAAAGCTGGATTTTATTATCCTGAAAGATATATACTGAGGAAGAAGTTGAATCCTTCATTCTCTCCTTTACCTCCTCACTGAAGAATTGGGCTGAAGTGGAGTAGGGGCGAGGTTATGCTGCATTGCAGAATTGAGAGGTAAACGAACTGACATGCACTGCGACTCTGCTGCATTCTGGGAGCTGAAGTGCACCCGTGACAGAGACTGCAAGTGAACTGGTGCATTATGGGAGACCGGGACTGGGCTGAGTTTCTAGATTTTGAAAATTTGGCAAAATATAAGGGTCCGTCTCCAGACAAAGCTGCAAGATTGGGGTGAAACTACAGGGGGCATTTCACACAGATAGTTGCTGAGAAACTCCTAATGTTTAGTTTCAATTCCAATTTTAAATGATTTTTATGAATTTGTTACCTTTACTAATGTATTGTAATGATGATTGGATTTAGTGCGTGACATGCTTCAGTTGAACCACTAGCATTAATCAAATGATTTCTATAGTCTTCTGATTGATTCCACTTTTCCTTAAAGATAATAAAATCCCTTTTACCCTTACTTAAATGTTAGAGCTAACTGGTGAGAAAGGTCTTGCGGAGGGTTCACGTGAATTTGTGTCTTTCTCTGATGTCTGAGCTCTTCACTGTGAGCCCACTTCTCCCAAAGTGACTCCAAGATCCCACGTCCGCTTCCCACAATCAGTCTCTCCGCTTTCATAAGAACATAAGAAGAGCAGGAGAAGGCCATACGGCCCCTAGAGCCTGCTCCACCAATCAACAAGATCACGGCTGATCATCGAACTCAACTCCACTTTCCCGACCGACCCCTAAATCCCTTGATTCCCCTAGAGTCCAAAAATCTATCCATCTCAGCCTTGAATATACTGCAAGACTCAGCACTCAAAGCCCTCTGGGGCAGAGAATTCCACAGATTCACAACCCTCTGAGTGAAGAAATTACTCCTCATCTCCGTCTTAAATCGCCTACTCCTTATCCCGAGATTATGCCCCCTAGTTCTAGTTACTCCAGCCAGGGGATAAAAGCTCTCAGCAACTACCCTGTTATCCCCTTCAGAATCCTGTATGTTTCAATGAGATCACCTCTCATTCTTCTAAACTCCAGAGAGAATAGTCGCATTCTACACAATCTCCCATCATAGGACAACCCGCTCTTCTCAGGAATTAATCTAGTGAACCTTCCTTGCACCACCTCCAAGGCAAGTATATCCTTCGTTAGATACGGAGACCAGAACTGTGCACAGTACGCCAGGTTGGTCACACCAAGACCGTGTACAATTGTAGCAAGACTTCCCTACTCTTATACTCCAATCCCCTTGCAATAAATTCCAACATTCCATTTGCCTTTCTTATTGTTTGCTGCACCTGCATGCTAGCTTTCTGTGATTCTTGCACGAGGCCACACAAATCTCTCTGAACACCAACATTTCAAAGTTTCTCACCATTTAAAAAGTATTCCGTTTTTCTATTCTTCCTACCAAAGTGATTAAACTCTCATTTCCATACATTATACTCCATCTGCCACCTTACTGCCAACAAATGTAGTCTATCTATATCCCTTTGGAGACTCTTTGTGTTCTCCTCGCAGCTCACTGTTCCACCTAGCTTTGTATCATCAGCAAACTTGGATACATTACACTTGGTCCCTTCATCTAGGTCATTAATATAGATTGTAAATAGATGAGGCCCCAACACTGAACCTTGCGGCACCCCACTAGTTACAACCTGCCAACCTGAAAAATATCCTTTAACCCCTACTCTCTGTTTTCTGTCCGATTTCCAATCCTGTATCCATGCTACTATATTACCCCCAGTCCTATGACCCCTAACCATGTTTAATAATCTTTTATGTGGCACCTTATCGAATGCCTTTTGGAATTCCAAATGTACTACATCCACTGGTTCCCCTTTAACTATCCTGCAAGTTACATCCTCAAAAAATTCGAACAAAATTGTCAAACACGATTTCCCTTTCATAAAACTATATTCTCTCTGCCTAATCATGATTTTCTCAGTGACTTGATACCACTTCCTTACCAATGGACTCCAGCATTTTCCCGATGATTGATTTCAGGCTAACTGGTCTGTAGTTTCCTGTTTTTTCTCTCCCTCCTTTCTTGAATAGCGATGTTATATTTGCGACCTTCCAATCAGCTGGGACCATTCCAGAATCTAGGGAATTTTGGAAGATCAAAACAAATACATCCACTATTTCTTCAGCCACTTCTTTTAGAACCCTAGGATGTAGGCCGTCAGGTCCAGGGGATTTGTCGGCTCTTGGTCCCATTAGTTTCTCTTGTACTTTTTCTCTACTTATATTAATTACGTTATGTTCTAGACGCTTGTTTCCCCACCATTTTATATGCTTTTTTGTGTCTTCTACTGTGAAGACACATACAAAATATTTATTTAACGTTTCTGCCATTTCCTTATTAGCCATAATAATTTCTCCTGTCTCAGCTTCTAAGGGACCAACGTTTACTTCTGCAACTCTCATTTTATTTTTTCACTTTTTATCAAATTTTTGGTCAACCTTTACTGGTTTATGGATCTCTCCCAATCCTCTGGCTTACTATTATTCTTTGCAACATTATAAGCTTTTTCTTTCAATCTAATGCTATCCTTAACTTATGTAGTTAGCCACGGTTGGATCACTTTTCACCTGGAGATTTTGTTTCTCAATGTAATGTATTTTTGTTGAGAATTATGAAATAGTTCTTTAAATGTTAGCCACTGCTTAACTACCGCCATACCTTTTAATCTATTTTTCCAATCTACCTTCGCCAACCTTCGCCACTCATACCTATGTAATTGGCTTTATTTAAGTTTAAGACTCTGGTTTTGGACATAGGCAAGTCACTTTCAAAATTAAAGTAAAAATCTATCACATTATCATCACTCTGCCCGAGAGGTTCCTTTCCTATGAGATTGCTAATTAACCCTATATCATTAGACGTTACAAGATCTAAAATAGCCTGTTCCCTGGTTGGGTCCATGGCATATTGTTCTAGGAAACTGTCCAGAAAGCATTCCATGAACTCGTCCTCCAGACTGCCTTTGCCAATTAGATTTGTCCAGTCTATATGAAGATTAAATTCCCCAAGATTATTGCATTAACTTTGTTGCAAGCTCCTACTATTTCTTGATTAATATTCTGTCCAACGGTATAGCTATTGTTAGGGGGCATATAAAGTACTCCTACCAATGTTTTCCTGTTATTCCTTATCTCCACCCATACTGATACGACTTCCTGATCTTCCGAGCCGAGATCCTTTCTTGCTACTGTCCTTATGTCATCCTTTATTATCAGTGCTAAGCCCCCTGCTTTTCCATTCTGCCTGTCTATTTGAAACGTCAAGTACCCTGGAACATTTTGTTCCCAACCTTGGCCACCTTGCTACCATGTGTCTGTAATGGCTATTAGATCAAAACCATTTATCTCTGTTTGTACCACTAGTTCATCTATCTTGTTACGAATGCTTCGTGCATTCAGATAAAGAACTTTTAATTCAAATGTTTTACCATTATTCCCTGATTTGACCTTATTATATGCTGCAATGCTTCCATTAAAATCTGTCCCATCCTGTCACACTCTGCTTATTTTAACCAAATCGCTACATTGCTCTATTGCCTTGACCTTTATCTTTCGGTTTCTAAATTTCCCCTCACCTGACCGCTCCCAGCTTTTTTTTTAGTTTAAAATCCTATCTACAGCCCTAGTTATCGATTCGCCAGGACACTGGACCCAGCCGTTTTATGTGGAGCCCGTCCAGACAGAACAGCTCCCTTTTTCCCCAGTACTGGTGCCAGTGCCCCATGAATTAAAAACCCTTTTTCCCACACCACTCTTGGAGCCACGCATTTAACTCTCTGATGGGCTTGATTCTATGCCAATTTGCACGTGGCTTAGGTAGTAATCCATAGATTATTACCGTTGTGGTTCAGTTTATTAATTTAGACCCTAGCTCCTCAGAATCCCTCAGCAGAACCTCATTCTTATTTCTACCTATGTCGTTGTTTCCTACATGGACCATGACAACTGGATCCTGCCCTTCCCACTCCAAGTTCTTCTCCAGCCGCAAGGGGATATCCTTCACCTTGGCAGCGGGCAGGCAACACAGCCTTCGGGACTCTCTTTCGCAGCTGCAGAGAACAGTATCCATCCCCCTGACTATACTGTCCCCTACTACTACCACATTCCTTCCTTTTCCCCCCAGTTGGATGGCCCCCTGTAACACAGTGCCGTGGTCAGTTTATCCATCAACCCTGCAGTAATTGTGCTCATCCATACTGGTAGAAATTAACTCGTACCTGTTGGACAAAGTCCAGGGCTGAGGCTCCTCCATCATGACATCCTGGATCCCCATGCCTCCCTGACTCGCAGTCACGCCCTTCTGTCCCTGACCACTGAAGAACTCTGAAGTATTACTTAACCTAAAGGGTGTGACTGCCTCCTGGAACAAAGTGTCCAAGTGACTCCCCCGTCCCTGATGCATCGCCAATTAGTTCAAAATACAAAAACATAGCTCAAGTTTCTCTCAACTAAACATTCGAATTGATTTAAAACGAGACCAGCCATTTTTAATTTAAACTGCATAAAGACATAGCTTTATCTTTACTTTAATCCAAATTAAAACAAAATGCTTTGGAAGTTCAGCTTAATTTTATATCTGACACCATGGCAACGGTAACTTCAAAGCTAGAGCTTATCTTTTGTAAAACAAACAGTCTTTTCACAGTTGCGACTGTAACCTAAAATGTAATTCAATGCTGGTTGCACAATCTTTACTTGAAATAAGCAAAGTTAAACCACCACATTCACACAGTTTAGAAATATGGGCCTAGAAATTCAGTTGCGTTCGCCAGCCGTTAGCACCATAAGAGGAGTAGATTTCGAGCGCTAGGCACTTTGCGCCCGGGCGCAGAGCGATCTGCGCCTACGCCCAACTTCAGTTGACATTTTGCGCCGGCGCAAAGTGTTTGCACGCGCTCAGCTGCACGTGCACCTTATGATGTCATTTCGTCGTGCAACGCCGTTTGTGCGCCCCAAACCGGAACTTCAGTGGCGCCCGCCCAATGTGGGCATGGTGCTGTTAAGAACTGTGAAGTGGAACGCAGCAGAGGCCCTGCGGGCCTCGGGGAGCGCTAATTAAAGGGCACTTAGACTGAGGTATAAAGGCCAGCCATTTTGCTGCAATGACTTTAGTGCTTTGGATTTCTGGACAGAGACCAAGGAACAGACCTTACTGATTTGGGACAACATAGGAGAGGTATTTTTGGCTTCTGGCCAGAGCTTGGAAATTTGACTCATTGTGATTTGACTGTTTGCAAGTATATTATGGGGGCTGCATGGGGTTCCAACCCTCAGTTCCAGCATTATGTGCAAAGGGCTCGCAGATGCTGTGTGAGAGGGGCAGCCATGCCTAGACGCAGAGGGGCCATCAGGCGTCGGCAACGTAGGCCTTACCCACTCAGGGAATACCGGCAGCAGTTGTCCCAACTCACCATGACTGCCGCGCATTGTGTGAAGAGGCTGCGCTTCAGAAGGGAGGTGGTTGCAGAGATCTGCCAGCTGCTTCACAGAGATCTGCGTCCACAGCTGATGTGCAGGACGTCTCTGTCGGTGGATGTGAAGGTCACGGTGGCTCTGAACTTTTATGCAAGCGGCTCCTTCCAAGCCGCTGCTGGGGACATAGCGAACATCTCCCAGTTCCCCATGCATCGCTGCATCCGGCAGGTCACCGATGCCCTTTTCGCAAGGAGACACCAATTCATCTCATTCCCCATGACCCTAGAGAGGCAGGAGCAGCATGCAGTCGGATTTGCCAGGATCGCCGACTTCCCCATGGTGCAGGGCGCCATTGACTGCACGCATGTGGCTATGCGGGCACCTGTCGACAATGCCGAGGATTACCGCAACCGGAAGGGCTACCATTCCCTCAATGTACAGCTGGTGTGTGACCACAGGCAGCGTTTCCTAGCTGTCAATGCCCGCTTTCCAGGAAGCAGCCACGATGCATTTATCCTGCGCCAGACTACTGTGGCTGACATGTTCCAGGCACAGCCTCCCCCAAGGGGATGGCTTATCGGGGACAAGGGCTACCCTTTGTGTACATGGCTCATGACCCCGCTCCGCGCGCCCAGGACCCCTGCTGAGGAGGCATACAACGAAAGCCATCAAGCCACAAGGAACATCATAGAGCAAACGATTGACATCCTCAAGCAACGGTTCCGCTGCCTGGATCATTCCGGCGGATCTCTACAGTATTCGCCGGATAGAGTCTCCCAGATCATCGTCGTTTACTGCATGCTGCACAACCTGGCTATCCGCAGAACTCAGGCACTGCCTCCTCACGTTGGACCACCACCTCAGGAGGACGAGCAGGAGGAGCATGAGGAGGAGGAGGAGGAGGAGAAGGAGGAGTACCAGCCCAGGAGGGAGCCACAAGGTCCAAGGGCCGTCCGCCGGCGGCTTATTGAACGACACTTCTAGGCCCCCTGCCAGGGAATGGCTTGTGGCAATGAACGCACCTGAATGCAGCCGCTCCGCAAGCCCTCAGCCGGTTAACGCAACAACCACTTGAAACATGACACATGGACAAGCTGAATAAATAAAAAGCTTTATTTAACAAACTCAGGGCCCTTCCCACATGAAACACAAAAACAGACAAGACCCCCAAAAAACAGTCAAAAACATATCTCACTCCCACAACCTGGGGAGGAATAACAAAACTTGTCCATCCAATTGGCCTTCATCCTCGGCCTTACCAAGACAAAGCCCCCCATACAGAACACAAACACCCCCATCTAAAAAAACATTTGCCATCATCTTCGGCCTTACCAAAATAAACCCCCCCCATACAGAACACAAACACCCCCATATAAAAAAACATTTGGCAACACACTCTACTTGGTGTGCCGAGAGGGCGAGTCCTTGTGCAGGCTTCTCCAGCCCCTGCCCGACCTGCTGCTCCACCTCAACCTGGGCCCTGTGGGTGTTGCAAGGCTGGGGGAAGGCTCCTGAGGGGCACAAAGCGTGATGGCAGATGCCCTTGGGGGTCGGCCTAGACGAGTTCCGGCCCTGGAGGGGCTGGCTGCTGACTGCTGCAGCTGTGGCTGGGCAGCATCAGTCTCTCCAGCAGCTCGTCGCAGCTTTGCTAGGGGAGTGGCAGTGGCGGCTGCAGCAATGGGGGCAAGCTGGCTGATGCCAGGCGCTCGCTGGTCGCCAGAGACACTGGCACTCGGCCGGGCTGGCACTGCAGCAAGCGCAGCAATCTGGTGAAGGCCAGACCGCTGTGCTGCAGCAGTGCGGCGGGTGCCCTGGCGATGCGTCCGTGACACAGCGAGTGTGGCAGAAGTGAGTGCCCATACTGCCCTGGTCTGTGCCCGCATCAGACCAGCCAGTGTCTGCATGGCACCACTCATGAACTCTCGACTCGCGTCCTGTGCTGCCATGAGTTGTTCGACACCCCTGGCCTGTGAGTCCCCGAAATCGGCCACACTATGAGCCAGGGTCTCAATGGCCTGAGGCAACTGTCCCACAACCCCCATGAAGTCGGTGTGGCGCCGCTCCGAATCCACGGACATTTGATCAAGGAGGCGCACCTCCTGGGCGAGGACCGTCTCCGGACTGGAGGCCGGACTCTTCCTCTGGGGAGAAGGCCGCCGAGCTGGCCGAGCCTTCCCGCGTGGCTGGAAGCCACTGGGCCCAGCAACTACCCTCCCCTGCAACACTTCCCCCCTCTGGGGAGAAGGCAGCCGTGCTGCCCGACCCTTCCCGCGTGGCTGGACGCCACTGGGCCCAGCAACTGCCCTCCCCTGCAACACTTCCCCCCTCTGGGGAGAAGGCAGCCATGCCGCCCGACCCTTCCCGCGTGGCTGGACGCCACTGGGCACAGGAGCTACACCCCCCTGCAACACTTCCCCCTGGCCCTCCTCCAGGCAAGACGTGTCCCCTCCATTGCCATCCCCTGGCGCGGATGAGGTTTCCCCCGATGTGCCGCGTTCCTCTTGGTCCTCGTCGTCCTCCTCTTCCGAGGGACTGACACTCGCAGCTTCAGGGACCTCCTCCTCACCAGCTGAATGCAGGAAGGCGCAAGAGTAGCTTTAGAGTGAGGACAGTGCGTCAGCGAGGGAGGCATGAGTGGTGGCATTATGTGCATTGGTGGGACAGTGGCAAAGGATGTAGATCTGAAGCGCAAGGGGAACGAGAGAGGTCCAAACGGTCATGTCCTTACCATTGGGGCCCAGCACAGGGTCGGCATCTCCAATAGCAACGGGGCCAATCACCCGGGCATGCATGAGTCGAGCCACGTGCTCCTCCAGGTCACTGAGCTCCTGGAACTGGACACGGCCTCCCCCGG
Organism: Somniosus microcephalus; assembly: GCF_052327205.1. Classification (NCBI taxonomy): domain Eukaryota; kingdom Metazoa; phylum Chordata; class Chondrichthyes; order Squaliformes; family Somniosidae; genus Somniosus; species Somniosus microcephalus. The sequence continues at coordinate 57,184,326 of NW_028225180.1, forward strand.
TGACAGTCCAGCTCTTCAGATTCTGCGCCAGCTTGGCCTGCAAGAGAAAGGACGGCCTCTTAAGTACAGTGTGGTGCCCTGTTGTTGTATGCACTGCCTCCCATGGTCGAATAGCTTGGCCAGTGTGGTGCCCTGTTGTTGTGTGCACTGCCTCCCATGGTCGAATAGCTTGGCCAGTGTGTCAAGTGCAGAAAGTGCTACTGACGATCATGCCAGTGCCATAGCTGCTGGAGGAGGGCTGGCCATTAGGCCTTTGAGGTCCCTTTGCCCATAATGTGAGGTGCACATGCAAGGATGAGGAGGACACTGGAAAGGGTACTCACCCTGACCAACCGAGTGAGGTCGTTGAACTTCTTGCGGCATTGGTCACCAGTCCTGGGGACATCGCTGTTGGCTGTGACCCTCTGGGCGATTTCCCTCCAGGCTCTCCTGTACAGCCTCTTGGGGGCCTTCTTGCCACTGTCCGGGCACAAGATATCTCTTTTCTTCTCCAAACCCCGAAGCAGCACCCTCAAAGCATGCTCTGAGAAGCGCTGCGCTCGTTCACGGGCCTTCTGCATGGCTTCAGGCGCTATTTGTGTCCAGCAGCAGTGTTCAGGCCTAGCTGGAGGGCTCCACTATCCAGGGTGTGGCAGCAGACCAAGTCGACCCTTCCCCCTTTAAGAGCTGGCCGGCGTCAGGGTGTCTGCTGTCAATCAAAACATGGCCGCACCTGCGCTGCGCCCGGCCTTGGCGTTATCACTCTGCACTGTCGGCTTAGCGCCTAAAGATAGGGGTGCAACGCCAGTTTCAGCGCTCGCCAAAACTCCTTGGCCAAAGCTACTGAATATCGGCGAAGTGGCCTCCACTTTCCGGCGGGCGCTAACTTTAGCGCCCGCCCGATTTTACCGCCCCAAAAGTGGCTATACTGAATTTCTAGGCCATGATCCCTTTCATTGGTTATCAATTCGAAGTGCCAAATCATTGTAAAAACCAAAAACATGGCTCAAGTGTCTCTCAACTAATACACCTGTGTGCACACAAATTTAACAATCAACAAATCCAAAACAGCACAGGCCTGACCAACTTCCAGGGCAAGACTACAAGAGGTTAAACGGCTTTTAACTCCATGCACAGTGAAATGGGTGGAGCTAAAACAAACATAACAAACACTGTTATTAAAGGCACTTTTTCGGTCAAAAGAAATGCTATAAATTCTTAATCATTCGTAGTCAGGAAAAATTTCACATGCTATCACTTTTTCACACAAACTGAAATTCTAGTATCCTTTAAGTTTCTTTTCACTTAGCAAGACTCATGTTTTACGTTTCTCTGCCGAGAAGCTGGCAGCTTCAGTGTCGATTTCAACTTTATGTTTATTTTCTTTCATCTTTTGAACTGTCAACTCAGCAACTCATTTTGCAGCTGTTATTGCCTGTTCTTTCGCTTCCTTTGCTGTGTTCTCAGGTGGGATTGCAGACAGTTTATTTCACCATTCCTGGTTTCTAGCTGCTGCTGTTCTTTTACCCTTTCTCTTTCATCTCTCTGATAGCTGTTAAAAAACAGACATAGCAACATAGAAGATAGGAGCAGGAGTAGGCCATTCGGCCCTTCGAGCCTGCTCTGCCATTCAATCAGATCATGGCTGATCATCCAAATTCAGTACCCTGTCCCTGCCTTTTCCCCATATCCCTTGATCCCTTTAGCCTCAAGACATATATCCAACTCTTTCTTGAATATATTTAATGAACTGGCCTCCACCGCCCTCTGTGGCAGAGAATTCCACAGGTTCACCACTCTCTGGGTGAAGAAATTCCTCCTCATTTCAGTCCTAAATGGCTTACCCCTTATCCTTAGACTATGACCCCTGGTTCTGGACTCCCCGGCCATCAGAAACATCCTTCCTGCATCTAGTCTGTCCAGACCTGACAGAATTTTATAGGTTTCGATGAGATCCCTTCTCAATCTTCTAAACTCCAGTGAGTATAAGCCCAATCGACACAATCTCTCCTCATACATCATTCCTGCCATCCCAGGTATCAGCCTGGTGAATCTTCGCTACACTCCCTCCATGGCAAGAACTAACCCAGTATCGCTAAGTTGTGTGCAAACAGGAGCTGCTTACTATAAAATCTGCCTGCCTTTAAAATTGTCTGCCTCTACCCACCATGAGGGTTCTTCGTTATTACATTTATTCAGTTACCTGCTCACTTTCCATTCTGGAATTGGTCATTCTATTTATCATGGCTTTTCCAACCCTCTTTATTTTATCTTGGCTCCTTCCCTCCTGGCTTGTCCGCTATTTATCTGACCTTTCTCCCTTGGATCCGGTCTCTATTTATCTGGACACTTTCCCTCCTGGATGGCTCCTTGCTGGAGGTGATCAGTCTTCCCTTTTCTGCCTAAACGCAATCTCGCCCTCCGTGAAGCTAATGAAAGATTGAGCTTTGTGTGGTGAGCACAGCGGCCTGTTCACTGCTATGTCAAAGCGCCACACATCTGTCTACTACCCCTGCAAAATGTCTACTACTCATATGTATAGGTTCTTTATCCTGTGCCCTGCAGCGCAATTGTCACTGTCAGTTGCGGATGGTGGAAGTCCTCTCCCTGCTGTACCAGACCTTGTCCGGATTGAGTTTTGATGGCCCACATCTTACTTCAGTCCGAAATCTACACCTCCCCGGTTATTAGAACAAAAAGCTGTAGGCTCACACCGCGGCAGCTCGCCAATATTGTAATTTGGAGAGTCACGTTGTCTCTTTGCTTGAGTAGTAACAAAAACAGTCGTTGTTTCAGGTTCAATGCAATTATTTCTTCAGTCCATATGCAAAGCACTTTACAAGCAGAGTAGATGAAACAGACATGAGTAAAGATGTGTAAACCTGCACTTCACTATTCCCTCGCTGCACTGAATTTCTAAACACAAAATGTCTGTTTTTATATGATCTTTCTCCCCTTACTAAACTAAACTCTTCTCCCTTGAGCAGATTGCTTCTGTCACCTGACTTAACATGACACCCCCTTTAGTAAACTTCCCATATTGTCCAATATTTGAATCACGTTGCTTTCCTTATCTTGTCTGTCCGCAGAATGGTATCATCCTGTTTTTCTGTGTGAGAATCAGCTGCAGTTAAATAACTCCTTTGTCTTGCAAACGTTTACACCCGAAAAGCTTTCATCTGGCAGTCGTTCAGGTTCCAGCACAAGGGTTTATTTCAATCAATGACGTGCGCACACACACAATCCTGCAGCAATATTTCCCATTCACTATGCTAAACTAGCTGTTAGTTTTCCCACCTTCTTTCAACCAAGTGCATTTGGCTCACAAGTTTATTGTAATTACCCATTTGAATAAAGCCAATTAGGAAGGTCTGTATGAAGTTATGGAAATATTGGGAGATACAACCTTTAATTTGGTCAGTCAGAAAAGAGGGTAGAAACCACAATATATGTGATATCATGGAGATCTGTCTAAACTTTGCACGAAAATGAGGTCAGATAACTAGATGGAATATGTTGTGTCTCAAGGGGTTTTATACACTTACCTATATAACAATTAAGAAGGACTCTGTGTTGGAGAGTTTAGTTAATGGCCATTTTATTTACAATGTGCTTCTTCACTCAATGCACTACATTTCCCATAGTGCATTGCAAATCTCCACTGCGGTATCCCATGTGGGACAATTCTAATACACATTCAAAATACACAAAATATTACCTCCCCCTTAAAATAGAATGTCCACAAAACAGAATAACTGAAAATGACTATAACTTTGGAAGAGAGCGTAGACATAAGAACATAAGAAATAGGAGCAGGAGTAAGCCAATCGGCCCCTCGAGCCTGCTCCACCATTCAATAAGATCATGGCTGATCTGATCCTAACCTCAAATCTTCTATCACTGTGCATCCACCCGAACCCATGTGATCTCCCAGGAGAGGCGAAAAACCAGATAAAGACCCAATGGCCAATTTGGGAGAAAAAAACTGGGAAATTCATCTCCGACCCATCTAGGCGATCGAAATTCTTCCAGGAGATCACTCTGTCCCTATATTTTCTACAGTACTTACCTTCTGTAATGGCGATCTCCACCCCAGCCAGGAACAGGAATAAAACCATCTCCTGAAATCTAACACAGAATTAGAACACAGTAGGAGCAGAACCAGGCTACACGGCCCCTGGGCCCACTCCACTACCCACAGGGCCATGAACATTCCGAACCTAGACTCATGTCCAATTTCCTGCCCGCTCCCCGTAACCCTTAATTCCCTTTACTTCTAGGAAACTATCTATTTCTGTTTTAAATTTATTTAATGATGTAGCTTCCACAGCTTTCTGGGGCAGCAAATTCCACAAACCTACCACCCTCTGAATGAAGAAGTTTCTCCTCATCTCAGTTTTGAAAGAGCAGCCCCTTATTTTAAGATTATGCCCCCTAGTTCTAGTTTCACCCATCATTTGGAACATCCTCACCGCATCCACCCGATCAAGCCCCTTCACAATCTTATATGTTTCAATTAGATCGCCTCTCATTCTTCTGAACTCCAATGAGTAGAGTCCCAATCTACTCAACCTCTCCTCATATGACCACCCCCTCATCCCCGGGATTAACCGAGTGAACCTTCTTTGTATTGACTCGAGAGCAAGTATGTCTTTTCTTAAGTATGGACACCAAAACTGTATGCAGTATTCCAGGTGCGGTCTCACCAATACCTTGTACAACTGCAGCAATACCTCCCTGTTTTTATATTCCATCCCCCTAGCAATAAAAGCCAACATTCCATTGGCCTTCTTGATCACTTGCTGCACCTGCATACTAACTTTTTGAGTTTCATGCACCAGGACCCCCAGATCCCTTTGTACTACAGTACTTTCCAGTTTCTTGCCATTAATAACTTGCTCTATGATTTTTCCTGCCAAAATGCATATCCTCACACTTTCCAGTATTGTATTCCATCTGCCAAATCTCTGCCCACTTACTTAACCTGTCTATGTCCCTTTGCAGGTTTTTTATGTCCTCCTCGCTCACTACTTTCCATCCCATCTTTGTATCATCTGCAAACTTTGATATGTTACACTCGGTCCCCTCCTCCAAATCGTTAATATAGATTGTAAAGAGTTGGGGACCAAGCACTGACCCCTGCGGAACACCACTAGTTACTGGTTGCCAATCTGAGAACGAACCATTTATCCCAACTCTCTGCTTTCTGTTAGAGAGCCAATCCTCCACCCACGCCAGAATATTACCCCCAATCCCGTGATTTTTTATCTTGAGCAATAATCTTTTGTGTGGCACCTTGTCAAATGCCTTTTGGAAGTCTAAATACACTACGTCCACTGGTTCCCCCTTATCCACCCTGTATGTTACTTCCTCAAAAAACTCCAGCAAATTTGTCAAACATGACTTCCCCTTCATGAAACCATGCTGAGTTTGTCCTATTAAATTATGTTTATCCAAATGTCCCGTTACTGTCTCCTTAATAATGGACTCTAACATTTTACCAACCACAGATGTTAGGCTAACAGGTCTATAGTTTCCAGCCTTCTGCCTACTGCCCTTTTTAAATAAGGGTGTTGCATTAGCAGTTTTCCAATCTGCCGGGACCTTTGCTGAGTCCAGTGAGTTTCGGAAAATTATTACCAATGCATCCACAATCCCTACCGCTACTTCCCTCAAGACCCTAGGATGCAAGCCATCAGGTCCAGGGGATTTATCCGCCTTGAGTCCCATTATTTTGCCAAGTACCACTTCCTAAGTGATTTTAATCGTATTTAGTTCCTCCCCCCCTAGAGCCTCCTGTTTGTCCAGTGTTGGGATATTCTTAGTGTCCTCTACTGTAAAGACTGATACAAAATAATTGTTCAGTGTTTTTGCCATCTCCATGTTTCCAACCATTAATTTCCCAGCCTCATCCTCTAAGGGACCAACATTTACTTTAGCCACCCTTTTTCTTTTTATATAACTATAGAAACTTTTACTGTCTGTTTTTATATTTTTTGCTAATTTACTTTCATAACTGCCTCTACATTCCGCTAACCCTGGGGATTATTCTGCCCCATGCACACAGGTTAGCAATAACTGTAACTAAGGCGCTCTGGAGGCTGCCTTTCTCATTGGTGGTGACGCCTATTCTCAGGAGCAGGCTCTGGCTGGCTCTCCCGTGACCCTGCAGGCATGGCTTCCTCCCTCGATGGCACAAGAGTGGATGGTGCCGCCGTCTGAGGGTTGGACGACCAGTCCCTGCTGGAGCCCCCAGCAGGTCCTTGATCCTATGTTTCTTGGGTTACCTGTGGCGACTGTCTTGGCAGTAACTGGTCTACATGCCATCTCCATGTTTGGTCGTCTCTGGTGCGGACTCAGTATGAAATGGGGCCCGTCTTTTGAATGACCATAGCCGGGACCCATCGCTCCAGGGTAGAGTAGTTACATACGAGGACTTTGCCCCCCACCACAAAGTGTCGTTCTTTGAACCTCTGAGCTCGTCTGCTGACTTGATCCTGCAGATTGGCGTGCACCACTGCTTCTGTGGACGTTGAGGAACTCCTCCATTTCCTGGGATGTGAACTGTGTTCCATTGTCGGTTATGATCTGCTCTGGCAGACCAAATCGCCCGAACATCTCTCTCAGAGTCTCGATGGTTTTCTCCGTAGTGGTAGTGGACATTAATGCAACCTCCGTCCACCACGACCAGGAACATTGCTCCTTCCACTGGTCCCGCAAAATCAAGATGGATCCTTTGCCACGGTGTTGCCAGCCATTCCCATGGATGCAGTTGAGCTGCTCTTGGCGTATCCCTGGTTGTCTCACATGATGGGCATGATTTCACTTCAAGTTAGTTTCATGATCCAGACCGGGCCACCAGAAGTAGCTTCATGCCAGCTCCTTCATCCGGACAATACCACAATGTCCTGAGTGCAGCTCATTGAGGACATGTTTCCGCAGCTTTGGTGGTATGATCACTCACATGCCCCAAAGGAGGCATCCTGATGTGACAGACAACTCCTTCCCTCTTAACAGGTGGTGCGTCTGACACCCGTGATCCGTCTCCTCGCATCACCCGATCCAGCACCTGGGATAGCATAGGGTCCACTCTGGTCTCTTTCTTGACCTGCCGGGCCATGACAGGGGCATTGCTCACCATGTCAAAGTAGAAAAACTTCTGCTCACAGCCTTCAGAGGGCACAGGTAGCGGAAGTTTTCACAATATGTCCGCATTGCCATGTGCTGCTGACCTCCGGTATTTGCTGTTGTAATTGTGAGTGCTTAACATCAGCGCCCAGCGCTGCATCCTGCACGCTGCCAGGGAGGGTATTCCTATGTGTGGACCAAAGATCGATGTCAGAGGACGATGATCCATCAGCAAGGTGAATTTCCTTCCGAACAAGTAGTGATGGAACTTTTTGATTCCAAAGATGATGCTCAAAGCCTCTTTTTCGATCTGCGGGTATTTCACCTCCGCCTTGCTCAGGGACCTTGACGCAAATGCAATCGGTTTCTCTTTGCCTGAGGGAAAGATGTGGGACACAACTGCGCCCACGCCATAAGGCGACGCATCACAGGCCAGCTGAATCTGCAATGAAGGGTCAAAGTACGTCAACATTCTGGGGTCAGTCAAAGCTGCTTTGGCTTTCTTGAATGCAGCTTCACACTCCTTCGTCCATGCCCAGGCCTTGCCCTGACACAGCAACTCATGTAATGGCTTCAACAGTGATGCCAGCTGTGGAATAAACTTTCCATAATAGTTCAGGAGAGCTAAGAATGACCGCAGCTGGCCGACATTTGTAGGTGCAGGAGCGTCGGCAATGGCTTTCACTTTCGACGGTGCTGTGTGTAGGCCATCCGCATCGATGACATGGCCTAGGTACTCCACTGATGGCTTGAAAACTTCGCATTTGTCCTTGCGAACGTGTAAGACATATTCTTCAACTTTTCCCAGTGTCTTCGTCAGGTTCTGCAGATGCTCATTGTCGTCCTGTCCTGTGACAAGGATATCGTCGAGATAACATTGTACCCCTGGAATGCCGCTTAAGATCTGGTCCATAGCCTGCTGAAACAATACTGGTGCTGACGTTATACCAAAGTGTAGGCGGCAGTACCTGTAGAGGCCCTTGTGGGTGGTGATGGTGAGGAACATCAGTGAGTTCTCTTCTACTTGCATCTGCAAGTAGGCTTGGCATAGATCAATCTTGCTAAACTTCTGACCGCCTGCTAGACCCGCGAAAAGATCTTCAATGATGGGGATGGGGTCCTGTTCAGCTGAGAGCACAGGATTTAATGTTACTATGAAATCTCCACATAAGCGAACCGCGCCATCACTCTTCATCACTGGTACCACTGGCATGGCCCACTCACTGTGCGAAACCGGCACCAGCACCCCTATCTTGACCAGACACTCCAGGTCAGCCTCCACCTTTGGTCTGAGGGCGTAGGGAACGTTCCTGGCCTTCAGGAATCGTGGCTGGCTGTCTGGCTTCACCTTGAGTTTGACCGTAATCCCCTTCATACTCCCAAATTCTCCGTCAAAGACAGCCGCATGCTTTGTCAACACTGCTGCTAGGCCCGCCTCTTCGATTGACACCGCATTCACTATTTTCCAATCCAGATTAATTTTCTCCAACCATGGCCTGCCCATCAGGGATGGATAGTCACCCTTGACCACATAAACTGGCAGCATCATGGTTTGTCCATTAAGCTCCAACTTGACCTCCATCTTACCCAACACTGGGACTGTTTTCACAGTGTAGGTCTTTAAGATGAGCTTGGCCGGCGTCAGTGACAGATGGTTCAGTTTTTCTTTGAATAGGAGACAGCGGCCCCCGTATCCAGCTCCATTTTGACCGGTATTCCCTGTAGTAGTGGAGTGACTCCATAGACTGATGAGCCTCCATTCACCATTAACACATGGAGATTCAGCTCCCCATCAGAGTCTGTGTCACTGTCTTCCAGTTCTTGTTTCACCATGTGTAGGTTTTTATTTTTAGAACGCCAGTTGGATGTGTCTCCTTGTTTGTTTTTCTGTGTCTCTGTGTAGGATTGTTTGCTTTGCTCTTTACACACACGTTCAATGTCTCCTTTCTTTTCATATTTCTGACAGGTGAGGTTTTTACACCAGCAGTCAGATGGCTGATGACCTGACCTTCCACATCTGTAAAACTCTCTGGCGCCCCTTGCATGCTTATCCGGTGTAGCTGCTACCCTGTGCACTCTATTTGCAGCCCCCAACAGCTGTGCATCTTTAGCTGCTAACTCCATAGACACAGCGAGCTCCACTGCTGATTTAAGCGTCAGTTTGTCAGTCGTGAGCAAGCACTTCTGTGTTGCTTCACATCTTAATCCACACACAAACCTATCACGGACAGTGTCATTTAGAGTTTCACCAAACTCCCAGTACTCAGTTAGCTTCTTTAGCACTGCAACATATTCGGCTATGGACTCACCCTCCCCTTGGTTTCGTTTGTGAAACCTGAAGCTCTCAGCAATCAGCAGCGGCTTGGGTGCGAAATGTGTTTCCAAAACTTCCACAATCTGATCATCTGTCATAGTGCCGGGCTTATCTGGGTGCATCAAACTCCGTAACAAGCCAAATGTTTTTGTTCCGATCACACTGAGGAACGTCGCCACTTTCACGTCATCTTTAATGCCATTTGCAGTCACGAAAAATCTGAAACGCTCTGTATAAGCACTCCATTGCTCCACCGTTTATTCAAATGGTCCAAACGCTCCGGTTAGCATAGCCATTTTTTTTTTACAGTCCTTTTCCTCCACTTTCTTTTTTATTTTTACAGTCCTTTTTCTCCACTTCGTTTCACTGTATCGTTACTCTCCCCTTCTTATTTTTACGAGGCGATTGCATCAGCACTAAATTGTGGGCGCGCCATTAAGAAAAGACAGGAACTTCTTACTTTAAACATCGCCGATTCCAGTGCAAAGTGATGTGCAAGTCCATCGTCCTCATCACCAGTTTTGTTGTGTCTCAAGGGGTTTTATACCCTTAACTATATAACAATTAAGAAGGACTCCGGGGTGGAGAGTTTAGTTAACGGCCATTTTATTTACAATGTGCTTCTTCACTCAATGCACTACATTTCCCATAGTGCATTGCAACTCACCACTAGATATCCCATGTGCGACAATTCTAATACACATTCAAAATACACAACAGAATAAATACTTCATTTGAATGTATTTCAACAGGAAAAGGATGTGGATAGACATTGTACTACTGCTGATTCCTACCAGCGAAACAGCAACCGGAGTGGAACTGAAATTGTGTAACGTACCTGGTCGGTCCAGATTGAACCAGAAATGAAAGCATAAGGGGCATGCAAGTATCACAAGGAGATGGGTTACTAATACAATTAAAAAAGTGCTGTAAATAAGATCACTTTTAAGTGGACCAAAACTCAAGGAACTATCAGCAGCAAAGTAGGAGATCTGTGGATCCAGTATGAAGGACTGTTAATCATTAACGCTGATAACAGTGAATTGAAACAAACATTGAACTGGCCCAGAATCTGCAAACGTAGATTTCGCTAACACACGTCAGATGTGGGATGCTCTGTGATGGACAGTACTAGCAATTTACATAAAGTATTTAGAAAATAATGGGACTAAAGTTGGACAGTTCCCCTGGATCCGATGGCTTGCACCCGAGGGTCTTAAAATAGGTGGCTGCAGAGATAGTGGATGCATTGGTTGTAATCTACCAAAATTCCCTGGATTCTTGAGAAGTCCCAGCGGACTGGAAAACCGCAAATGTAGCACCCCTATTTAAGAAAGGAAGGAACAACAGCAGCTTTGGCTGGTATGAACCGAGCCGACTTAGAGGGAATGTGGGAACATGATGAGTTGATAAGAAAGCAATTGAAAGACATTTTATCCAAAATGAAGCAAGAACATAAGAACATAAGAAATAGGAGCAGGAGAAGGCCAATCGGCCCCTCGAGCCTGCTCCGCCATTCAATAAGATCATGGCTGATCTGATCCTAACCGCCAATCCACTATCACAGAACCATCTGCTGAATCTCACAGAATTAGACACACGAAATAGGAGCAGGATCAGGCTACACGGCCCCTGGGCCCGCTCCGCTACCCACAGGACCATGACCGATCCAAACCTAGACTCATGTCCAAATTCCTGCCCGCTCCCCGTAACCCTTAATTCCCTTTACTTCTAGGAAACTGTCTATTTCTGTTTTAAATTTATGTAATGATGTAGCTTCTACAGCTTTTTGGGGCAGCATATTCCAAGGACCTACCACCCTCTGAGTGAAGTAGTTCCTCCTCATGTCAGTTTTGAAAGAGCAGCCCCTTATTCTAAGACTATGCTCCCTAGTTCTAGTTTCACCCATGATCGGGAACATCTTCCCCGCATCCACCCGATCCAACCCCTTCACAATCTTATATGTTTCAATAAGATCGCCTCTCATTCTTCTGAACTCCAATGAGCAGAGTCCCAATCTGGACCTCTCCTCATATGTCCATCCTCTCATCCCCGGGATTAACCGAGTGAACCTTCTTTGTACTGACTCGAGAGCAAGTATGTCCTTTCTTAAGTATGGACACCAAAACTGTACGCAGTATTCCAGCTACGGTCTCACCAATACCTTGTACAACTGAAGCAATACCTCCCTATTTTTATATTCTATCCCCCTAGCAATGAAAGCCAACATTCCATTGGCCTTCTTAATCACTTGCTGCACCTGCATACTAACCTTTTGAGTTTCGTGCACTAGGACCCCCAGATCCCTTTGTACTTCAGTACTTTCCAGTTTCTTGCCATTAAGATAATAACTTGCTCTACGATTTTTCCTGCCAAAGTGCATAACCTCACACTTTCCAGTATTGTATTCCATCTGCCAAATCTCTGCCCACTTACTTAGCCTGTCGATGTCCCCTTGCAGGTTTTTTATGTCCTCCTCACTCACTACTTTCCGTCCCATCTTTGTATCATCTGCAAACTTTGATATGTTACTCTCGGTCCCCTCCTCCAAATCATTAATATAGGTTGTAAAGAGTTAGGGACCCAGCACTGACCCCTGTGGAACATCATTAGTTACTGATTGCCAGTTTGAGAATGAACCATTTATCCCAACTCTCTGCCATCTGTTAGATAGCCAATCCTCTATCCATGCCAGAATATTACCCCCAATCCCGTGATTTTATATCTGAAGCAATAATCTTTTGTGTGGCACCTTGTCAAATGCCTTTTGGAAGTCTAAATACACTACGTCCACTGGTTCCCCTTTATCCACCCTATAAGTTACTTCCTCAAAGAACTCCAGCAAATTTGTCAAACATGACTTCCCCTTCATAAACCATGCTGACTTTGTCCTATTAAATTATGATTATCCAAATGTCCTGTTACTGTCTCCTTAATAATGGACTCCAACATTTTACCTACCACAGATGTTAGGCTAACCGGTCTATAGTTTCCAGCCATCTGTCTACTACCCTTTTTAAATAAGGGTGTTACATTAGCAGTTTTCCAGTCTGCCGGGACCTTTGCTGAGTCCAGGGAGTTTTGGAAAATTATTACCAATGCATCCACAATCCGTACCGCCACTTCCCTCAAGACCCTAGGATGTAAGCCATCAGGTCCAGGTGATTTATCCGCCTTGAGTCCCATTATTTTACCGAGTACCACTTCCTTAGTGATTTTGATCGTGTTTAGCTCCTCCCCCCCTTTAGCCCCCTGTTTGTCCAGTGTTGGGATATTCTTAGTGTCTTCTACTGTAAAGACTGATGTAAAATATTCATTCAGTGTTTTTGCCATCTCCATATTTCCCACCATTAATTTCCCGGTCTCATCCTCTAAGGGACCAACATTTACTTTAGCCACCCTTTTTCTTTTTATATAACTATAAAAACTCTTACTATCTGTTTTTATATTTTTTGCTAATTTGCTTTCATAATCTATCTTCCCTTTCTTAATCAGTCTTTTTGTTATTTTTTGCTGTCTTTTAAAGTTTTCCCAATCCTCTATCCTCCCACTAGATTTGGCTACCTTATATGCCCTTGTTTTTAGTAGAATACCATCCTTAATTTCTTTACTTAGCCACGGATGGCTGTCTTTTCTTTTACACCCTTTTCTTCTCAGTGGAATATATATTTTTTGGAAGTTGTAAAATAACTCCTTAAATGTACAGCACTGATCATGTATCATCTTACCCTTTAATCTATTTTCCCAATCCACTCTACTCAATTCCGCTCTCATACCTTCATAGTCTCCTTTATTCAAGCTTAGCACGCTTGTTTGACATCCAACCTTCTCACCCTTTAATTGAATATGGAATTCAACCATGTTATGGTCACTCATTCCAAGGGGATCCTTTACTAGGACATTTTTAATTAATCCCATCTCTTTACACAGGACCAGATCTAAGGTTGCTTGCCCCCTGATCGGTTCAGTTACATACTGCTCAAGAAACCCATCCCTAATACACTCAATGAACTCATCCTCAAGGCAGCCCTGCCCAATTTGATTTGTCCAATTAATATGATAGTTAAAATCCCCCATAATTATAGATGTTCCCTTATTACAAGCCTCAACAATTTCCTGATTGATACTCCGTTCAACAGAGTTGCCACTGTTCGGAGGCCTATAGACTACGCCCACTAGTGTTTTATTCCCCTTATTATTCCTTACCTCCACCCAAACTGTTTCATTATCCTGATCTTTTGACCCAATATCATTTCTCTGTATTACAGTGATTCCTTCCTTTATTAACATAGCCACCCCACCTCCCCTTCCTTCCTGCCTGTCCTTCCTGATCGTTAAATAACCTGGTATGTTTAATTCCCAGGCATTGTCACCCTGCAGCCATGTTTCTGTAATGGCTGCAAGATCATACCCATATGTAGTTATTTGTGCCATTAACTTATCTATTTTGTTACGAGTGCTACGTGCATTCAGATAGAGAACTTTCAAAGATGTTTTGTGACACTTAGTTCCTGCTTTTGCCCTTTTTATTACTTTAACTTTTACTCCATACCTTCTGCCCCCTTCCTGACACGCTCTGGTTTTTAATTTCCCCACTGCTACCTAAGTCTATGACCTGCTCTGTTGTAATTTTTATTATTTGCTCTCTAGGAACCTCCCCCCACAATTAGTTTAAAGCCCTCTCTACAGCCCTAGTTATTTGATCCGCCAGGACTCTAGTCCCAGCACTGGCCAAGTGAAGCCCGTCCCAATGGAACAGCTCCCTCCTGCCCCAGTACTGGTGCCAGTGTCCCAGGAAGCAAAACCCATTTCTCCCACACCAGTCTTTGAGCCACGCATTTAACTCTCTAATTTTATTTGTCCTAGCCAAATTCGCTCGTGCCTCAGAGATTATTACCCTTGTGGTTCTGCTTTTTAATTTGGCCCCTAACTGCTCAAACTCCCTTAGCAGAACCTCCTTCCTTGTCCTATCTATGTCGTTGGTACCAACATGGGCCACGACAACTGGATCCTCCCCCTCCCACTCCAAGTTTCTCCCCAGTCCAGAGGAGATGTCCTTAACCCTGGCACTGGGAAGGCAACACAGCCTTCGGGACTCTCGCTCTCGGCTGCAAAGAACTCTATCTATCCCCATAACGATACTATCCCCTACCACTACAACATTTCTTTGAACTCCCCCCACTTGAATGGCCCCCTGCTCCACGGTGCTGTGGCCAGGTTGCTCATCCTCCCTGCAGTCCCTGCTCTTGTCCCCACAGGGAGTACGAGCCTCGAACGTGTTGGACAAGTGCAAGGGCTGCGGCTCCTCCAACACTACCTCCTGGATCCCCGTACCTGCCTCACTTCTAGTCACACCATCCTGACCATAGCCACGGACTACATCTGAATTAATTAATCTAATTGGTGTGACTACCTTGTGATACACAGAGTCCAGGTAACTCTCCCCCTCCCTGATGTGTCTCAGTGTTTGAAGCTCGGACTCCAGCTCTTCAACACGGAGCCGGAGTTCATCGAGCAGCCAACACTTACTGCAAATGTGATCACTGTGAGCATCAATGGTGTTCACCTGCTCCCACATATTGCAGCAGCAACACATCGCCTGATCTCCCATTCTATGTAATTAATTACATTTATTAATATTATTCTTAAATATCCTCTGCCCCGATTCTAGATGGTGAATATCACACCTTAGAAACTATAAACCACAGAGATTTAAGCTTAAAAGAGAGAAATACTTACAAACCAATCACTTACCCGCTTTCTGGTGACGTCACTCTTGGATTTCTTTTTACCTCTCTCCTTCCAGACTGGAGACTGGTAAACCTTACCTGGGTCTCTGGGACTTTTATACCCCGCTCTGCCGCTCTGGTTTCCCGCCGATGCTGTGAGGCCTTACCTGGTCTCTGGGACTTTTATAGCCCCGCTCTGCCGCTCGAGATTCCCGCCGACGCTCTGAGGCCTTACCTGGGTCTCTGGGACTTTTATAGCCCCGCTCTGCCGCTCGAGATTCCCGCCGACGCTGTGAGGCCTTACCTGGTCTCTGGGACTTTAATAGCCCCACTCTGCCGCTCAGGATTCCCGCCGACGCACTGAGGCCTTACCTGGTCTCTGGGACTTTTATAGCCCCGCTCTGCTGCTCAGGATTCCCGCCGACGCTGTGAGGCCTTACCTGGTCTCTGGAACTTTTATAGCCCCGCTCTGCCGCTCGAGATTCCCGCCGACGATGTGAGGCCTTACCTGGTCTCTGGAACTTTTATAGCCCCGCTCTGCCACTCAGGATTCCCGCCGACACTGTGAGGCCTTACCTGGTCTCTGGGACTTTTATAGCCCCACTCTGCCACTCAGGATTCCCGCCGACGCTGTGAGGCCTTACCTGGTCTCTGGGACTTTTATAGCCCGCTCTGCCGCTCAGGATTCCCACCGACGTAGTAGAGAGATGATTTAATTCAACATCAAGGCGTCGTTTTATCTACTCAGGAGTTAGTGAGAGAATTGGGCAAAGTACAAAGCAAAATTAACAAAACGATTGATAATTATAATGAGGCCAATGAAAAGCAGGAGACAACAAGAGATATTGGCCTAGAAATTCATTTGGGCGCGCCAGCCGTTAGCGCCTTAGGAGGAGTAGATCTCGAGCGCTAGGCGCTTAGCGCCCGGGCGCAGCGTGATCTGCGCCTCGCCCCAACTTCAGTACACATTTAGCGCTGGCTCAAAGTCTTAGTGCGCACCCTGCTGCACGCGCAGATCATGACGTCACTTACTAGTGCAACGCCCTTTGTGCGCCCCAAACCGGAACTTCACTCGCGCCGGACCATTGTGCGCCGGGCGGCCCGAACGACTGTGAAGTGGAACAGTACACAGCTGAGCTGGGCCGCGGGGAGCGCTAATTAAAGGGCACTTACCCTGCACTATAAAGGGCCGCCATTTTGCGGCATTCACTCTTGTGCAACGGTATTTTTGGACAGAGACCAAGGAGGAGAGTTTACTGGTTTGGACCAACACTACGACAGGTATTTTTGGCTCAGGCCAGAGCTTAGCAATTATCTTTGCCTTCATTGAGAGCTCAGTGTTTGCCAGCATATAATGGGGGCTGCATTGGGTGGCAACACTGACTTTCAGCCTTATGCCAGAAGGGCTTACAGACACCGTGAGAGAGTGGCAGCCCTGGCTAGACACAGAGGGGACAACAGGCGTCGCCAACTGAGGCCTTACCCACCCAGGGTATACCGCCAGCAGACCTCCTATCTGACCATGTCTGCCGCGATGTGTGTTAGGAGGCTGCGATTCAGAAGGGAGGTGGTTGCAGGCATCTGCCGGCTGCTTCACAGAGATCTGCAGCCACAGCTAATGCGCAGGACGTCTCTGTCGGTGGCAGTGAAGGTGACGGTGGCTCTCAACTTCTATGCCACCGGCTCCTTCCAATCCACTACTGGGGACATCGCCAACATCTCCCAGTTCGCCGTGCATTGCTGCATCCGCCAGGTGACCGAAGCCCTTTTCAGAAGGAGACATCAATTCATCTCCTTCCCCATGACCCTGGACAAGCAGCAGCAGTGTGCAGTGGGATTTGCAAGAATAGCGGGCTTCCCCATGGTGCAGGGCGCCATTGACTGCACGCATGTGGCTTTGCGGGCACCTCTTGAGCATGCCGAGGATTACCGCAACCGGAAGAGCTACCATTCCCTCAATGTACAGCTGGTGTGTGACCACAGGCAGCGCATCCTAGCTGTCAATGCCCGCTTTCCAGGCAGCAGCCACGATGCCTTTATCCTGTGACAGACAACTGTGGCTGACATGTTCCAGGCACAGCCTCCCCCAAGAGGATGGCTTATCGGGGACAAAGGCTATCCTTTGTGTACCTGGCTCATGACCCCGCTCCGCGCACCCATGACCCCTGCTGAAGAGGCATACAACGAGAGCCATCAAGCGACTAGGAACATCATAGAACAAACAATCGGCATCCTCAAGCAACGGTTCCGCTGTCTCGATCGCTCCGGGGGAGCCCTCCAGTATTCGCAGGATCGAGTCTCCCAATTCGTCGTCGTTTGCTGCATGTTGCACAACCTGGCTATCCGCAGGACTCAGGCACTGCCACCTCATGTTGGACCACCACCTCAGGAGGAGGAGCAGGAGGAGCATGAGGAGGAGGAGGACGAGGAGTACCAGCCCAGGAGGGAGGCACAAGGTCCAAGGGCCGCCCGTCGGCGGCTTATTGAACGTCACTTCTAGGCCCCCTGTCAGGGAATGGCTTGTGCCAATGAAAGAACATGATTGCAGCCGCTCTGCAAGCCCTCAGCCGGTTAAGGCAACAAACACTTCAAAGATCAAACATGGACAATGTGAATAAATAAAATGCTTTATTGTTCAAACTCAGGTCCCTTCCCACATGAAAACCAAAAACAGACGAAACCCCTAAAAAACACTCAAACACATTACTCGCTCCCACAACCTGGAGAGGATTAACAAAATAGTGCAACTAAAATGGCCGTCATTCTCGACCTTCGTAAAAAACAAACATCACATCATCGGCCTTCAAAAAACAAACATCCAATTCTCGGCCTCAAAAAACAAACACAAGTGGCCACACATTCGACTATTTGGCCCGCTAGGGCGATGCCTTGGCCATCTTTGTGTGGCCCCTGCCCGCCCTGCTGCTCCCCCTCAAAGTAAGGCCATTGGCTGCTGCAAAGCTGGGGGCAGGCTCCTGAGGGGCACATGTCGTGACGGCAGATGCCCTTGGGGGTCGGCCTAGTCGAGGTCTGGCTGTCGAGCGGGCGGCTGTTGAATGCTGCAGCTGTGGCTGGCCAGCATCAGTCGCTGCAGCAGCTCCTGCCAGCTCCACTGGTGGAGTGGCAGTGGCGGCTGGAGGAATGGGGGCAAGCTGGCGGATGGCAGGCACTCGCTGGTCACCTGAGACACTGGCACTCGCCCGGGCCAGCAATGCAGCATGCGCACCAATCTGCCGAGGGACAGACCGCTGTGCTGCTGCAGCGCGCCGGGTGCCCTGGCGATGCCTGGCTGACACAGCGAGTGTGGCAGCAGTGAGTGCCCGTGTTGACCTGTTCACTGACCGCATCAGAGCAGCCAGTGACTGGACGGCACCACTGATCACCTGGCCAGTCGCTACCAGATCTGCCCCGAATTCCACCCGACTCGCTGCCTGATCTGCCCCGAATTCCACCTGACTCGCTGCCAGAGCTGCCCCGAATTCCGCCCGACTCGCTGCCTGATCTGCCCGGAATTCCGCCCGACTGGTGGCCTCTGAGGGCCCGAACTCGGTCACACTCCGAGAGAGGGACTCGATGGCCTCAGGCAACCGTGCCACTGCCGCCATGAGCTCCGTGTGCCGGCGCTCCGAGTCCGCGGACAAGTCCTCGAGGCATTCCATCTCCTCGGCGAAGACCATCTCCGGACTGGAGGCCGGACTCTCCCTCTGGGGAGAAGGCCGCCGAGCTGGCCGACCCTTCCTGCGTTGCTGGACGCCGCTGGGCCCAGCAATTGGACTCCCCTCCGACGCATCCCCCCTCTGGGGAGAAGGCCGCCGAGCTTCCGCCCCCCTCCCGCGTTTCTGCAGGCCGCAGGTCCCATGAGCTCCCCTCCCCTTCGACACTTCCGCCACGCTCCCCTCCAGGGAAGACGAGTCCCCTACATTGGCCTGGGTGGCCACGGCTGAGGGTTCCCCTGATGGGCCGCCTTCCTCTTGCTCCTCCTGCTCCTCTTCTGAGGGGCTGTCACTGGCAAGTTCAGGGACCTCCTCCTCACCATCTGAAAGCAGGAAGGCACAAGAGTAGCTTTAGACTGAGGAGAGGGCGTCAGCAAGGGATGCATGAGTGGTGGCATTCAGCGCATTGGTCGGACAGTGGCAAAGGATGTAGATCTGATGCACAAGTGGGACGAGAGAGGTCCAAACGTGGATGTCCTTACCATTGGTGCCCAGAACAGGGTCGGCATCTCCACATGCAACAGGGCCAATCACCCGGGCACCCATGATGCGCTCCATGTGATGTTGAAGCTCAGTGAGCGGCTGGATCTGGGGTCGGCCTCCCCCGGTCGCAGTCCGGCTCTTTCGATTATTAGTCAGCTTGGCCTGCAAGAGAAAGGACGGCCTCTAAGTACAGTGTGTCGCCCTGATCTTGTGTGCACTGCCTCCCATGGTGGAATAGCCTGGCCAGTGTGTCGCCCTGATCTTGTGTGCACTGCCTCCCATGGTGGAATAGCCTGGCCAGTGTGTCGCCCTGATCTTGTGTGCACTGCCTCCCATGGTGGAATAGTTTGGCCAGTGTGTTAAGTGCAGAATGTGCAATTGATGTTCATGCCTGTCCCATCGCTGCTGGATGAGGGCTGGCCATTAGGGCTTTCAGGTCCCTTTGCCCATAATGTGAGGTGCACATGCAAGGATGAGGAGGTCACTGGAAAGGGTACTCACCCTGACAATGCGAGTGAGGTCATTAAACTTTTTGCGGCATTGGACACCGCTCCTGGGGACCTCGCTGTTGGCTGACAGCTTGCTGGCGACATGCCTCCAGGCTCTCCTGTAGACGCGGAATGGCGCCTTCTTGCCATTGTCCAGGTACAAAACATGGCGCCTCTTCTCCACAGCACCAACCAGCACACTCAGATCATGCTCTGAGAAGTGCTGCGCATGTTCACGGGCCTTCTGCATGGCTTCAGGTGCTATTTGGGTCCAGCAGCAGTGTTCAGGCCTAGCTGGAGGGCTCCACTAGCCAGGGCGTGGCAGCAGACACAGTCGACCCTTCCCCCTTAAGAGCTGGCCGGCGCCAGGGTGTCTGCTGTCAATCACGAGATGGCCGCACCTGTGCTGCGCCCGGCCTCGGCGCTATCGATCAGCACCTCCGGCTTAGCGCCCAAAGAGAGGCGTCCAGCACCAGTTTTAGCACTCAAACAACTTCTTAGGGCGAAGCTAATGAATATCGGAGAAGTGGCCTCGATTTGGCGGCGGGCGCAAACTTTAGCGGCCGCCCCACTTTACCGCCCCAAAAGTGGCTACAATGAATTTCTAGGCCATTATGTATAGCCTGTATGCCGCTTATGTGATGAACTTAATCCAGAAAGGAATGGACCAAGTAAAGAGACGTGGGGTGCCTCTGTTTAAGTGAAATGTTGGCAATCTATTAACTGTGGAAATACCTTTTTATTCAATGAGGGTCGATTGTCCAGTCCTTATTGGAAACATGGCATCTTCACTGGGCATAGAAGATAGCGTCCTCAGTCCCAATATTAACCCACAATCCGGTACAAGTGAAGCCCTGGTGAGGCGGGAAGGCTCCCAGAATCATTCACCAACCAGAAGAGTAAAGAGTCCAGCAATTCAGATGGGAAAACAGAACTCTGGGTGTAAGTTGAAAGCATTCATTTTATTCATTTATTCCTTCTCAAATAGATCACAATTTCAACATGCAATGCTTTACTTTCAAGCCGCCTTGAGTAAAATCTGTTCGAGCCGCAAGTGTAGGGACATCATCAATTAGCTGATGGAGGTTAGTTCCTGTCACTGCTCATAGAAAAATTGTAAACAAATTCAGTGTGATCACATGTAGAATTTCGCTGGGACGACCAACCGGGAAATATGTTCCTGAGTATATTTATGAGCTATATTTGTAAAATAAATTCTGCGAATATGTGTCTCAGTAGCACGGTCAGCATTTATTTCCCAGACCATTTCCTCTTGAGAAAATCGTGGTGCGCCTTCTTGTTGAACAGTTACACTCCCTGTGGTGAAGGTGCTCCCACAGTGCTGTTAGCCAAACATCTCAAGGTTTTAGATCCAATGCCGATGAAGGAAAGGCGGATATCTTTCCATGTCGGGATGGTGTATGACTTGGAGTGGAATTTATGGTGCTCCCATGCACCTGCTGCCGTTGTCCCTCTGGATTGTGTAGTTCACAGTTTTGGGCAGTGCCGTTGATGAAGCCTTGGCGAGATGCTGAAGTGCATCTTGTAGATGGTAGACACTGCAGCAACGGTGTGCTGGTGGTGGAGGGAGTGAATGATTAATGTGGTCCACAGCTATATGTGTATTGGAGAATTTCATCCGAGGTAATCGTCGTAACAAAGGGTTGTTAGTCCGGCGACAACAACACAGCTCATGATTCGCCCACAAGTGCTTAATTATAATAACAGGCTTGAGTACATCAGTATTACATTTTAAATAACTGATTTACAGTTTTATATTAAATGCAAAGATGGAATGCAAATTATACAACCTGGCGAGTGATCGCTTTTGACCCTGAGAGCGTTCCCACCTCCAAAGGAACCATCCAGCCCATGTTTCCAGGGTGTGGAGCGGCCTGCTCCATCCCTCTAGGCCATCCGCGTGGCTGTGTGGCTCCTGAGCAACGTGATAACCCTCTGCCTTGGAGGCAAAAGGTTACATAGAAACATAGACAATAGGAGCAGGGGTTGGCCATTCGGACCCTCGAGCCTGCTCCGTCATTCAATGAGATCATGGCTGATCATCCAAATTCAGCACCCTGTTCCGGCCTTCTCTCCATATCCCTTGAATCCTTTAACCTTAAGAAATATATCCAACTCCTTCTTGAATATATTTAATGTATTGACCTCTACTGCCTTCTTTGGTAGAGAATTGCACAGGTTCACGACTCTCTGGGTGAAGAAATTCCTCCTCATCTCTGTCCTAAATGGCTTACCCCTTATCCTTAGACTGTGACCCCTGGTTCTGCACTCCCCGAACATCGGGTACATCCTTCCAGCATCTAGTCTGTCTAGTCCTGTTAGAATTTTATAAGTTTTGATGAGATCCCCTCTCATTCTTCTAAACTCCAGCGAGTACAAGCCCAATCGACACAATCTCGCCTCATGCATAATTCCTGCCATCCCAGGTATCAGCCTGGTCAATCTTCGCTGCACTCCTTCCATGGCAAGAACGTCTTTCCTCAGATAAGGCGATCAAACTGCACACAATACTCAAGATGTTGTCTCACCAAGGCCCTGTACAACTGTAGCAAGACATCCTTGTTCCTGTACTCAAACCCACTCGCTACGAAGGTCAAAATACCATTTGCCTTCTTAACCGCCTGCTGCACCTGCATTCTTACTTTCAGCGACTGGTGCACAAGGGCGTCCAGGTCTCGTTGCACTTCCCTTTCTCCCAATCTATTGCCATTCAGATAATAATCTGCCTTCCTGTTTTTGCCACCAAAGTGGATAACCTCGCATTTATCCACATTATATTGTATCTGCCATGCTTCTGCACAATCACCCAACCTGTCCAAATCATGCTGGAGTTTCTCAGCATCCTCCTCACAGCTCACTCGCCCACCCAGCTTTGTGCCGTCTGCAAACTTGCAGATATTACATCTAGTTCCTTCGTCCAGATCATTAATATATATTGGCCCAGAAATTTGGGTCTCCACGGGCGAGTACGCACGAGGTACTCACCCGTAGGCCGAATGGAGGTGCCGGTTTTCTGCATGCACTGCACATGCGTGGGAAACCGGCACTTCCAATCCTCTGAACGAAGAGGTTCAGAGGTCGAATGCGCACGCAGGGGAGGCTGCGCGTGCGCTTTGAACTTAGGTTTTTTAAAAGGTTTTCCCGGGATCGTAAGCCTGCAGGATTTAAACATTTAAAAAGCAGGCGTAAGGCCTGCTTTTTGCAAGGTAAGTGGTCAATGAATTAAAATTGAAACATTTGTTCCACAGGTTGATTAATTTTAAATACTTTAAATCAAGGTAAGTTTATTTTTAGCCACGTTAGAATATAAAATTATTTTTTTCAAAAATGTAAATTATTGTTTACAATAGTTATTTAATGTAATTTATAGTTTATTTAAAAAGTGTGATTTAAAAAAAAATTGTTTGAAGGTTTACTGCTATTTTGGGGCCCGTAGTATTTATAAGTTTTGACAGGTCTTCCTGTCAATCTTATGAATGGGCTTTTCCCTCCTCCGATTGGCTGCCCATGGCTCACGTGATCCCAGTGGACGCATCGCACTAACTACGCCCCTGGGACACGCAAGCACAGCGTGCCGGCAGCTGGGCCAGGCCCCGGAGTGGAATTCCACAGGGCCATACAGCTCAACTGCCGGCGCACAAGGTAAGTGCAGGTCGGGGACTTACACCCGCGGGAAGCCCCCAACCCGAATTTCTGGGCCATTGTTAATAGCTGGGGTCCAAGGACCGATCCCTGCGGTACCCCACTAGTCACTGCCTGCCACTCAGAAAAAGAGCCGTTTATTCCTGCTCTTTGCTTTCTGTCTGCCATCCAAGTCAATACCTTGCCTCCAGTCCCACGTGCCTTAATTTTACACGCTAATCTCTTATGTTGGAGCTTATCGAAAGCCTTTTGAACGTCCAAATACACCACATCCACTGGTTCTCCCTCATCTATTTTACGAGTTACATCCTCAAAAAATTCCAGTAGATTAGCCAAGCACGATTTACCTTTTGTAAATCCATGTTGACTTTGTCCGATCCGTTCACATTTTTCCAAGTGCTCTGCTATTACATCCTTTATAATGGACTCTAGCATTTTCCCCACTACCGATGTCAGGTGTACCAGTCTGTAATTCCCCGTTTTCTCTCTACCACCCTTTTTGATCAGTGGGGAAACATTAGCTACCACCAATCCATGGGTACTGTTCCAGAGTCTATCGAATTTTGGAAGATGACCAGCAATGCATCTATTATTTCTAGGGCCACTTCCTTAAGTACACTAGGATGTAGATTGTCAGGCCCTGGGGATTGATCGGCCTTCAATCCCATCAATTTCCCTAACACCATTTCCCTACAAATACTGATTCCTCTCAGTTCCTCCCTTTCATTAGATTCTATGTTCCCCGACATCTATGGGAGGTTATTTGTACCCTTACTTGTGAAGACAGAAACTAAGTATGTATTTAATTGGCCTGCCATTTCTTTGTTCCCCATAATAAATTCCCCATATTCTGAATGCAAGGGACCTATGCTTGACTTCACCAATCTTTTTCTCTTCACATATCTATAAAAGCTTTTACAGTCAGCTTTTTTGTTCCCTGCAAGGTTACTCTCAGACTGTATTTTCCCCCTCTTAATTAATCCCTTTGTCCTCTTTTGTTGAATCCTAAACTGCTCCCAATCCTCAGGTTTACTGCTTTTTCTGGCCAATTTATATGTCCTCTCCTTGGATCTTCTGCTATCCCTAATTGCCCTTGTTAGCCACGGTGGAGTCTCCTTTTTTGTTTTATTTTTAAGCCAAACTGGGATGAACAGATTCTGTAGTTCATCCATGCGATCTTTGAATGTTTGCCATTGCCCATCCACCGTCAACCCTTTGAGTGACATTCCCCAATCAATCCTACCCAACTCGCTCCTCATATCATCGTACTCTCCTTTATTTAAATTCAGCACCCTAGTCTCTGAGTCAACTATTTCACTCTCCATCTTAATGAATAATTCTATCATATTATGATCGCTCCGACCTAAGGGGCCTCGCTCAACAAGATGGCTAATTAATCCTTTCTCATTACATAATACCCAGTCTAAAATGGCCGGATCTCTAGTTGGTTCCTCGACATATTGGTCCAGTAAAGCATCCCGTATACACTCCAGGAATTCATCCTCCACAGTATTGTTACTAATTTGGTTAGCCCAATCTATATGTAGATTAAAGTCACCCATGATAACTGCTGTGCCCTTATTGCACGCTTCTCTAATTTCCCGTTTAATGCCATCCCCGACCTCCGCATTAATGTTTGGAGGTCTATATACCACTCCCAATAACGTTTTCTGCCACTTGGTATTTCTCAGTTCTACCCATACAGATTCCACATCATCAGAGCTAATATCCTTCCTTTCAATTGTGTTAATCCTCTCTTTTACCAGCAGTGCTACCCCACCTCCTTTTCCTTTTTGCATATCTTTCATGAATATTGAATACCCCTGGATGTTGAGTTCCCAGCCTTGGCCACCCTGGAGCCATGTTTATGTAATCCCAATCATATCATATTCGTTTGCCTCTATTTGCGCAGCTAATTCATCCACCTTATTACAAATGCTCCTCGCATTAAGACTCAAAGCCTTCAGGCTTGTATTTTCAACGCTCTTTTATCTTTTATAATTATTATTTACTGTGGCCATGTCTGATTTAAACCCTTGATTTCTCTGTCTGTCACTTTTGTTTTTCTCCTTCTTGTCTTTTGCTTTTATCCTTGTTTCCCTTTCCTCTGTCTCCCCACTCAGCTTCCCAACCCCCTGCCATTGTAGTTTAAACCCTACCCCAGATCATTAGCAAACACTCCCCCTAGGACATCGGCCTCGGCCCTGCCCAGATGCAAACCGTCCATTTTGTACTGGTACCACCTCCCCCAGAACCGATTCCAATGTCCCAGGAATTTGAATCCCTCTCCCTTGCACCATTCCTCTAGCCACTTATTCATCTGAAATATCCTTCTATTTCTACTCTGACTAGCACGTGGCACTGGTAGCAATCCTGAGATGACTACCTTTGAGGTCCTATTTTTTAATTTACCTCCTAACTCCCTATATTCAGCTTTTAGGACCTCATCCCGGTTTTTACCTATATCGTTGGTACCTATATGCACCACGACAACTGGCTGTTCACCCTCCCCTTCCAAAATGTTCTGCAGCCGCTCTGACACATCCTTGGCCCTTGCACCAGGGAGGCAACACACCATCCTTGAGTCTCGTTTGCGGCTGCAGAAACGCCTATCTATTCCCCTTACAATATAATCCCCTATTACTGTAGCTCTCCCCCTCTTTTTCCTCCCGTCCTGTGCAGCAGAACCACCCCTGGAGCCAGGACGTTGGCTGCTGCTGCCTTCCCCTGGTAAGCCATAACCCCCATCTCTATCCAAATCGGTATATCTGCTTGAGAGGGGGAATGGCCACAGGGGACCCCTGCAGTACCTGCCTGCGCCTACTACTCTGCCTGTTGGTCATCCGTTCCCTTTCTGCCTGTGCAACCTTTACCTGCAGTGTGACCAATGATTGAACATGCTATTCACGACGTCCTCAGCATCACGAATGGTCCAGTATATATCCACTCGCAGATCCAGCGCCGCAATGCAGTGTGTCAGTAGCTGCAACTGGACATACTTTCTGCACACATGGTTGTCAGGGACAGAGGAAATGTCCCTGAGTTCCCACATAGCGCAGGAGGAGCATACCATGGGGCCGGGCTCTCCTGTCATGACTTACCCTTTAATTAATTCAAATTAAATTAAACAAATCAATCCCACCAATTTCACTACAGTTAAATGATATAACTAAGGGCCCTGGATTACCAACCCTCCCCGCTACACCACAGAAACCCTAGAAACTATAAACCACATAGTTTAATTCTAAAAAAGAGAGAAATACTCACCAACCAATCACTTACCTGCTTTCTGGTGATGTCACACTTCGATTAATTTTTACTTCTCTCTCCCACTCTCGAAGCTCTGAGATTGGTAAACCTACCTGGTCTCTGCCACCTTTTATCACCGCCGCTGCCTTGTTCCCCGTAGGTTCGCACTGCCACCGCCGCTGCTGCTGCTAGAGTACAAGCTTGGCCTGTGCCTATGTAATATATAGTTGCACGTTTTGCTCAGGCCACGTTTTTAGGTGTTTTACCCCGCTTTTCGCTATTCAGACTTTACCTCTGTTCTACAATCTTTGCTTTTTATGCAGTAATAGGTCATTTTATTTATCTTCTATTGTTGCACATGGTGTCTTTACAATTGCTCTCTTTTCAGCCTTTTTTCTCGACCAGGGTTTTTTTAATCAATTTTTGACCTTGCGTTTGCCAACTGTTTATGGTTCATACAAAGAGACAAGATTCAAGTTCCCCTTTCACCCACATCTGCTCTAACACTAAATATGCGAATGGAAAGAATGCTCGGACACGTTGACTATTTAAATGATTTGAAAGCATTCTAACAATGTGCTATTTCGAATCATCTCAATCAGCTTTCAACAAAGTTTTACTTGTCTCTTCCCCTTAACATTCTTTGCTCTAAGGTGAACAACCCCAGTTTCTCCAGTCTATCCATGTAACTGAAGTTTTTCATCCCTGGTACCTTTATATAAAATCTCACCTGCACCTTTTCAAAGGCTTTCACATCCTTCTGAAAGTGTGGTGCCCAGTATTGCTCTCAGCACTCCATCTGAAGCCTAAGCACCGTTTTATACAGCGTTGGCAGAACACCATTAATAAATGAATAACTTTCAAATCAGCACTCCCTCTCACCATGTTATGCACAATTAAATAATTTAATTTTAAAAAACAGCTTTGTGTCACTTTCCATTTCCCCAGGCACGCACAGGTGTAATACAACCAATTGTTGGCAGATCAACTTGAGAGAGAAGCAGTGAGAAATCACTTTAAGAGGCGTTCTAAGACCGCTCTGGGTTTCCATCTTACGAAGTGTTACCACAATACAGCGTCAATTCAGCGTTGCAAAGGGATGAGGGGACATCATGTGAAGTCAAGTATACAGGAAATAAGCTTGCAGTTAATATAAATATTTAGAGAGGCAACATTTACTTACTTAAAATCGCCAAATAGCTAACAAAAATATTTATTTGTTTGATCGTGTGAATCATGCATTTTTTAATGGAGTAAATAAGGAAAATCTGATCCCAGTGACGGAGGGTCGGTAGCCAGAGGACACAGATTCAAGCTAATTGGCAAAAGACCCAGCGGAGAGATGTGGAGAATTCGTTTTTAACACAGCGACTTCTTATGATTTGGAATACATTGCATGAAAGGATGGTGGAAGCAAATTCAATACTAACTTCAAAAGGGAACTTAATACATATTTGAATGGAAGAAAAATTGCGAGGCTACTGGACAGGGCAGCGGAGTGCGTCTATTTGGATATTTCTTTCAAGGTGCAAGCACAGCCACGATGGACCGAATGGCAGCCGTCTCTGCAGTATCATTCTATGATTCTATTAATTGGTACTGTGGAGATTTAAACAACCTTTGGCCTGTTCGTACTTTCTTTGTGTACAACCCGCTATAACTTTTCAAATTATATTTCATCTGATCACGTTCGTAACGAGCAGATGTTATGCTGTAATTACACCAGCCTGCCCGCGCCGGCGCTGCAGAGCCTGTGTTTTGCGGCTGCTCCCTCCTCAGCCTGGAGTGCAGAGAAGCGCCAATTAAATGTTCTCCTAGACGTCCAACATTGCGGTCAGTACGTTTTCTAAAGGCACATTTCAGACTTGCAACCGGAGGCTGACTAACATTTCCACGCCCTGGTCCATTAATTCCCTCTCCCACACTGAAATAAGCTTTCAGCTGAAGACATATTCTTGATGCCCTGTGGGAGGTCGCCAAATATTGAGACAATGGGGATGAAATTAAGCTGCTATATGCTCCACCCGATTTTCTTTTTCATTCAATTAAATTGAAAAGGAAATTCGGGAGGAGCGTCCAACGGACTTCTGATGCCCGTTTAGCATTACTGGCGGAGATCAATTGCACTCTAAATATTGTTCATTGGCCCTGAATTGGCTAATTTGTAATCTTCGATTAGAGATTCTCCTTGAATTGTGCTGTCGCTGTATCTACGACAGTTGTCGGTGCCTGAAGCCGTCTTATTTCAGATTGCCCAAAACATGTTCTTGCCACTGAGCCACAGATATACCGTTTCAGTCTCATCAACGTTTTCCAACTGCTGGCAATGTTGGCACTGTTGATATCAATTGTTGCTTCCATTTTCATAGGCAAGTAGTTGTGGAACCATTAAAAATATAGATCAATAAGGTTTGCAGTTAAAAGACCAAATTACCAAAGAATATTTCCGGCTCTGCTAAATATTGACTCTAAGAAATTAGAATTTGGTTTTTACCTCCCAAAGGTATTGCAATGAAATACATTGTGTCAGGATTTACTGTTGCCAGCGGACGAACCAAGACCATCATTCTTTAACATATTTTTATTCGTTCCTGGGATGTGGGCGTCACTGGCAAGGCCAGCATTTATTGCCCATCCCTAGTTGCCCTTTGAGAAGGTGCTGGTGAGCCGCCTTTTGAACCGCTGCAGTATGCGTGGTGCAGGCAGTCCCTTAGAGTTGATAGGGACGGAGTTCCAGGATTTTGACCCAGCAATGATGAAGGAACGGCCGATATACTTCCAAGTCAGGATGGTGTGTAACTTGAAGGGGAACTTGCAGGTGATTGTGTTCCCATGCGCCTGCTACTCTTGTCCGTCAAAGTGGCACAGGTCGCTGGTTTGGGAGGTACTGCCGAACAAGCTTAGCGAGTTGCTGCAGTGCATCTTGTAGATGGTACACACTGCAGCGGCGGTGCGCCGATGCTGGAGGGGTGATTGTTTAATGTGGTGGATGTGCTGCCAATCAAGGGAGCTGCTTTGTCCTGGTTGGCGTCGAGCTTCTTGAGTGCTCTTGGAGCTGCACTCATCCTGGCAAGTAGAGATTATTCCATCACACTCCTCACTTGTGCCTTGCAATGTGGAAAGGATTTCTGGAGTCAGGAGGTGAGACACTCGCCACAGAATTCCCAGCCCCTGACCGGATCTTGTAGCCACGGTATTTACGTGGCTGGACCAGTTAAGTTTCTGGTCAATGTTGAGCCCCAGGAAGTTGATGGTGGGGGATTCGGCGATGGTAATGTCGTTGAATGTCAAATGTCGATCGTTAGACTCTTGCTTGTTGGAGATAGTCATTGCCTGGTACTTGTGTGGCACGAAAGTTAGTTGCCACTTATCGGAACAAGCCTATATGTCATACAGGTCTTGCTGCATGCAGGCATGGAGAAACTATTTATCTGAGGAGTTGTGAATGGATTGAACACAGCGCAATCATCAGCGAACACCCCACTTCTGACCGTATGATGGTGGGGAGTTCATTGATGAACCAGCTGGAGATGGTTGGGCCCAGGACACTGTCTTGAGGTTCTGCTGCAGCGATGTCCTGGGGAAGAGATGTTTGACCTCCAACAACCACAACAATCTTTCTTTGTGCTCGATATGACTCCAGCCAGTGGAGATTTCCCTCCTGATTCCCTTTGATTTTAATACTGCTTGGGCTTCTTGAAGCCACACTCGCTCAAATGCTGCCTTGGTATCAGAGGCAGTCACTCTTACCTCACATTTGTTCATGTTTGGACCAAGGCTGTAATGAGGTCTGGAGCCGAGTGGTCCTGGCAGAACAGAAATTGCATCTCGGTGAGCAGGTTATTGGTGAGAAAGTGACGCTTCTTAGTACTGTCAACGACACCTTCCATCAATTTGCTGATGATTGAGAGTAGATTTATGGGGCTGTAATTGTTCCGATTGGATTTATCCTGCTTTTTGTGGACAGGACGTAACTGGGCAGTTTTCCACATTGTCGGATAGATGCCAGGTTTGTAGCTGTACTGGGACAGCTTGGTTAGAGGTGCGGCTAGTTCTGGAGCCCCAGTCTTCAGCAAGAGAGCCAGGATGCTGTCGGGGCCTATAGCATTTGCTGGAACCAGTGCGCTCAGCTTTTTCTTGATATCACGTGGAGTGAATTGAATTGGCTGAATATTAGCTTCTGTGCTGCTGGGGAACTCATTAGGAGGCCGATATGTTTCATCCACTTGACACTTCTGGCTAAAGATAGTTGCAAACGCTTCTGACTTGTCTTTTCCACTCGTGTGCTGTGTTCCGCCATCATTGAGGATGAAGATGTCTGTTTAATTCCTATGAACTTTTGTCCTTGAAGTTGCAGTAACAGACCCCAACGTTGCAGTGCCCTCTACAGGGCATCTGGGACCTGTATGAACAGAACAAGCAACAGAACAGAACAACTCTGTATCCCCTTTCACCAATCATAGTGAAGGATTGTAATCTGAACAGTGCAGATTCTGAAACAGGAAGTGCAAGTTAGAATAGCCTATTCAATGTTAAATCAGGTATTGAAAGCAACATAAAGAAAGGGAAAGAACGATTGGATTCAGAGAGAGAGAAAATAGAGAGAAAGAAAGGTAAAGTATTAGTTTTCAATTTTTAATTTTAAAAATAATCTCCATCAACAAATAAAATGCGTAGGAATGAGATTCCACATTCGTAAAAGTTAATTATCCGTGCTGGAAAGGTTATTTGTCAGTAATTATAAATTTACTCTTTTAAAAATGCTACTTAGACTGATATGGACAATTCCTAGCTTTCTGTGGTGAGATTAATCCCTCTCTACCATGCAAGCACAGGAAATTTACACAGTTCAGTACATTTGAATAGTGAGCCAGACAGCGAGATGACATTTTTGAGCAAATTGACGAATAGCGGTGGAACTCGGACAACAACTCCAGGTTTTCGCATTGAACTGCGCAGTAGCTATCGAAGTACCTGACCAAATTGTGAATAAATAACAGTGAGTGCCATTAGCCTCAACATTATTGTTACAGTAAATTCTAGCCCATTATAACATAAGCCGCGATTCTCATTTATTGAGGAATTTCAGACATTACGTGGAGGAAATCATCATTGTTTACCTCAGTTTGTTTGATTGCATATTTTCTTGTTTATTTACTGTTTTCCAACAATTATATTTTCTTTCTCAGCCTTCCCATGAGCCTACTGATCAGGAGAACAATTCTCAAACAACAACCCCAAGGTCCAACCTACAACAGTTTGATGCCACCACCATTATAGAATTGTTTTCAATGATACAAATGTTGATCGTACAATGGGACACATTACAGTTGAAATTTTACGTACGCAATGATGCATTTTTAAATGAAGAATGAGAATCTTTATAAACTAAATAGAAAAATTTGAAAGGGGGTGCAGGAACCAAGAGACCTGGGGGTCGAGGGACACACAGCTTTGAAGGTGTCAGGAGAATCTGAGAATGCTCTTAATTAGCATACGGGAAGTTTTTCTTTGTAAATAGAGGCACAGCATACAAAAGCACGGGAGTTATGCTAAATCTCTGTCAATCATTGATTAGGCCTCAACTGGAGCATTGTGTACAATTCTAGACAGCACACTTTAGGAAGGATATAAGGAACTTGGAGATGGTGCAGAGGAGATTTACCAGAATTTTAGTAGGGATGAGGGGTTTCAGTTATGTCGACAGCCTATAGAAGCTGGGATTGTTCTCCTTAGAGCAGGGCAGGATAAGGGGAGATTAATTTGAGGTGTTCAAATTTATGAGGCATTTTGATAGAATAAATTAGGAGAAGCTATTTCCACTGGTCGAAGAGTCAATAACTGAAGGATACAGATGTAATGTAATTGGCAAAAGTGCAAGAGGGGAGATGAGGAGAAATGCATTTATGCAGCGAGTTGTTGTGAACTGTATTGCACTGCCTGAAATGGCAGTGGAAGCAGATTCAATAGTAATTTTCAAAAATGAAGTGGATATAAAACTAAAACGGAAAAGTTTGCTGGGCTATGGGGAAAGAGCAGGGGAGTGGGTGTAATTAGATCGTTCTTTCAGAGAGTCAGCACAGGCACAATGGGCCGAATGGCCTCTTTCTGTGCTGTTTCATTCTGTGACTCTATGATTTAGCAAGAAGACTATTTGTTGAAGTGGCGTCTAAGTCCAATTCATGATTGACGTCATTTTTTACCTATCAAGCAACACGTGTTAAACTAAGAGCCTTACCTGAAAAACCAGCTCATAAATTAACAGAATAAAGAGAAATGTCAGACGTGTCACAACGGTTTATAGTGGGAACAAATCACCCTGGAATAAAACAGATTCCAGCTGTGATTCGTTGCTCTTTCTGTAATGACCAACCTTGTTGATTTTTGATGCAGTAATGCAGGTGTTGCTAAAACGATTGAAAAAAACTACCGGGGCTATTACTTTCCTGACCTAAGACGATCTTACTTGCTTCCTACACCTCCAGTCAATTTCCCCCAAAACCCCGCCACCCCCCACCTCACCTTTCACCTCTGATGATCTTCATTATTGTTGGTGGCGGCAATCAGTCGGGCAATCGGGTGGGTGTGAACTCAGCAGTTGTCAGCCTGTCCAGAGATAGTTCACTCTTACCTGGACCTGGGCTTCCCCCGCCCCCACCCCCCGCCACACACACCTCACACTGGGGTAATTTTAACATAACAGACCGTGTGGGAAACTGACAGGATCGGGTGGAAAGCCAGTTTTACATCATCCCCATCCTTTATATTCCTGTCTGTTGAATTCAATGAGAGTAAAATTAGGCGTGGTTTTAAACCCACGATCACCCGAATCCATCAGTTTCCAGACCGCCAGATTAGGTTAAAATTGCCTCCAAGAGCGGTAATCATTTTCCTGTTCCCCTCCCAACGAATTCTAAGCCATTCCAGAACCTGGGACATTTCTACTCTGTGTGCCTAAACAGACTGATCTATGGAATAGGAAATGCAGACGTTAGCTGGTGCACGTGTTCTGCCCATATCCCTGTATCCAATATCGCGTGCTGTACAGGACTATGAGTTAATGGAGCGGATTTCCAGTTCTAGACTGAAAGCCTGGGGAGAGGCCTTGCACTCAGCAGACGCCTGATTGGAAAATGTTATCTCCATTGTAATTTGGTTAACACCTCCGCTAAAGAAGAGGAATGTCACAGGTTGCATTCTTCCACCAAGATCACATGTGGTGGCCTCCAGCTCCCAAAGAGACAGGAGTCTACAGGGAAATGAATGGGCTCTTCAGGCGGGTTGTGGAAATGGAACGGTGTTGGGTAATTTGGCAGGAATCTCCCAGCGACTCAACAAAGTGATTCACAAGGAGTAACATGACACTGGCGTTCTTTATGAAAGTATTTGGTAAGACACCAGGAGTGGTAATTTAACCAAACCGGTCGAGCCGTAAAGGAGCGGGTTCTGGTCTCCCGCTCGTGTTAAACTCCGCCCGATTTTACTCTCCATTGAAAGAAGGTTAACATTAGCCCAGTCTTTCTCTCCTATCTTTTGCTGTACCGTATTGGTTTCAGAATGGTTATTTCACTCATTTCAAGTAACTTCGCCTGCCATTCATGATATAAAGCTCAAAACCACCATTTAAATCGAACGGAGGGATTCTATTGCAAATATTACAATTTAGATTTAGTCTGCTAATATCGCAAAGAGTAATTTCCATATTCACTGCGCATTCTTCAGTCGCACATATCTATTTCTGTTTTTGTGTAATAGTTTTGCAGCTAAACATAGGGGCCTAAAACAGGTCTTCAATCCCTCATCCTACTTTTATTACCTCATGCCTGGACTATTCCAATGCTCTCCTGACCGGCCTTCCACCTTGTATCCTCGGTAAACTTCTGCTTATCCATAATTCTGACGGTGCATAACTCGCAGCAGGTCCGGTTCACACATCACCCCCGAGCCCTGTGACCTACACTGACTCCAGGTCCAGCAATATCTCTTTTTGAAAATTATCATCCTTGTTTTCTAATCGCTCCGAGGCCTCGCCCCTCCCTATCTCTGTAATTTTTCCAGCCCTACAACCCTCAGAAATATCGGGATTGCTCCAATTCTGGCCTCTTGTGCAACCCTGGTTGTAATGCTCCAACGTTGGTGGCCGTGCCTTCAGGCGCCTAGGCCTTAAACCACGGCAAATTCTACCTAAATCTGTGCAATTCTCTGCCTCTTTCTCCATCCTTAACATGCTGCTTAAAACCTACATCTTTGCCCAAGCATTTGTTCACCTGTCGTAATAACTCCTGATGTTTTAAGGTATAAAATTTTGTTTAATAATCATTACGTTAAAGGCGCAATATAAATGCAAGTTGTTGTTATTGATGATGCGGTTGAGCCGACTTTCATTAGTACCTCCCGATTTTTCTTACCATTGTCTACTCTGCGGGATAAAATGATTCAATGCCAGAAACCTTCGCCAAGTGTGTTGCATAAGTGGAGCATGAGCTCAAAGATGTGGGCTCGAAGCTTACTGAAAATTGGGCTTCGTGCTTAAATTCTGCGAGGTCCAAACGCCAATCATCTGATGCAGCTCGGCTGTCTGGACATCGTAAAATTCGTCAGGCAGAAACAGCGAGCAAGCCCATGGGGAAGGAAAGGAGTTAACAGTAAGTGCGAATCAAGGTCCCAGTCCTGCTCCACCTGACCCCACATTAAGGGAAGTCAAAAACTATTTTACATACCTTCTCTGGGTGGCCTCTCGAGGTCACATTAGGGATCAGTCATTCGACCATTGTATACCGGGAAAAACTGAGCGGTGCATGTACTGCCCTTTCTCCACCCAATTGATCACGAATTTGGCAGCATGGCGGCGGGATGCCGCGGACGCTTGGAAGACACTTCCAGAGATGATCTGACGCTGAAACATTGCCACCCGAATTTCAGTACCCAACGCTCATTTCTTGGCAAAAAACGTGAGCAACGCTGTCCAATTACTCCCCCTCAGTCGCTCAGTTGCTGTCATTTGCAGTTTCCGAGGGATTTGGCAAATCTCCCACCGTAAATTTAACAGAGTCCCCGGAAAAAAGACAGCGTTAACAAACCACTTCTCCCGTGCTTTGTTGTGACCTTCCATTGGAAGGAACGGAAATGCTGAGGAAAAAAGCGGAATATGACTGTCGCTGGTTATTGTCTGTCTGTCTGTTCACTCTGCTGTTTCTCCAACCCTGACGTGTTTTTCATTCTTTGCCTCTCTGTATCTCTCCAGATTAGTCATTAGTGGCACTAAGCTTGGGTTATGACAGGTCTGCGGTTATGAACGGTAACATTCCATTATTTAGGACGTTCTGTACTTTGGGCGAGGATCACAATATTGGCCCAGAAATTCAGTCGGTGGCTTCCCACGGGTGCAAGCCCCCGACCTACACTTACCTTGCGCGCCGGCAGTTGAGCTGTAGGGCCCCGGAGAATTCCGATCCGGGGCCTGACCCAGCTGCCGGCGCGCAGTGCTTGCGTGTCCCAGGGGCGCAGTTAGTGCGATGCGTCCCCTGGGATCACGTGGGCCATGGGGAGCCATGGCGCAGGGAAGAGCCCATTCATAAGTAGTGACAGGAAGACCTGTCAAAACCTATTAATACCACGGCCCCAAAATAGTAGTAAACCTTCAAATAAATTTTAAAAAATCATCACACTTTTGGAATAAACTATAAATTACATTAAATAACTATTTTAAACAATAATTTAAATTTTTGAAATTTTTTTTTAATATTCAAACGGGGCTAAAAATAAACTTACCTTGCTTTAAAGTATTTAAAAATAATAAACCTGTGGAAAAAATGTTTTAATTTTAATTAATTGCCCACTTACTTTTTAAAATGTAGGCCTTACGACTGGTTTTTACATTTCTAAAATCTAAAGACTTACCCTCACGGAAAAACCTGCAAAAAAATGTAAGTTCAAAGCGTACACGCAGATTCCCGCGTGCACGCGTTCCACCTCTGAACCCCTTCGTTCAGAGGAATGGAAGTGCCGGTTTCCCGCGCATGCGCAGTGCATACAGGAAACCGGCACTTCCATCGGGCCCACGCGTGAGTAACCAGTGCGTACTCACCCGTGGAGACCCGAATTTCTGGGCCAATGTTTGGCTTCTATATTCTACATCTCCAATCTCAACGTCTCTGTATCGCCATGTCTGCTTTCTCAATTTCTCTTTCTGTATTGATCTGTATATCTATCTCTTTCTCTTTCTAAATCTCTATCTTTCTGTATCTCTCTCTCTCTTGGTTTCTGATTTACTACATCTTTGCTTCTTTCCATCTCTTTCTATTTCTGTATATCGTTGTGCCGCTATCTCTCTCTCTTTCTGTATCTCCTCTCTATCTGCACCCCTTTCTTTTCATCCCTGTCTCTCTCTCTCTCTCTCTTAGAGATGCTCTCTCTTTCTACAGGGGGATTAAATACGTGGGGTTACGGGGGTAGGGTGGGATTTGTGTTGGTGTAGGGATTACGGGGATCGGGTGGGATATGTGTCGGTGCAGGCTCGATGGGCCGAAATGGCCTCTATCTGCACTGTGGGGTTTCTGTGATTCTGTGATCTCTCCTGTCACTCTACGTATTTCTCTTTCTTGGCGGAGGCAAAACACTTACACAGATAGAGCTGACAGGAGCAGACCTGTTATTTAACTCAGCCTGGTTATTAGCCGGTGAAACGGGTGTAAAATATTCAAGGAGTTAATCCCATGAAATCAACCTGATAAAAGAGATTTTTCATGTTTTATATAGTATTCTGACGAAGCATCCATGTCCTAAACTTGCACTGATGGGGCTCTTACGTTAACGTAATTCACAGGGCGGTAGGCCACGTGATCGGTGCAACACGTGTTTCTCATCCTGCCCGATTTTGATTCCGTTCACTTCAAAGGAGAGTAAAATCGGGCGGAGTGTAAAACCAGCGTGGCACCCGGTTCCCTCAGTTTCCCGACGGACGTTGATAATTAATAAAGCTATTTCATCTTTAAATATAAAGATAATCCCATGTCTATTTCCTTTATTTCCAGTTTTATTTCAGACTTCAAGCACTTGCTGTTTTGTATTAATTTTAATCTCCCGTGTATCTCATTTCATTGCTTATGAATCTCAGCAAAATTCATTTCAGGCTATGTTAACAGACCAATTAACAGTCGCTTCCTCAGCCCCGTGATCACACAAACACTCGCAGTCCAGCCCTGGATTCTCTCAGCGGCCGATTATGATTCAAATCGGGATTTACTCCAGCTCGGAAAGAAAATAAGATTTTATATTAGGAACTTAGGAGGGAAAATGGGGGTCTAAGAACGGGAGAAGGCCATTCAGCCCCTCGAGCATGTTCTTCCATTCAATGAGATCAGGCTGATCTGTATCTGAACTCCATCCACCCACCTTGGGTCCTGAAAGCATTAATGCCATTACCTATCAAAAATCTATCAGTCTTTGCTTTGAAATTTTTAATTGCCCCCCCCCACCCCAAACTCAACAGCATTTTTGGGCAGAGAGTTCCAGATTGCCACCACTCTTTGTGTGAAGAAGTATTGCCTGAAATTACCCTTGAACAGCCGAGCTCTAATTTATAGGGAGGGGATTGCAGGGGCTCTGACACAAATTTTAAGATCCTCTCTGGCTACAGAGGAGGTGCCAGAGGACTGGAGAAAAGCTAACGCTGTACCATTATTCAAGAAGGGTAGCAGGGATAAACCAGGGAATTACAGGCCAGTGAGCCTAACATCAGAGGTAGGGAAATTATTGGAAAACATTCTGAGGGACAGAATTAGTCTCCACTTGGAGAGACAAGGATTCATCGAGGATAGTCAGCATGGTTTTGTCAGGAGTAGATCATGTCTAACCAATTTGATTGACATTTTCGAGGGGATGACTCGGTGTGTGGATAAGGGAAGGGCAGTTGATGTAGTCTCATGGACTTCTGTAAGGCATTTTACAAAGTCCCGCATGGGAGACTGCTCAACAAGGTAAGAGCCCATGGGATCCAGGGCAATTTCGCACATTGGATCCAAAATTGGCTTAGTGGCAGGAGGCAGAGGGTGATGGTCGCAGGTTGTTTTTGTGACTGGAATCCTGTGTCATATGGTGTACCGCAGGGATTGGTGCTGGGTCCCTTGCTGTTTGTAGTGTACAATAATAATTTAGATATGAATGTAGGAGGTATGATCAGTAAGTTCGCAGATGAAACGAAAATTGGTGGAGTGGGAAATAGCGAAGAGGGAAGCCTCTGGCTACAGGACGATATAGATGGGTTGGTCAGATAGGCAGAACAGTGGCAAATGGAATTTAACCCTGAAAAGTGTGAGGTGATGCATTTTGGGAGGACTAACAAGGCAAGGGAATACACAATGAATGGAAGGACGCTAGGAAGTACTGAGGATCAGAGGTACCTTCGTGTGCATGTACATAGATCCCTGAAGGCAGCAGGACAGGAAGATACACTGGTTAAGAAGGCATATTGGATACTTGCCTTCAGTCGCCAAGGCATAGAATATAAGAGCAGGGAGGCTATGATAGAGCTGCGCAAAATGGTAGTTAGGCCACAGCTGGAATACACTGTGCAGTTCTGGTCGCCAAACTATAGGAAGGACATGATTGCATTGGAGAGGGTGCAGAGGAGATTCGCCATGATGTTACCTGGGCTGGAGCGTTTCAGCTATGAGGAGTGACTGGACAGGCTGGGGTTGTTTTCCTTAGAGCAGAGAAGGCTGAGGGGGGACATGATTGAGGTGTACAAAATTATGAGGTGCAAAGATAGGGTAGCTGGAAATGAACGTTGCCCCTTAGTAGAGGGGTGTGGTAAACCACTGTTATTGTATCCTACTGTTATCGTTATTGCATATTGTTACCTCTGGTTGGCGCTGTGTACCAATGCATGCCTCAGCTGGCTCCGCCCACATGACCAGGTATAAAGGTGGGTGTTTCGGCAACCCACTTCCTTCTTGGAACCAGTTGGCCACGAGAGGCATGCTCTGTTCTTTAGTTAATAAAAACTTCTTCATTACTTTCCTAATTCATCGCCTTTTATGGAGTAATTGATAAGCATATCAATTTTATTAACTAAAAGTAAAATGTCGACACCTGAACAGCAACAACAGCAGGCGTTGCTGCGAGCCCTCAGACCAGCATGCCTGGACCTCGACCCGCAAGCAGCGGGTTCATCGACCAATTTCGAACACTGGCTGAGCTGCTTTGCATCCTTCCTAGAAGCCTCCACCGTGACATCGGAGGAGAACAAACTAAAAGTTTTGACCGCCCAGGTGAGCCCTCAAGTATAATCACTCATCTGGGATGCTACTACGTACACGGCGGCCCTCGAACTACTAAAAGGGCAATACACGCGCCCAGTGAACACGATTTACGCCAGACACCTCTTGGGATCCCGCAGGCAGCAACCGGGGGAATCGGTAGAGGCATTTTTACGTGCGTTACAGACACTCTGCAGGGACTGCGACTGTAAGGAGGTAACGGCTGCGGGGCACGCGGAGGGAATTACCTGTGATGCCTTCGTTAGGGGCCTCCAGTCTGACTACTCCCGGCAGAGACTGCTCGAAAGCAAGGAGCTCGACCTGAAGATGGCCGTAGCCCTTGCGCTCTCGTTAGATGCGGCCCACCGAAACCTCGAAGCATACTCACGTAACGGCGCCGCACCACGGCATAGTGACCTTGGGACATGGGACCGCCGCCCCCGGTACCAACTGCTGCAGCGATGTCCCGAAATCAACCGGGACCGCCGCCCCCGGTATCAACTGCAGCGATGCCCCGTAACCAGGCCCAAAAATGCTATTTCTGTGGCCAGTTAAAACACCCTAGAGCGCACTGCCCAGCTAAAACCGCTACCTGCTTGGGCTGCGGGAAGAAAGGCCATTACGCCAATGCCTGCAGGGGGAAACCTGCGAACGCCAGCAGCGCCACGTGCGAACCGTGGGGGCAGCCATCTTATCCGCCATTTTGTGCACCTACGGCCGTGTGGGGACCTGAATCATGGCTGCCGCTATTTTGTCCGCCGCACTCAACCGCCATTTTGTCTCCGGACTCGACCACCGTCTCGTCGGACGACCATATCGACTCACTAAGCCATACACTGGCCTCTGTTACGCTGGATCAAGCCCTGCCTCATCATCTGTCCAGGTCCATGATGGACATCATGGTAAACGGCCGCGCCACCACGTGCCTATTTGACAGCGGGAGCACAGAGAGTTTTATTCACCCCGACACGGTACGTAGCCACTCCCTCACGGTCCTGCCAATGTGCCATCGGATTTCTATGGCATCTAAGTCCCATTCAATGGACGTCGGCGGCTACTGTGTGGTGACCCTCTCGGTTAGGGGCACAGAATATAAAAATTTTAAACTTCTTGTCCTGCCCCGTCTTTGCGCTGCCGTGCTGCTAGGGTTGGATTTTCAGTGCCACCTTAAAAGTGTCACATTAGCATACGGTGGACCCCTCCCCCCACTCACAGTCTGCAACCAACACCTTTTAAATCGCCCGCCGCACACCACTTGCAGCCTTTCCACACTCAAAGTCCCCACCCCTCCCTTGTTCGCTAACCTCACCCGCGACTGTAAACCCATCGCTACCAAGAGCAGGTGGTACAGCGCCGGCGAAAGAGCTTTTATTAGCTCTGAGGTGGAGCGGCTCCTGAAGGAGGGCATTATCGAAGGGAGCACCAGCCCCTGGCGAGCCCAGGTTGTAGTCGTTAAAACCACCGATAAACGCCGCCTGGTCATTGACTACAGCCAAACCATAAACCGGTACACTCAGCTGGATGCATACCCCCTTCCTCGCATATCTGATATGGTCAATCAGATTGCACAATACAGAGTATTCTCCACCATTGACCTTAAGTCAGCATACCACCAACTCCCCATCCGCCACGAGGACCGCCAGTATACTGCCTTCGAGGCGAACGGCCACCTCTAGCACTTCCTTAGGGTTCCCTTCGGCGTCACCAACGGGGTTTCGGTCTTCCAAAGGGAGATGGACCGGATGGTTGACCAGAACGCGCTGCAGGCCACTTTTCCCTACCTGGATAACGTCACCATCTGCGGCCACGA
This sequence comes from Somniosus microcephalus, assembly GCF_052327205.1. Taxonomy (NCBI): domain Eukaryota; kingdom Metazoa; phylum Chordata; class Chondrichthyes; order Squaliformes; family Somniosidae; genus Somniosus; species Somniosus microcephalus. The sequence goes on from NW_028225180.1 coordinate 57,226,141, forward strand.
CCAGCAGGACCATGACGCTAATCTAGAAAAATTCCTCCATACGGCCCAGCGGCTGAAACTAACGTACAATAAGGAGAAATGTATGTTTCACACCAAACGCCTTGCCATTCTCGGCTGCGTAGTGGAGAACGGAGTCGTCGGGCCTGACCCCGACAGAATGCACCCCCTTATGGAGCTCCCCCTCCCCCACTGCCAAAAAGCACTGAAGAGATGCCTGGGGTTTTTCTCTTACTATGCTCAGTGGGTGCCCCACAAAGCCAGACCCCTCATCTAATCCACCTCCTTCCCCCTGACACCAGAGGCGTGTGCAGCCTTCACTCTTATCAAGAGCGATATTGCGAAGGCCACAATGCACGCAGTGGATGAGTCCATCCCCTTCCAAGTGGAGAGCGATGCATCCGACTTTGCCCTAGCTGCGACTCTTAACCAGGCGGGGAGACCCGTGGCCTTTTTCTCAAGGACCCTCCAGGGCCCCGAGATTCGACACTCCTCTGTCGAAAAGGAGGCCCAGGCTATTGTGGAAGCGGTGCGTCACTGGAGGCATTACCTGGCCGGAAAACGGTTTACCCTTCTCACTGACCAGCGTTCAGTTGCTTTTATGTTCAATAATAAGCAAAGGGGCAAAATCAAGAACGACAAGATCTTGAGGTGGAGAATTGAACTCTCCACCTACAATTACAATATCTTGTACCGGCCCGGGAAACTCAATGAGCCCCCAGATGCCCTATCACGTGGTTCATGCACCAACGCGCAGGTTAATAGACTGCAGACCCTCCACAATGACCTCTGCCACCCGGGGGTCACCAGGTTCTTCCATTTCATCAAATCCCGTAACCTGCCCTACTCCATCGAGGAGGTCAGGACCATGACCAGGAACTGCCAAATCTGTGCCGAGTGCAAACCGCATTTTTATAGGCCAGACAGAGCAAGCTTGATCAAGGCCACTCGCCCCTTCGAGCGCCTGAGCGTCGATTTGAAAGGGCCCCTCCCCTCCTCTGACCGCAACGTGTACTTCCTCAACATAATTGATGAGTACTCCCATTTCCCGTTCACCATCCCTTGCCCAGACATGACCAGTACCACGGTCATCAAATGTCTGAATGACCTCTTCGCCCTGTTCGGGTTCCCTAGCTATATACATAGCGACAGGGGCTCATCTTTCATGAGCGACGAACTTCGTCAGTACCTGCTCGCGATAGGTATTGCTACGAGCAGGACCACCAGCTACAACCCCTGGGGGAACGGCCAGGTGGAAAGAGAGAACGCGACGGTTTGGAAGGCTGTCCTCTTAGCCTTAAAATCTAAGGGCCTTCCGACCTCTCGCTGGCAGGAGGTCCTCCCTGCGACACTCCACTCCATCCGGTCACTGCTTTGTACTGCAACTAATGCCACTCCTCATGAGCAAATGTTCGTTTTCCCCAGGAAGTCCACATCGGGAACTTCGCTATCGACATGTCTGACTTCTCCTGGGCCCGTCCTTCTGCGTAGGCACGTGAGGACCCATAAAACGGACCCCCTGGTCGAGAGGGTGAACCTCCTACACGCCAACCCCCAGTATGCCTATGTGGCGTACCCAGACGGGCGGGAGGACACGGTCTCCATACGAGACCTCGCACCCTCGGGTGCCCCTGAATTACCACCGTTATCCTCCACCACTTCTCCCAACCCAACCCCTGTAGATGGCATGCCGGAGCCCCAGGACCCTTCGTTGACCACCCAGACACCAGATTCGACGTTGGATACTGCACCACCGCCGCCACCACCACGACGATCAGGACGTCATACAAGGCCTCCTGATAGACTTACCTACACGAAGTTGTAGTACACTTCACCCTGCCGGACTAAATTTTAAACAAGTGGTGAATGTGGTAAACTACTGTTATTGTATCCTACTGTTATCGTTATTGCATATTGTTACCTCTGGTTGGCGCTGTGTACCAATGCATGCCTCAGCTGGCTCCGCCCACATGACCAGGTATAAAGGTGGATGTTTCGGCAACCCACTTCCTTCTTGGAACCAGTTGGCCACGAGAGGCATGCTCTGTTCTTTAGTTAATACAAACTTCTTCATTACTTTCCTAATTCATCGCCTTTTATGGAGTAATTGATAAGCGTATCAAGGGGTCAATAGCCAGCGGGCTGAGTTTCAATGTAAAGGGCAGGAGGTTTAGTGCAAATTTGAGGAAATGCTTTTTCACCCAGTGGGTGCTTGCAATCTGGAACTCACTGCCTGAAAGGGTGGTAGAGGCAGGAACCCTCACAACATTTAAGAAGCATTTAGATGAGCACTTGAAACGCCACAGCAAACAAGGCTACGTACCAAGTGCTGGAAAATGGGATTAGAAGAGATAAGGCTTGATGGCCGGCGCAGACACGATGGGCCAAAGGGCCTCTTTCTGTGCTGTATAACTCGATGAATTTATGATTTTATAATTATCCACCCTGGTTCTGGACTCCATCCACCAGCAGAAATAGTTTCTCACGATCGACCTATGAAATCGCATAATCAACTTAAACACCTCAGTTAGATCACCCATTAATCTTCTATACTCAAGGAAATAGTAGCTTAGTCTATGCCACCTGTCCTCATAATTTAATCCATTTAACCCCGGTATCATTCTGATGAATCTGCGCTGGCCACCCCCCTCCCCCTCTTGTAGTACTTACTAATCCTTTCTGTGGTGCAGTGCCCAGAACCGTAAGCAGTTCTCCACATGTGGCCTAACAAGAGCTCTGTACAGCTCTAACATACTTTCCACAATAATGCACAATACTGCATCATATGAAAAGAGCAGCCAATTATTATAACCTAACCTGCCAGGAATTTATTGGTCAATGATAAAATTGAGAGGGATGTGAAACAAGTGCCCGACTCGTCCCTACCCAACAGTGTGTTAGTTTAAAATGGGGAGTGTCACTTACTCCAGTCTCTGTGTTTTACAGTCTGAGTGCCTCAGTGCTGCAGACAATATAATTGTGATTCATCCTGAAAGCCAAGAGAAAAAGCGTCAGAAATAAGGGAAGGAAAAAGTCGCTCTTCTCCGAAAAATCTGTTCCATGTTACAAGAAACGTTCTCAGAAGTTTCTGGTTAGATGCAGAGAAGGGTAGTGAGATATAATAGAGTTGTTCAAAATCATGAAAGATTTCGCTAGAGTAAATAAGGAGAAATTGTTTCCACTGGCAAAAGGCTCAATAACCAAAGGACACAGGTGAGGAGATTTTTTATCTAAACAGCGAGCTGTTATGATCTAGAACTCATTGCCTGAAAGGATGGTGGAATTAGATTCAATAGCAAATTTTAAAAGTGGATTGGATAAATACTTTAAGGGCAGTAATTTGCAGACTGTGATGAAAGAGGAAGGAAGTCGGACGAATTGGACATTTCTTTCAAAGAAGCGGCAGAGGCACAATGGGCCGAGGGGCCTCCGTCTGCGTTGTATATGATACAATGACACAGTACTTTCGCTTTAATTTAAACTTACGAGTCATTAAATGCTTGACAGGAAAATGATGGGTTTGTGCCCATCGCTGGTTTTACACTTCAACCGATATTACTCTCATTTGAAGTCAACGGTGAGTAAAACTGGGCAAGGAGTAAAACCTCTGGCCGAATATACGCTGTTAACCTCCCGCTGGGCGGGTTAAAATCACAACCAACCCCGCGTTGAACTTCTCCCTATGTAAGGAATGGTAGATATTCAATTATGAAATAAATTCTAGTCTACCTGATGAATTCAGAATTAACACAATAGCGGTGTAATCCATTGCAAGGCATTGTCAGTTAAAATCTCAGCATGGGAGGCAGCTCAAAACTGGCGATGGTGCGTTGGTAGTACATTCTCCATTAATCATCACACTATCCCCATTCTCCATTAACCCGAGCACTAGCCCCCATTCTCCACTCCCCCCGAGTTCTATCCCCCATTCTCCACTACACCCGAGCAATATCTCCCAATCTCCATTCACCCCGAGCACAATCCCCCATTCTCCACTGCCCCCGAGCACTATCCCCTATTCTCCACTACCACCGAGCACTACCCCCATTCTCCGCACCCCCTGATAACTATCCCCCATTCTCCACTCCCCCCAGGCACTATCCCCCATTTTCAACTCCCACCAGCACAATCCCCCATTCTCCACTCCCCCCAAGCACTATCTCCATTCCCCACTCACCCCGAGCACTATCCCCCATTCTGCAATCTCCCCGAGCATTATCCCTCATTCTCCACGGTAATGTAATGGTTAACCTCTTCATGCCTTTGCTCTCTATTTTAGATGTTGATATTGGATGATGAAGTTGAATATACATCGCCTTCTCACGATTGTAACTGGGTGCAGATGCATTGCTGACTGAGTGAATTAAAACCTCTGCCTGCTGCCTGACTCGTGACTGAAATATTGTTGGCCGTCTGAATCCAGATAATCAGAATGTGCCTATTGAATAAAGGAGACTATGAAGGTATGAGAGCGGAATTGATTAGAGTGGACTGTGAAAATATATTAAAGGGTAAGACGGTACATTATCAGTGGTGTACATTTAAGGAGTTATTTTACAACTTCCAAAAAAATATATTCCACTGAGGAAAAAAGGGTGTAAAAGAAAAGATAGCCATCCGTGGCTAAGTGAAGTAATTAAGGATAGTATCCGACTAAAAGCAAGGGCATATAAGGTAGCCAAATCTAGAGGGAGGATAAAAGATTGGGAAGTCTTTACAAGACAGCAAAAAACAACTAAAAGACTGATTAAGAAAGGGAAGATAGATTATGAAAATAAATTAGCAAAAAATATAAAAACAGATAGCAAAAGTTTCTATAGTTATATAAAAAGCAAAAAGGGTGGCTAAAGTAAATGTTGGTCCCTTAGAGGATGAGACCGGGAAATTAATGGTGGGAAACATGGAGATGGCAAATACACTGAACAAATATTTTGTATCAGTCTTTACAGTAGAGGACACTAAGAATATCCCAACACTGGACAAACAGGGGGCTCTTGGATGTGAGGAGCTAAATATGATTAAAATCACTAAGGAAGTGGTACTTGGTAAAATAATGGGACTCAAGGCAGACAAATCCCCTGGACCAGATGGCTTACATCCTAGGGTCTTGAGGGAAGTGGCGGTAGGGATTGTGGATGCATTGGTAATAATTTTCCAAAACTCCCTGGACTCAGCAAAGGTCCCGGCAGATTGGAAAACTGCTAATGCAACACCCTTATTTAAAAAGGGTAGTAGGCAGAAGGCTGGAAACTATAGACCTGTTAGCCTAACATCTGTGGTTGGTAAAATTTAAGAGTCCATTATTAAGGAGATAGTAATGGGACATTTGGATAAACATAATTTAATAGGACAAAGTCAGCATGGTTTTATGAAGGGGAAGTCATGTTTGACAAATTTGCTTGAGTTCTTTGAGGAAGTAACATACAGGGTGGATAAAGGGGAACCAGTGGAAGTAGTGTATTTAGACTTTCAAAACGCATTTGACAAGGTGCCACACAAAAGATTATTGCTCACGATAAAACATCACGGGATTGAGGGTAATATTCTGGCATGGGTGCAGGATTGGCTATCTGACGGAAAGCAGAGAGTTGGGATAAATGTTTCGTTCTCAGACTGGCAATCAGTAACTAGTGGTATTCCACAGGGGTCAGTTCTGGGTCCCCAACTTTTACAATCTATATTAATGATTTGGAGGAGGGGACCGAGTGTAACATATCAAAGTTTGCAGAGGATACAAAGATGGGAGGGAAAGTAGTGAGTGAGGAGGACATAAAAAACATGCAAAGGCACAGAGACAGGCTACGTAAGTGGGCAGAGATTTGGCAGATGGAATACAATACTGGAAAGTGTGAGGATATGCACTTTGGCAGGAAAAATCATAGAGCATGTTATTATCTTAATGGCAAGAAACTGGAAAGTACTGTAGTACAAAGGGATCTGGGGGTCCTGGTGCACGAAACTCAAAAAGTTAGTATGCAGGTGCAGCAAGTGATCAAGAAGGCCAATGGAATGTTGGCTTTTATTGCTAGGGTAATAGAATATAAAAGCAGGGATGTATTGTTGCAGTTGTACAAGGTATTGGTGAGACCGCACCTGGAATACTGCATACAGTTTTGGTGTCCATACTTAAGAAAACACATACTTGCTCTCGAGTCAGTACAAAGAAGGTTCACTCGGTTAATCCCGGGGATGAGGGGGTGGACAAATGAGGAGAGGTTGAGTAGATTGGGACTCTACTCATTGGAGTTCAGAAGAATGAGAGGCGATCTCATTGAAACATATAAGATTGTGAAGGGGCTTGATCGGGTGGATGCGGTGAGGATGTTCCGAATGATGGGTGAAACTAGAACTAGGGGGCATTGAAGTAAGATTTAAAAATGAGCGTAACAGGGCACGTTTAGTAGAACGCAATTGCGCAGCAAAATGTTTAAAGATGAAATGTACTAATTACTCGTATGTTTAATTGCAGAAATGACCATGCCAGTTGAGAGATGAACTTACAAAAAGAGACAATGACATAACCCTTTTCTGGAAAAACGAAACTTAGTAGTGGTCAAGAGAGAGAGGGTCTCGCTTCTCAGAAATCACATGACCTGATGACTCATTTCCAAGAAATCAGAGGGGCCACAGGCCCATACAGTGAAAAGTGAAACTTATGTTATTGGTTACCTTGTAGAAGTTAGGCACACCTAATTAGTGATTAATGAATAGACTTTTAAATCGATTGGACCTCTGGAGTAGGAGGTCTCGGAATATGTGTATAACTGTGTAAACCTCAAGAGATTCGGTGGAGTTGGACCCTTGTTTTGGGACGCAAGAGCCATAGCTCCCCAGGCCTGAATAAACCGTTTTTACTTCAATTATTGGGTCTGTCTTTCTTACAACAAGCCAGTGTTGTCGACTGTGTATATCACTCAGTCCACACTTTGGGGGCTTACATCAATTGGCGACGAGGATGGGATGCGCGTTCTGAACCAGACTCTCGGACAGCGTTAACCTAGGACGGGTGAGTATGTTTTAATTACCACCTGTAAAATTAGGGGTTAATCGCTGGCGAGACGGTGAGTCAGAATCGACATATAAAAGAACTATAAAAAGAAAGACACCCTTAATTGAAGGCGGTTAAAAAGATAGGGATAAGGTGTTCCCTAAGCCGTATAGCGGCAAACCGACAGGGGCGGAAAAACCCCGGGAGGCAGAGAAGTCCTCATTTAGCCGTAGGTAGGCGAACCGACAGGGGCGGAAAAACCCCGGGAGGCAGAGAAGTCCTCATTAAGCCGTGTGTAGGTGAACCGACAGGGGCGGAAAGACCCCTACCCCGGGGAGGCGGGAAATCCTCTTTATCCGTGAGACGGCAAAATCTCAACAATTGAATGAATGGGTGCACCGTGGTGAGTGAATGAGATAAGACCCTACGGTCTTAAAAAGGATAGAACGGACAAGGGTGAGGTCTGTCCCCAGCACCTAGCCTGAGCCTGAATTAAGAGGACAATAGTCCCACGTGACGGCCAGGATCAAGTAGGACGCCGGGAGCTACAGACCCCACAGTACCAAAACCTCGGGACTAAAGGGTTGGTGTGTGTCTAACGAAACGAAGTGACTAATAGAAAGCAAGAAACTAATGAAGGTGATGCTATGGGGCGAACAACGTAGCGTACAAACCTAATTCCTCAACATCATGAATTATGCGTGAAACATAGCAGTTAGTTATGACTAAGAGGGTGGAAGAAGAATCCTCAAGGGACCTGGATTCTATAACCCGACTCCTGGAAAATAAAAAGAAACAGTGCAGAGAGCCAAAGGCTTGGTGGGGAGGAGCTAAAGATAAAGAGGCAACAGATAATGTAAGGAATTGAAACAGAAGGGAGAGATAAAGAAGGAAAAAGATCTAATTTGCAGGCGAACCAATTTGAAACCCCAGCAAAAAAAACAAAAAACAAACAGGGATTTGGAAACTAGGGAAAGCTGTTGAGTCAGATTTAAAAAGGAAGGAAAAGATAAACTTAAAGCTTTACCAACATGGAAGTTATTAGCATCTGTACCAAGACAAGTAAAACACGAGATTTGCTGAGTGAAAGGAACCTTAGACATATGCTGAAATTACAGTTTGTATAAAAATGTGTGAGTGTGGATGTTTTCCTGATTAGGAATGTTTAAGAGGATTCAATATTCCTTTGTCTGAAAATCTGTCCGTTAAGAAAAAGAACTGTCTGCTGTGTGTTGTAGCGCCACCCACTTCTCTGTGTTAAAGTAAAAGCATTTAACCCCTTTGTCTTGTCGGGGATTTTGGAAGTTTAAGAATGTGCAAATAAGATTGTGCCCTCAGAATGAAAAAAAAAACCTATTACAATTTGAGTTAAGCTGAAGTGTAAAAACTGAGAAGAGCAACAAAAAGTTTGTTTAATGAAAGATTAAGTTTCAGTCTAAGATCTAACCTTGGAGTTATGAGGTAAATTAACCTATTAAAACCAGACTTTCATTGTGGCCACAGTGAAATTCTGGTTGATGTAAATTGGTGTAGTCCAAATTGAATAAGATAACTCAACTCCGCAAGAATATCCGATAGTGGCAGGTCCCTCTACAATATTTAATTGACTATGGTACTGGAAGCCTTATAGAAGGCGGGACTAGAGTTAAACCTTAGAAATTTATAGGTAGGGAAGGATGAAGTAGTCTACCTAGGATACATAGTGACACAAGGGAAGAGACAAATGCCCAAAAACAGATGGGAGGGGCATTAGGACTGGCTGCGTGCTTTGATTGCTCACAAGCTTCTAGGGATGGCAGCAGGAAGGGACCGTGCCAGAGAGGGGAGGGGGATCCGAGGATGTTTGTTGATGCATTGGTAGGGGGCCGACAGTGCAAAATGTTAATAGACACAGGAGCCACAATCTCATTGACAGACTTACCCTTGCCCCGAACGAAACTTTCAGTTAGTATAGCAGGAATCGGTGGACGAAGAATCAGGGCTTATAAGAGCGAAACAGTCTTACTAGAAATTGGATGTATAATAATACCTACCCAGTTGTGGGTATGCGAGAACACCGAAGGAACAATCCTAGGGATAGATATACTGCGAGAAGTAGGAGCTTTAGTCGACCCTAAAGCGAATGAAGTGTACTGGCCCCCAGATTATAAGTCAAACAAACAGGCAGGCCCGGGAAACAAAGTAGAAATGGCCCAGCCTATACAGGATTTGATCAAAGGGGGGTAGCCAAAGGAAAATGTGTAAACCTATATAGATAGTCGGAATGCCTTTGGGGTGGTGTCTGATTACATGATAGCGGGAGTAGGCAGGGATATATGACACCAGGAGAAGACCCGTAAGAGACAAGAATATAATCAAAGAATTAGTAGGAACCTCTCTCCTACCCAAAGAGTCCGTAATAATAAATTAAAGCACACAAGAGGATGGGCAGCTAAACGATCAACTGAGAGAGGGAATCTGACCAATGAAGCCCAAATGTTCATGTTGAATCAAAGTGTGAAACCACAACTGTCTTTCAGTCAGGGATGTTTTTTTGGGTTGCGTGAAGTGACGCAATAATGTTTAGCTCCACCTTCAAAAGCCTGCGAAGGAGTTAACCCTTTCCACTGACAGCTGTTTGAGTTCACGAAGCAACATTTTCAGTATTACTGAATATAATTTAAAGATATTGGACATTATTAAATTTAAGTTTCTTAATGTTAAGCTGATATTTCCCCACAGTGATAGAAGGATAATGTTAAGCTGATATTTCCCCACAGTGGTAGAAGGAAAATTAGGATTTGATAAATGGAAGTTATCTTATAAACTAATTGCAGCACCGTCTCAAACGGCCGGGAGACTGCTGGGGAGGCTGTCCTGTTACCCAAAGATAAATCTGGACAGATAGTTAGAGACATGAGGCCAAAGACCAACAGATTATATGGGATCGAGAACAGGATACACGGGACGACCAGAAGGAGGTCTTTGCAATAGACAGCAAAGTGATAGCAGAAATAATACCAGCCAAACCAGGGCTAGCACCCAGATGGTCAGGACCTTATGAAGTATTAATGAATAATGACACGTGCTCATGTAGATGGGTCTGGAACGGGTAAAGGAAGGTGGAAACACTGGACCCAGTTAAAAATATATAAGAAAGACAATGAGTAAACCAGAGATGGTGCCCTTTTTGACAGAGTGAGGAGTATACTAGAAGATATAAAGAATGGGAAGGGGAGTTACTACATATATCAATGATAGGGCTGTGTATGATGATATTATATGCCATAGTTTGCATCTTCAGGTATGTCTGGGGACAGAGCCACAGAACAAGAAATGAACCAGATGTACAGCATTTTGAACTGATAAAATGTATAAGAGCAGAATAATTCTAACTGGCTGGTGACGACCAGCCCCCTTTTTGTAATTACAGGAACATTGGACGTCCGGAATGAGATGGAGCGTCCTCGCCTTGATTCTAGGGATAAATATAAGTATTGCCATTATCGAGGGGGATTAGTAATAAGGAGAACACAGGATGAGGTGTATTCTAGTGTAGCACATAGAGTTACTAAGCTTGCCATTAATATGAGTACTTTTGAGATACAAAACAAACCTGGAACTCCCTGTGGGTAAAACAATTAGAGGATCCACAGGAGAAAAAAATCTATCTTACAAAGATGTAAGAAACGGGGTGTATTGGAAACGACCGGAGCAGGGTATGCGGCCGGGTTAGCAACAGTTAATAGCTTGGACATAGAAGGAGTAAACGAAGGGGTAGAAGAATTACAAGCAAAAATAGAGAAGTTACTAAAACAAGCTACTGGAAATAGCCGGCAATTGACACTGGCAGGGAAACCAAACAATAATGCAATTGTCGGGGGTGGAAGAGATAGTAGCCCCCCATGCAGAAACAATCAATACAATTATTGATAGACTTAATAATGCTTCTCGCCAAACCGATAAGGAACTAATATGTGCCACGTAGGGCTCATGGCTATTGTCGAATGCTCAGCATAACATGAGGCAAATAAATAATGAACAGATCCCTGATTGGATTACTAATAAGGATCTGGAACCTTGGATTGACACAAATAAAAGCCTATGTAAGGAATGTAAAATGGGCCAAGTATACCGGGCAGGCGATTGTCTGACCCCATGGACTAAGATGATTGGCTTTGTACTGGCCATCCCACAATTCCCAGAAGGGGGACAACCCCGATACGATGTGATTAATATAGGAGAAGTACAAAGGGATAGTGGGTTAAATATCATGATGTCCCTACCAAGGTGCTTTGGGAAAGGGATGAAGATAATAAACAGAAGAATGAAACCTAAAGGGGGGTGGTAGTGGACGGGTGCCACCACAAGGGAAGGACATGGGTGTGCACACACCCCCCCCCACCGAGGGAGACACATCCGAGTACGGATTTACGAAAATTACCAATTGCACCCTCGAGGTTCACCCAAGGGGATACACTGGACCTGGGTAGCATCAAGGAACAATGGGACCTGTTGTGTCACCACAATTGAACAGAAATATGAATATCAAGATATGGCTTATACCATTCCCCAACCAAACCGTTGTTTTGGTCTAAAGATACCTACACAGATAGGAAAACCTGGTCATTTGATAATATGGGACTTACTAAAAAGGGTTGAAACTTATGTCATACCAGAGCCCAAGGCAATTCCTAAGTTAGAGGAAGCTTGGCAGAAGTTACGGCAGGAAACGAAGGAAATTTTAAGTACTATCATAAAATAGAAGAAGGCTTAAAGAAACAACAGAAAGACATTAGTACAACATTAGAGGAAACTCACCCACTTCCTCATATTTTGATAATTGGGGATCAGGATGGTCGGGGACTGTGGGCGCCTCGGTGGTACAAGGCGTAATGATATTCCTCTTGATTGTTATTCTGATATATTGTGTATTTTTATTTCTCCAGTGCCTTTGTGCCAGAATGAGTAAGGCCGAAAGTGGTGCGGTGAAAGAAGTAGAGCCTGAGGAGGGGCAGGTAGCGATGTTAAGAATGGACAACTCCCCCGCCTCTCCAAGGCAAATGGTGTAAGACGCGATGGGAAGCCCTGAAATTATATGGGATTAATTGGGCATGGTAATTAAAGACCGGGCCGGCCAACCGTAAGATGGAGGTGGCAGAAGGAGGGTGGCAGAAGGAGGGTGGTGAATGAGGACTGGTGTGTGATGACAGTCTCGAATTGGCACGTCACACACCCCACGTGGGAATGAGGGACTGGCTTGAGCAGAAAAGCCTCAACCATTAGTGCAGGGCCTAAGGGGCCCCGGGAATGGTTACACCAGAAGTAGTGCATAAAGGAAAGACCACCCTAAAGGAAAGACCACCATAGAGGAAAGACCACCATACCACAGAGGGGGGAAGTCGGCCTCCAAATTGATAGGATATATACATGTATAACCTAGACTGGTAGAAGGCCAGGGAGTGCACGCTTTGGCAGACACCAGGCAGTGGACATACATGTTGACCTGTTTTGGAACAATTGTCCAAAAGGTCAAAAGGAGGGACTGAAGTAAGATTTAAAAATGAGCGTAACAGGGCACGTTTAGTAGAACGCAATTGCGCAGCAAAATGTTTAAAGATGAAATGTACTAATTACTCGTATGTTTAATTGCAGAAATGACCATGCCAGTTTAGAGAGATGAACTTACAAAAAGAGACAATGACATAACCCTTTTCTGGAAAAACGAAACTTAGTAGTGGTCAAGAGAGAGAGGGTCTCGCTTCTCAGAAATCACATGACCTGATGACTCATTTCCAAGAAATCAGAGGGGCCACAGGCCCATACAGTGAAAAGTGAAACTTATGTTATTGGTTACCTTGTAGAAGTTAGGCACACCTAATTAGTGATTAATGTATAGACTTTTAAATCGATTGGACCTCTGGAGTAGGAGGTCTCGGAATATGTGTATAACTGTGTAAACCTCAAGAGATTCGGTGGAGTTGGAGCCTTGTGTTGGGACGCAAGAGCCATAGCTCCCCAGGCTTGAGTAAACCATTTTACCTCAATTATTGGGTCTGTCTTTCTTACAACAAGCCAGTGTTGTCGACTGTGTATATCACTCAGTCCACACTTTGGGGGCTTACATCAGGCATGATCTTAGAATAAGTGGCTGCTCTTTCAAAACTGAGATGAGGAGAAACTTCTTCACTCAGAGGCTGGTAGGTCTGTGGAATTTGCTGCCCGAGAAAGCTGTGGAAGCTACATCATTAAATAAATTTAAAACAGAAATAGACAGTTTCCTAGAAGTAAAGGGAATTAGGGGTTACGGGGAGTGGACAGGAATTTGGACATGCGTCTAGGTTCGGAACGGTCATGGCCCTGTGGGTAGCGGAAAGGGCCCAGGGGCCGTGTAGCCTGGTTCTGCTCCTATTTCTTGTGTTCTAATTCTGTGTTAGATTTCAGGAGTTGGTTCTATTCCTGTTTCTGGCTGGGGTGGAGATCACCTTTTACAGAAGGTAAGTACTGTAGAAAGTATAGGGACAGAGTGATCTCCTGGACGAGTTTCGATCGCCTAGATGGGTCGGAGAGGAATTTCCCAGATTTTTTCTCCCAAATTGGCCATTGGGTTTTTTATCTGGTTTTTCGCCTCTCCCAGGAGATCACATGGGTTCGGGAGGGTTGTAGAGTGATAGTAGATTTGAGGTTAGGATCAGATCAGCCATGACCTTATTGAATAGTGGAGCAGGCTCGAGGTGCCGATTGGCCTACTCCTGCTCTTATTTCTTATGTTCTTATGTTCTCTTACACAGAACAGCCCTCAATTCACCACCACTTCATTCAGAAGCTGGATGCTAGCCGGATTGGCAGAGCCGGGGCACCACGGGAGATGACATCATGAGGGGTTTAGCATTTTGAACCAAAACAGTGTAACGTTAGCAGATTCAGGACAGGGTGACTAACCGTTACTTCATACAAACACCTCGATTGGCGTTAGAATATTTAAGGCCGTCACTAAATAACATCTCATCTGCATTATATTTCTATCTCGACCTATTCTATGCCGCAGATCTCTAACTATTGGTTTTACACATGATCTCACTCTCTAGACCCACATTAACAATTTCATGTAGCGGTGATGTCAGCGTGACTGGCCATGTCCTGGACCCGTTCTTCGGGGCATTTCATCATGCATATCACATGCTGGTTGTTTCACCTGCAAGACGTCACTTCTCCACACACAGTGATATTCTAGTATCATCCAACACAAGCCATTCGATACACACCATCCCTGCCCTTTCTGGTGATCCATCAAAAGATCGGTGGTCTGGAGTTGTTTCTTTAGAATCTCTCGCTGAATGGTCACAATGTTTCGGGTAGTGACCAATCTAGCAAATACATTCTTCTCATTGTTCAGTAAAATCAACGTCACAACAATCTCCAAGAGAAAGTTATCAATTAACTATCTTGACTAAACTTTCCTCAATTAAATTAGATTGTGTATTGACAACAGACTACTATATTTTGTTGAGTGGTGCCCAGGGGATTTAATTTTAAAAGGATAGAAGCAGACTGATTCCATTAGGTGAGAGATCAAGAACTAATGACCATAGATAACAGAAATGTGAGAGATATTTAAGCGAGTGTTGGATAATACTCATTACACAGAGAGATCTGAGACTGTGGATTTAACGCAGGCAGGAATTAGGTCAATATTCAATATCAAATTGGATAGATGGATGAACATAAAGTGGTAGAAGGGATGTTGAGTGGGGCGGGTAATGAGATTGGAACTATTTGCTCGGGTGGAGTGTAAACGCCGACAAGGACTGGTTGGGTGATTGTGATGACCAGTTGAGATTTTCAGTAAATATCTGTGAACAAAGATGTCTAATGTCACATTGACGAGTCAAGTTCCTATTGTCTCCATCAATCGACACTACTCAGGAGACAGGGCCCCGTTCTATTGGTCCAGGAGACAATGGGGGGCGGAGTCTGATGGGGAGACCAGCGCCTGCAACATTCACACTGAGATTACAGAATTGCAAATAACCACCATTGTAATACATTGTTTCTACATTAAAGAAACATGAACTATTAATTAAACTGGGGCGTCTCATTCCAGTACCTGCGGTGTGAGGCAGTTAACGCTGACGACCACATGTTCCACTCCACTGCTGAAGCTCAGGCTTGGCTGTTCTCTTTGAATCCTGAGCGGGAAGTGTCCTGTTTTACGGGAATCGATAATGTTTACCCGGGAAAACAACAGACATCAAACACATGGCACAAAGTGGAGGAAATATTTTCTGATACCTGTTCATTCTCACAACAACAATCCATTTCTTTCTTAACAGAAAGACGGCCGTTCTAAAATGGAACACGGACTGTAATTTAACTCTAGTTTGAACAGGAAGATTTGGTTAATTTTTACATTATTTAAACCGAAGAATCTATTTTCATCGTAGTAGAATTGAGCTCCAGTTTGGACAGGAAGGTTTGCTTTAATTTTTCATTTTGTAACTAAATTCAGAATGAATGTCCAAGGAGATTTCACCATGTTCTTTAACTCTTTCCTGAATATAGTTTGAGTAATTGCATAAATGCATGTGTTTATACAGGAACTCAAATAATGGAGCATATATCCGGTTTCTGTGGCAATGTATGCAGGGGATGTATAATCGCCTCGGCAATGCGCGGTGTTTGTCAGTTTGGTAGTTCAATAAATAACGACAGCTGTCAGCCACAACAAAATAAAACTGACCGAAACACAGAACAGTAACATGATGGATTTCCTTCGGTTCTCCATCTCTGGATCAGCCGGATTCTCACTGCTGTGACCCCGGAGTCCCCTGCGGGCTCTACTGGTCACTAAAATATGCCAGACTGTCAAACAATTAAATATCAATGCAAAAGGAATCCATGCAATTAAAATAGTTTGTAACCAGGAGTACACTACACCTGCAAGCGATATAAAAAAGGTCACAGTATAGTGGCAACCCCAGGGAACATTGTTAATCATTCGCTCAGGTTAATATGCAAACCAAAAGGGGATGTTCTCGAAACAGATCAGGACAGAGACCGTTGTTATAACCGCGGCCGCAGTTCTCACTGTTCAATACTTTGTTTTAAAGTTCTGACAACATATAGCTACAAATCGGTCAAATGTGAACGAGCTGGTAAACCACACAGACATACAAACGGTAGCAGGATTCATATATAGTTTTAACTGACAAACGGCAGTGTAGTTCAGGAATGAATATGGAAAGTGGTAACTGAAAGTTTGATACACTATTACATGTAAGATAATGACCAGAAGATCTGCTGTTGCCATGGCCACCATGTAGACAGAGATGCATTTGGAAAGGCCGCAGTTTCCCCTGGAGAATATCACGGTTGTCAATAGGTTCGCTGTGAGAAAGAGGGAGAAGAGGTCAGTAATGGGGACACTCGGATAAACCTCACAGCTTATTGTGGGGAAATGTTCCGATGTGTCCCTGCTTAGTTTCATAGACACTGATTATTTCTTTATAAAGTAGGCGATCGTTGGACAATTTGTTGAAAAGAAATAAAACATTGAACACTGGCGATAGAGGGACTGAATGTCGGCTGTTTCCAGCATCCTACTGTCAGACATCGTAAAGTATTCAATATATTTTACAAACAATGACTGGAAAGATATGAATTCAAATAATACATTCAACTGAGAAACAAACATTCGATGTAGGTCGAAACTCTGCGCTTTTTCTATTTCTAATCGCCCCGAGGGAGCTGCTCGATAACAGAGCAGGAGCTGGTGGAGACGTGAAGGTTCTTTACAGCCGAACGGAGGGGAGCAGCTCCCTGAGCGGCAATTATTGTTCAAAATATCTTTCACCGTCCTCAGATGGGTGGAGGTGGCTGCAGTGCGAATTATTATCAACCTAAATAGACAGGGAACAACGGTACAGATGAAATGATTACCATGGACCACATGGAACCCATTCTGTGGTGAGTTATGTACTATTAGAGGGGCCGGGGAATCAGCTTCGTCCTCACTCAGTACAGGGCGGAAAATTGAGCTCCCTGTTCCCGCGATCTGCCGACCAGAACAACGCCTCAGTGGCCGTGCGGACAGACACGATTCCGGCTGATATTCACCAACTGATCCCGGTGGACAAATGACTCTGCAATGAGGACATGCTCGGAATTTGTTGCATTGACACTGAGATAGTCAACAGCCATGAGGCAACAGGATACATTGACTTACCTGGAGCTCCAAAGGCTGCGAGAATAGGATAGTAAATGATCACCATCAGCTCCAAGTTCCCGTTCAAGTCACAGATCATCCTGACTTGAACATATATCCTTCGTTGTCACTGGGTCAAAATCCTGGAACTCCATACCAAACAGCACTGTGCAAGCATCATCACCACATGGACTGCAGCAGTTCAAGAAGGTGGCTCACCACCACCTTCTCAAGGCCAACCACAGATGGGCAATACACGATGGCCTTGCTCGTGAATGGGAAAGTGTAATGAATGACTAGCATCACTCGGTCACAGATGAAAGCAAAATCCGGCATATTGTTCTTTCACTGTGTTTATCTGTCTTTTTTTTAGATCCGGTACCAGGAATAAATAAAAAGGCAAAGGAGTAGATGTTAGCATGTGTGAGCAAAAGTTAGAGTTATAAGGATGAGATAAAGGCACAGAGGGTGAGGGTTCTAGCGAGTAAATTCCAGAGCGTGGGCCCTAAGATAACTGGAGGAGCGGCCACCACTGGTAGGGTGAAGGGGTGGGGTGCATAAGAGGCCAGAGTTACTGGAGGTTTGTGGAGCTTCACCATTTGACGCAGGGAAGGGCGAGGCATTGAAAGGATTTAAACAGAAGGATGGGAATTTTAAATGGAAGGCACTCGACGATCGGGAGTCACTATAGGTGAACAAGCTCATGAGTGATGTCTGTGCAGGAACAGGGTACAGAAAGCAGAGATTTGGATGAGCTGAAGATTGCGGTGGGCAGATGAAGGGAGGCTGGTCAGGGGAGCATTGGAATAATCGAGTCTAAATGTGACAAATGCACAGATGAGTGTTTCAGCAGCAGATGGGCTGAGGTAGGAGTGGAGACGGGCAATGTTAGGGTGATGGAAGTCTGCTGCATTTGTCATGGAGAATATATGGGGTCGAAAGCTCAGTTCGAGAGCAAATAGGAGGCCGAGTTTGCGAGCAGTCAGGTTCAGCCTCAGAGAATGGTTTGGGAAGGGGATGAAATCAAATAGCGAGGAGATGGAGTTTGTGGTGGGGTAGAAGGCGACATCTTAACACATCCCAATGTTTAACTGGAGGACAAATCAAACTAAATAAACGTCAGGATCTAAAAAAGGCAGATTCTAAACAGTGAAAGAACAATATGCCGGATTTTGCTTTCATCAGTGACCGATCGGCGCTAGTCATTCATTACACTTGCCCGTAGACTTTGGATGGTGTTTGCACTGGAACTCACTGTAAATTAGAGCCAAAACGCCCAGCGCCCTCTGCAGAGGGAACAGGGAAAGCAACTGTACGCCGCCATAACCAATCAACTTGAAGAATCCTTACTGAGGCACACAACATCTGAACCAGGAAGTCTCAGTTCGAATATAGAATTCAATGCCAAAACACATACAGAAAGTGAAATAAAGAGCGAAAGAAAGATTGGATTTAAAGGGTGCAAAAAAAGAGACAGAAAGAAAAGTTTAAATCATTATTTAATTTTTGTTTGTACAGCTCCAACAATAATTAAAATCCGAAGGAATGAGACTCCACACTTGCAAAAGTTCATTTTCTGTGCCAGAGAAGTTGTTTGGCAGTAATTAAGACTGATCACACCGTTATAAAATAATTACACTGGAATAGGCAAGCCCTGACATTTCCTCGTGAGTTTCATGTGTATCTATCAGGTAAGTACAGCAATATTACGCCGTTCCTTGCATTTCAATGGTGAGCCTCTCGGCGAGGTGCCATTCCTGTGCAGTTTTTGGAGCAGCAGGGCAACTCAGACAGCAACTTCTCGATTTCCGTGTTTACACAAGAACATAAAAAACATAAGAATTAGGAACAGGAAGAGGCCATTTGGCCCCTCGAGCTGCTCCGCTATTCGATAAGATCATGGCTGATCTGGTCTTGACCTGAACTCCACTTCCCTGCCCGCTCCCCATAACCCTTGATTCCCCTATATTTTAAAAATCGGTCTACCTCCACCGTAAATATATTCAATGACTCAGCCTCGACAGCAATCTGGGGTAGAGAATTCCAAAGATTCACAACCCTCAGAGAAGAAATTACTCCTCATCTCCGTTTCAAATAGGCGATCCCTCATTATGAAGCTATGACCCCCTAGTTCTAGATTCCCCCGTGAGGGGAAACATCCTCTCAGCATCTACCCTGTCAAGCCCCCTCAGAATCTTATACATTTCAATAAGATCATCTCTCATTCTTCTAAACTCCAATGAGTATAGGCCCAACCTGCTCATAAGGCAACCCCTTCATCACCGGAATCAACCTCGTGAACATTCTCTGAACTGCCTCCAATCCATGTATATCCCTCCTTAAATAAGGAGACCAAAACTGTATGCAGTACTCCAGGTGTGGGCTCACCGACACCCTGTACAGTTGTAGTAAGACTTTCCTACTTTTATACTCTATCACCCTTGCAATAAAGGCCAACATTCCATTTGCCTTCCTAATTACTTGCTGTACCTGCATGCTAACTTTTTATATGTAATGCACAAGAACCCCCAGATGTGTCTGTACCGCAGTATTTTGTAATCTTCCTCCATTTAAATATTTAGCTTTCTTATTTTTCCTACCAAAGTGGATAACCTCATATTTTCCCATTTTATACTCCATCTGCCAATTTTTTTGCCGACTCACTTAACCTCTCTATATCCCTTTGCAGATTCTTTTGTGTTCTCTTCAAAACTTGATTTCCCACATATCTTTGTATCATCAGCAAATCTGACTATATTTCACTCGGTCCCTTCATCCAAGTTATTAATATAGATTGTGAACAGCTGAGGTACCTGTACTGGTCCCTGTGACCACCCAATATTTACAGTTTGCCAACCTGAAAATGATCCATTCATCCCGACTTTCTGTTTCCTGTTAGTTAGCCAATCCTCTATCCATGCTAATATATTACCCCCAACCCCGTGAACTCTTATCTTGTGCAGTATCCTTTTATGCGGCACCCTACAGCCTGCCAACCCGAAAATGTCTCGTTTATTCCTACTTTCTGTTTTCTGTCCGTTAACCAATTCTCAATACATGCTAGTATATTACCCCCAATCCCATGAATCCTAATTTTGTTTAATAACCTCTTATGTGGCACCTTATCGAATGCCTTCCGGAAATCCAAATGCACTACATCTATTGGTTCCCCTTTATCCACCCTGCCTTTGCATCCTCAAAGAACTCCAGCAAATTTGTCAAAGATGATTTTCCTTTCATAAAACCATGCTGACTCTGCTTGACCTTATTATGATGTTCTAAATGACCTGCTACTACTTCCTTAATAATGGACTCCAGCATCTTCCCAATGACAGATGTTAGGCTAACTGGTCTATAGTTTCCTGTTGTCTCTCTCCCTCCTTTCTTGAATAGGGGTGTTACATTTGTGGTTTTTCAATCCGCTAGGGCCTCTCCAGATTACAGGGAATTTTGATAGATTGCAATCAATGCATCCACTATCTCTGCAGCCACTTTTAAGACCATAGGATGCAGGCCATCAGGTCAAGGGGACTTGTCCACCTTTAGTCCCATAAGTTTGCCTAGTGCTTTTTCTCTAGTGATGGTGATTGTTTTAATTTCCTCCCTCCCTATAGCCCCTTGATTATCTATTATTACTGGGATGCTTTTAGTGTTTTCTACTGCGAAGACCGCTACAAAATATTTGTTCAAAGTCTCTGCCATTTCCTTGATTCCCATTATTAATTCCCCAGTCTCATCCTCTAAGGGACCAACATTTACTTTACTTTCTCTCTTCCTTTTTATATACCTGTAGAAGCTCTTACTGACTGTTTTTATATTTCTTGCTAGTTTACTCTCATAATCTATCTTCTCTCTCTTTATAATTTTTTTAGTCATCCTTTGCTGGTTTCTAAAAATTTCCCAATCCTCTGACCTACCGCTAATCTTCGTATCATTGTATGCCTTTGTTTTCAATTTGATACCATCCTTAACTTCCTTAGTTAACCACGGATGGGTCATTCTTCTCTTAAGAGTCTTTCTTTCTCACTGGAATATACCTTTGATGAAAGTTATGAAATATCTCCTTAAATGTCTGCCACTGCTTATCTACCGTCTTACCCTTTAATCTATTTCCCAGTCCACTATAGCCAACTCTGTCCTCATACCCTTGTAATTTCCTTTATTTAAGTTCAGGGCACTAGTTTGAGACCCAAGTTTCTCACCCTCAAACTGAATTTGAAATTCTAACATGCTATGATCACTCTTCTCTAGAGGATCCTTTACTACGAGATCATTAATTATTCCTATCGTGTTACACATTACCAGATCTAAAATAGCCTGCTCCCTGGTTGCTTCTACAACATATTTTTCTAAGAAACCATCACAAATATATGCTATGAACTCTTCCTGAAGACTACTTTTGCCAATTTTATTTGTCCAATCTATATGAAGATTAAAATCGCCCATGATTATTGCAGTACCTTTCTTACAAGCCTCCATTATTTCTTGATTTATACTCTGTCCTACAGTGTAGCTACCGTTAGGGGGCCTATAGACTACTCCCACCAGTGACTTCTTTCCCTTATTATTTCTTATCTCCACCCAAACTGATTCTACATCTTGATCTTGTGATCCAATACAATTTCTCACTACTGCACTGATCTCATCCTTTATTAACGGAGCTACCCCACTTCCTTTTCCTTTCTGCCTATCCTTTGCGATTAACTCTGCATGTGCAGTCGCTGAAAGTTGCTGTGCAATTTACACTTTAATCCCACCATTATTTCTACTGCAAAATCTGGCCTATTACAAAAAATATGAAGATACCACTTTTTCATCCCCCAGTCACTCACTCCCTGAACAAAATGGTGCAAAAACTAAATCATTAAAGTGGGCGGATGGAAAATGATCGGCTCAGTAATCTCAATTTCCTGATGTTCCCCCTGGGGAGTGATGTTCCACACCAAGAGCACAGGGGCAGGTAATTACAGACTGAATGAACTCAATCTTCTCGTAGGAAATGATGTTCCACGGCAAGAGCACAGGGGCAGGTAATTTATGCAGTTGTATATAGTTTTGGACACTCCATTTATAGGATGTAAAAGCAATGGAAAAACTGGAGTGCTTTGGAATAGCATGTTACCAGGGATGTGGAGTTACTGTTAGAGAGTGCGATTTGAGAACATTGGGCTCATTCCACTTGAGGTGAGCAGATTAAATGAGGAGTTGCTGCCAGTCTTCAGATTCTGAAGAGTTATGATCAAATAAATAGTTACTGATAGTTTGCACTGATTGGCCAGAGGGCACATATTTAGGCTTATTAGAAGAATTGGGGTGAAGGTTGATAAATTTATTTACACGTGAGATGGTTAGAAAGCATAATTCAATCCCACAAACTATTGTGGAAGCAAGTGGACAATTTTTTGAAAAATCAATTTCTATTGCTGCGTGGATAGAAAGGAATGCTGGAGTGTGGGGACTGAGCACAAGATTGCACCTGGGATATTAACCATAACGCGGTCAGCAGGAGGTTGGGGTTAGACTAGGTGGGATATTAATGGTAATGGGTAGTGAGCAGGAGGTTGGGATTAGACTAGGTGGGATATTAACGGTAATGGGTAGTGAGCAGGAGGTTGGGATTAGATGCAGTGGGCTATTAACGGTAATGTGTGGTGAGCAGATGGTTGGGATCAGACTAGGTGGGATATTAACGGTAATGGGTAGTGAGCAGGAGGTTGGGATCAGACTAGGTGGGATATTAACGGTAATGGGTAGTGTGCGGGAGTTTGGGATTAGACTAGGGATATTAACAGTAATGGGTAGTGAGCAGAAGGTTGGGATCAGGCTCGGTGGGATATTAACGGTAATGGGTAGTGAGCAGGAGGTTGGGATTAGATGCAGTGGGCTATTAACGGTAATGGGTAGTGAGCAGGAGGTTGGGATCAGACTAGGTGGGATATTAACGGTAATGGGTAGTGAGCAGGAGGTTGGGATTAGATGCAGTGGGATATTAACGGTAATGGGTAGTGAGCAGGAGGTTGGGATCAGACTAGGTGGGATATTAATGGTAATGGGTAGTGAGCAGGAGGTTGGGATTAGATGCAGTGGGATATTAACGGTAATGGATAGTGAGCAGGAGGTTGGGATCAGACTAGGTGGGATATTAATGGTAATGGGTAGTGAGCAGGAGGTTGGGATTAGATGCAGTGGGATATTAATGGTAATGGGTAGTGAGCAGGAGGTTGAGATCAGACTAGGTGGGATATTAACGGTAATGGGTAGTGAGCAGGAGGTTGTGATCACACTAGCTGGGATATTAATGATTATGGACTCATGGGATTGGGGGCAGTATATTAGCATGGATTGAGGATTGGTTAATGGACAGAAAAGAGAAAGTAGGAATAAACGGGATTCTTTCGAGGTGGCAGGCTGTAATTAGCGGGGTACAGCAAGGATCAGTGCTTGAGCCTCAGCTATTTACAATCTATATTAATGAATTAGATGAAGGGGCTGAGTGTAACCCATCCCAGTTTGCTGATGATACAAAGTTAGTTCGGAAAGTAAGTTGTGAGGAGGACACAAAGCGGCTGCAGATAGAGATAGACAGGTTGATTGAGTGGGCAAGAACATGGCAAACGGAATAAGATGTGGGGAAATGAGAAGTTACCCACTTTGGTGGAAAAGCAGAATATTTTTTAAACTGAGAGACTGGGAAATGTTTTCATTCAGAGGGACCTAAGTGTCCTTGTCCATGAATCACAGAAAGTTAACATGCAGATACAGCAAGCAAGTAGGAAAGGAAATGGTATGTTAGCTTTTGTTACAAATGGATTAGAGTATAAGAGTAAAGAAGTCTTACTGCAATTATACAGAGTATTGGTGAGGCCACACCTGGAGTATTGTGTACAGTTTTGTTCTCCTTACCTAAGGAAAAACATACTTGCCTTGGAGGGAATGCACGAAGGTTCAATAGATTGATTCCTGGGATGAGGAGATTGCCCTATGACGGTAGATTGAGTAGACTCGGCCTATATTCCCTAGAGTTTAGATGAATGAGGTGATCTATTTGAAACGAATAAAATTCTTACGGGACTTGACCGGGTTAAAGCTGGCAAAATGTTTCCAATGGCTGGGGAATCTAGAACACATGGTCACAGTCTCAGAATAAAGAGTCGGCCATTTAGGACTGAGGTGAGGAGAAATTTCTTCACTCAAAGGGTTGTGAATCTTTGGAATTCTCTACCCCAGAGAGCAGTGGATGCTCAGCCATTAAATATATTCAAGACAGAGCTTGATAGTTTTGGGAACTAAGGGAATTAAGGGATATGGGTTAGTGCAGGAAGGTGAAGTTGAAGTAGAAGATCAGCCATGAACTTGCTGAATGGTGGTGCAGGCTTGAAGAGCCAAATGGCCTACTCCAGCTCCTATTTTTATGTTCTTATGGGGAGTGAGCAGGGGGTTGGGATTAGACTAGGTGGGATATTAACAGTAATGTGTAGTGAGCAGGAGGTTGCGATGAGATTCATTTGCCTAGATTATCAACTTGGAAAGTTGGTTTCAGTTCGACCGTCCATTATACACCCTGCCCGATTATCATTTGCATTTAGTTCTATTCCAATAAAGGTAACTGACAGAACATTACAGGCTGCTTGTTGTAATTTTCTGAAGCGCTGTCCCAGGGAGTGACGCTCCACGACAGGTTCTACCGCCAGTATTGAGTCTCCGCTGAAGTTGGAATTGAACCCCGGTGATGCAGGGGGAGGAAAAACCTGCACAACATCGGGTTTTCAATCCTCATATTTTGGAGGTTAGTTTCCCCGTTTGTGTCTCATACATCTTAACCATTTTACCATTTTGTTTTTCTTCTTGAAATGCCTCTCATTTACTCCGCAGATGATTTTTCTCATCTCTCAGTTCCTTAATTTACGTTAAGTAGTTTCCATGAAAGTAAACTAATGACCTTCCCTTTAATTCCAGTCTGTTGCCTTGGTGTCTCCTTTTCCCAGTTCCACTAAAACTGTTTCCCTTTGTTTTCTGTCCACCCGAGTTATACCCAAACCATCCTTTGTACAGATACTGACGGATCCGCTGGGTACTTTCAACTCTTCGTATCATTGTTTCAGATTCACAATATTTTCAGTTTTATCAATTTCTTTCCTATTTGGCCTGTTTCTCTTCTGTAACATTCTTTGATTCTAAGATCTGATATCCTGTCAGTTCTGTGATATTTAAATATAATCTAAACTCATTCTGTGTCCCTCTCACTTACGCAATGTTCTTGTCCACTGAAATGCCTCTGGTATGTTAACAACGAGCTGACTCCGTCCACCCCTTCTTCAATCGCCTGTTTCAGTCTGTCTCAGTAGAATTTCGTGAACTGGAACAACTGGTAATCGTTGCACTCTGTCAAGAACTCAGTGATTGTAGAGTTTGGATCTGTGAGCACAAATAGAGGAAACTAAACACATTATCCACTTTCTATCCAGGCGGCTACATTTCACCTTATACCAAACGATTGAAACCTCCTGTGAGCCACATTATCAAACACCTTCTGATAACCCATATACACCGCATGTACAACATTCCATCAACCTGTATATTCACGTCTCAACACAACTGCATCTAATGAGTTGGGAGATTGGGCTCATGACTGGCAAATGTTGTTCATCTTGGATCAATGCAATGTTGTACCTATGGACAGGGCGAATGCTCAACATTCACACACCCTTCATGGAGAAACATTAAAGAAGGGAGAGAAAGGAAGATCCGGGCATTCTAATGCATACATCTCTACAGGTACAGGAGTAATGCTGTGAAGCGATAGCTAGAGCAAAGAGGGTGTTGGGTGCATTCATAGGGCAGATTGGTATAAGACGACCTATTTTGTCCTAGTACAAGACCTTGGAAAAGACCTTACTTGGAATACTGTGTCCATTTTTGGTCTCGTCACATGGTGGGTGACATTGAGGCTTTGAAACTGTTGCAGAGGAGGGACATTAGACTAATTCCCAGTATAAAACAAGAGGAGGGACATTAGACTAATTCCCAGTATAAAGCAACTTAGTTATCAAGATAGGCTAAGAGTTTGGACTCTACACTTTAGAGAAGCAAAGACTTCGGGGTGATCTGATTGAGGTTTATAAGATGATGAAGGGAATAGATTGTGTTCCAGTTAATAGTTTGTTCCCATTAAATGGGTTAGGGAAGGCCAGGGGTCACAATTTGAAGTTGTGCAAGGCCAGATTTAAGTTGATATCAGGAGGTGGTTCTTTTCCCAGAGAATAGTCGACCGCTGGAACAGGATATGTTCTCTTGCGGTGGACGCTGACTCGGTGAATTCCTTCAGGCGAGAGCTGGACCTGTTCCTGTTTGGTGCGGACATCACCTCTTACAACAGGAAGACACTTCCGGGTATTCAGTGCAAGATTGATCTGCTGGACTAGTTTCAATCACCTAGATGGGTCGGAGAGGAATTTCCTGTATTTTAATCCCACAAATTGGCCTGTGTTTTTACCTGTTTTATTTCATCTCACCCAGGAGATCACATGGTTTTATTTGGGATAACTAGAACAAAGTATCGACAAAGTATCGCAATTGCCTGGGAAAGTCTGGCTGGACCAAAGGTTCTTTATCTGTCCGTCATTGTTAGTAAAATTGTCATATACAACTTTTCTACAGCTAATCCGCTCCAGCCTCCCCTTATCATCCTCTTTATCGATAAATGCTCACTTATTCGACCCGGAATAACAGATTTGAGGAGTTTCTACACAATGGTCTGATTACCAGGTTGATCCTCTCTCCACATTATAACAGAAACATTGTTTGGGCTCCTTCAATCCACCTGTATATTTTTGATATTAAACGTGGGTTGAAATGCTGTGGTCAGAGTCCCTCCTATCTCCTCTCTGACTTCCTTTCACAGCCTGGGGTGCATTATTTCTGAGCCCAGTGACTTCTCCACCTCGGCTATTTTACTCAGATCCAAATCCTTTTCAACAGTGATCTCTAACTATGGACCCACATCCTCCTCTAGTACATCAACATTCTCACTTCAACGATCATTTTTAGAAAGTAAAGGAAATATTTTGTATCTCCCCAAAATTGCATTCCTCCACAACTAGTTTCCCCAGCCACCCCTCTATCTCACCTCCACTGCTTGCTGGCCTGCAAAACCCACTGAGAATTG
The DNA here is from genome assembly GCF_052327205.1 of Somniosus microcephalus. NCBI lineage: Eukaryota > Metazoa > Chordata > Chondrichthyes > Squaliformes > Somniosidae > Somniosus > Somniosus microcephalus. The sequence goes on from NW_028225180.1 coordinate 57,253,474, forward strand.
TACTGTCTCCCTTCCTATTGCTGAACTGCGTTCATATGGATTCCATCTTCACATAGCTCCCTGGAACACCCTTATGTTCTAAACCTCTCCGGCACTTTCTCTCTCTCGCTCTCCTCCTTTCTGACACTACCTTAAACACTACCTCTTTGAGCAAGCTTTTGCTCATCTGTCCTAATATCACCTTGTGTGATTCGGTTTCAAATTTTTATTGATAACGCTCCTGTGAGGCACCTTGGGACATTTTAGTGCATTAAAGGCACTATATAAACGCAAGTTTGTTCTTGTTGTTGTTTTTATAGCATTGTCATAGAACGCTTTGTTAATACTGGAGCCCACAATTTTTTTGCTCTTCCCTCAAAATGTTATCACCAAAAACATTTCCCTCTGTATCCTGTGAAAACCAAGGCACTGTCTTATAGATATTAGATCACATCCCTCATGCTTCTCAATGTTTGGAATGATTTGTACACTCACACACCCAACACTCAATACTAGCTCCAACATTTGAAATGTTGACTGGTCCCCGTTCTTATTTAAAACAATAAACAAGTGATTTTATCTCTCACTACTTAAAATACTCCTTCCTTTTTCTTACCAATAACTTTTCCATTCACCTTTTCTGTAAAAACAGAATTGTTTGTCAGTACAGAATGCGGCCTTCCCTTTGCTTCCAACGGAACTCATTCTAGCGGCCCAAGAACATGAACCCTACCCTCCTGCTCCAGCCCTGCAGCCGCACACTGATCAGCCTCATATTTCCCTCCTTAAGCAGCCCAGTGGAAAACAATCTGGAGATCAACCGCTTGAGGCCTGGTTTGTTATTTTAGTGCCTAAGTGCTAATAGTGCGTGCTACTGGTTCTGACCACGGCTATTTTCTGCTCTCCCTTCCTTCGCAGAGGTGGTCCCACCCGTTAAAGGATGTTCTTCTCTCTGGCACCAGAGATGCAACTAACCATTCAGAGCCTGCTCAGGGCTGCAGAAGAGGTTGTTTATTCCATCGAATATACAATCTGCCACGAGTATCACTCCCCTATTCCTGTACTCCACCTGCCTCTCACTCTCGCCCCTCAGGGTGGCCTCCTGCTCTCTGGTGCCACACTGTTGCTCAGGAAGACCCTCCTCTGAGTCACTGTGTCTACCCACCTTACAGTCCCCAATACCAATGGACAGTTCCAATATTCAGTGCTCTCTCCACCAGTGACTGCAATGCCCCTCTAGATGGTCACTCACTTCCCTCTTTTACTCAGTCCCTGTCCTGTTCCCTCTTCATGTGTGTGCTTCAGGTCCATGCATTAGATCTAGTCATTTTGTCAGGACAGAACTTATATTTGAAAGTATTTTGTGAACCTACCTGTGTCCATTCTCATCCTTGTTGAAGATGTTGGATCTTCTGCCCTGTTTGGACCTTCAGCCATGGTGGTGACAGGCGTTCCCAGGCTATGATGCTCTGTAACAAATATAATATTAATAGGAGGGTTAGACGGAAATATTAAAATGAGGAGAACGTTGCTTTGTTAAACATGATATCAAGTCCCTCCTCCCCCATCAGTACAGCTCTGGGATCTCAGAAAACACCATGAATATACAAGTGGTAGATTTCATTGCTGTTTTAGAATCTTCTCCATTTGTGTGTGTGCCCGCACTTGCGTCCATTGAAATTATCAATCAGCGGCCTTTCCTTTCCCCACTGTGGAAATGTAAAAGCGATTCAGTTAATTTATAACCAGTTTGAGACTTTATAAAATTCAGTACTTTGGTGTTCACTAACGCTGCCACGAGTGTAATAAACACACAACAGCAAGAACAGAGGGGCAAGGAGAATGTATGAGAAATGATTATCAGTAACATAACAGAGAACACTAAAGTGATTTATAAACATATAAAGCGAGAAAGAATAGTCCAAGGAATGTTGGGGCCAATTTAGGACCAAAAAGGTAATCACCTTGTGGAAGCAGAGGACATGGCTGAGGTACAAAATTAACACTTTGCATCCGTATTCACTAAAGAAGAGGACCCTGCTAATCGTACAGTAAAGGAGGAGGTGGTAGAGAAATTGGAGAGCATATAAATAGATTAGGACAATGTACTAAAACGGTTGGCACGGCTCAAAGTAGAAATGTCACCTGCTCTGCCTCAACCTTCCAATCCTTGGATATGGGAGAGGTGCCAGAGGACTGGAGCATTGCAAACGTCACTTCCCTGATCATAAAAGGGGAGAGTGCTAAACTAAATAACTGCAGGCAACTCAGCTTAACATCGGTGTTGAGGGAGCTCCTCGGGACAAAATTTCCAAAACAAAATTCATTGTCACTTGGAAGAACATGGGTTAATTAGCGACGGTCAAAATTGATTTTTTTTAAAGGCAAATCAAATCTGGCTGACTTGAATGAGCTAATCGATGAAATAGGAGAGCGTTGATGACTGTAGTGCAGCTGATGTTCTGTATATGGACTTTCAGAAGATGTTTGATAAAGTACCTCATAGTCTCGTTAACAAAATTGGAGCCAATGATATGAGGTGTGAATTGGATAGGATTGATTGGGGAATGTCATTCAAATGGTTGATGGTGGATAGGCAATGGCAAACAATCAAAGACCGCAGTTCATCCCAGTTTGGGATAAGAATAAAACAAAAAGGGTGACTCAACCGTGGCTAACAAGGGATATTAGGGATAGCATAAGATCCAAGGAGAGGGCATATAAATTGGCCAGAAAAAGCTGTAACCCTGAGGATTGGGAGCAGTTTAGGATTCAACAAAGGAGGACAAAGGGATTAATTAAGAAGGGGAAAATAGAGTATGAAAGTAAGCTTGCAGGGAACATAAAAACTGACTGTAAGAGCTTCTATAGATATGTGAAGAGAAAAAGATTAGTGAAATCAAGTGTAGGTCCCTTGCAGTCAGAAGCAGGGGAAGTTATAATGGGGAACAAAGAAATGGTGGACCAATTAAATGCATATTTTGGTTCTGTCTTCACAAAGGAGGACACAAATAACCTCCCAGAGATGTTGGAGAGCGTAGGGTCTGATGAGAGGGAGGAACTGAAAGAAAGCAGTACTTGTAGGAAAATGGTGTTGGGGAAATTGATGGGATTGAATGCCGATAAATCCCCAGGGCCTGATAATCTACATCTTAGGGTATTTAAGGAAGTGGCCCTAGAAATAGTAGATGCATTGCTGATCATCTTCCAAAATTCACTGGAATCTGGAACAGTACCCATGGATTGGAGGGTAGCTAATGTTACCCCACGATTCAAAAAAGGTGGGGAGAGAGAAAACAGGGAATTACAGACCGGAAAGCCTGACATCGGTAGTGGGGAAAATGCTAGAGTCCAATATAAAGGATGTAATAGCTGAGCACTCGGAAAACAGTGACAGGATTGGACAAAGTCAACATGGATTTACAAAAGGTAAATCGTGCTTGACTAATCTACTGGAATTTTTTGAGGAAGTAACTGGGAAAATAGATAAGGGAGAACCAGTAGATGTGGTGTAATTGGACTTTCAAAAGGCTTTCGATAAGGTCCCGTATAAGAGATTAGCATGTAAAGTTAAGGCGCATGGGATTGGAGGCAAGGTATTGACTTGGATAGAGAACTGGTTGGCGGACAGAAAGCAGAGAGTAGGAATTAACGGGTCTTTTTCCGAGTGGCAGGCAGTGACCAGTGGGCTACCACAGGGATCGGTCCTTGGACCCCAGCTATTCACAATATGCATTAATGATCTAGATAATGGAACTAGATGTAATATCTCCAAGTTTGCAGATAACACAAAGCTGGGTGGGCGTGTGTGCTGTGAGGAGGATACCGAGAAACTCCAGGATGATTTGGACAGGTTTGGTGATTGGGCAGAAGCGTGGCAGATGCAATGTAACGTGGATAAATGCGAGGTTATCCACTTTGGTGTCAAAAACAGAAAGGCAGACTATTATCTGAATGGCAATAGATTAGGAGAAGCGGAAGTGCAACGAGACCTGGGTCTCCTTGTGCACCAGTCGCTGAAGGTAAGCATGCAGGTGCAGCAGGCAGTGAAGAAGGCAAATGGTATGTTGGCCTTCATAACAAAAGGGTTTGAGTACAGGAGCAAGGATGTCCTGCTGCAGTTGTACAGGGCCTTGGTGAGACCACACCTTGAGTACTGTGTGCAGTTTTGGTCACCTTATCTGAGGAAGGATGTTCTTTCCATGGAAGGAGTTCAGCGAAGATTCACAAGGCTGATCTCTGGGATGGCAGGAATGACGTATGAGGAGAGATTGGGTCGATTGGGCTTATACTCACTGGAGTTTAGAAGAATGAGAGAAGATCTCATCGAAACTTATAAAATTCTGACATGTCTGGACAAATTAGTTGCAGGTAGAATGTTCCCGATGATCGGAGAGTCCAGAACCAGGGGTCATAGTCTAAGGATAAGTTGTAAGCCATTTAGGACAGAGATGAGGAAGAATTTCTTCACCCAGAGAGTGGTGAACCTGTGGAATTCTGTACCACAGAAGGCGGTTGAGGCCAAGTCTTTAAATATATTCAAGAAGGAGTTAGATATATTTCTTAGAGCTAAATGTATCAAGGGATATGGGGAGAAGGCAGTTACGGGGTACTGAGTTTGGATGATCAGCCATGATCTCATCAAATGGCGGAGCAGCTTCGAGGGGCCGAATGGCATACTCCTGCTGCTATCTTCTATGTTTCTATGTTTCTATATTGAAGGAGTACTGGCAGCGTGGATACTAGATTGGTGACAGGACAGAAAACAGACAGTAGTTGTGTACCGATATTTTTCACATTGGAGCGAAGTATACAGTGGTGTCCCCAGGGGTCGGCATTAGGACCACTGCTCTTTTTGATATATTTTAGGTATACAGGGCATAATTTAAAAGATTGTAGATGAGACGAATCTCAGAAAATTCGTAAACCGTGAGGAGGGTAACAGAAGACTTCAGGAGGAAATAGACACTCTAATGAAATGGACAGACACATGGCAGGTGAAATTTAATGCAGAGAAGTGTGAAGAGCTCCATTTTGGAAGGAAGAATGAGGCGCTGCAATTTAAAATAACTGGTACAATTTAAAGGGGATGCAGGAACAGAAAAATACAGAAATCTTTGACGGTGGCAGGACAGGGCGATAAAGCTTTTAGAAAAGTATACGGGACCATTGGCATTATAAATAGAGACATAGGAATATAGGAACATAGTAACAGGAGCAGGCCATTCATTCGTTTGATCTTGTTCCTCCATTCAATTCGATCATGGCTGAGCTGTATCTTAACTCCAACTACGCGCCTTGGCTCCATAACCATAAATACCATTGCCCAACAAAAATCTATCAATCACAGTTTTGAAATTTTCAACTGACGGAGACTCGAAAGCTTTTTGAGGGCGAGTGGTCCAGATTTCCACTACACTGTGACTGAAGAAGTGCTTTCTAACATCACCCCTGAACGGCTGAGCTCTGCGTTTAATGTTATGCCACTTTTTCAGGACTGGTCCACCAAAAGAAATAGTTTAACTCTTTCTATCCCAGCAATTCATTTGAGCATCTTATACAACTCAATTTGATCGCCCCTTAAATTTGTATAATCAAGGGAATAAAAGCTTCGTCTATGCAATCTATCCTCATAATTTAAAATTTTAGCCCCAGTATTGTTCTGGTGAATCTGAGCTGCACCACCTCCAAAGCCAAGATATTGTTCCTGAGGTGCGGTGCCCAGAACTAAACACAGTTTAAACACTAAATGGGATCTAACCAGAGCTCTGTACAGCTGGAACAGAACTTCTACCCCTTTGTATTCCAGCCCTCGAGATAATGGCCAACATTCCATTAGAATTTAACTTATTTTTGGTACCAATCAACTAGCTTCTAGTGATTTCTGTACTTGGACCCCTAGTTCTCTCTGCTCATCCATAGTTCCTAACTTTTAACCATTTACAAAATTCTCTGATCTATCCTTTTTAGGTCCAACGTGAATGAGCTCATTTTCTTCTGAATTGAGGGGAGTGCGACAAACTCGCTCAATTCATTCCAGGAGGATTGCATCTCCAGCATTATTAATGTTATTTAATATTGGTGTCGCGAGACTAATGCCCTTGAACATATATGTGGACATGGTGTCAAGAAGTAATTAGAGTGGGAGGAGGTTCCCCTGGAGTATAAACACAGCATAGTCCACTTGGGCCGAAAGACTGTTTCTCTGCTGCAGTTTCTATGTAACTCTAATCTGCACGGAACAATCACAAACGACAATCTCCGTGTCTGTGACCATGGTGTGTAACCCTTCCTTGTCCATCATTCACCTTCCCACAGCATTCGATATGGTCTCATCTGGCATCCTTTTCCATGTCATGGCCTCCATTTTCCATCCCATAAAACTGATCCTCTTGCGCTTTCTGTCCTAGCTCCCCGACCGCAGACAGCGGTTAACTTTCGGCCTTCTATCCCTCTTGTCGGCTAATATTGAACCGATGATACTGCTTTTGGTGCATAGTAACCGATTACTGTAGCGCCAGAGGCAGATTAAATTGTTTCAATATCTGCTTCTTGGGATTTGCCGGTGGATTCCAATCTCTGCGCTGAGATTGCTTCATCATGCACCTTCATTGACTGGGCAAGGCTGCATCGTAGACTCATAGTATGATACAGCACAGAAGGAGGTCATTCGGCTCGTCGTGCCTGTGCTGACTCTTTGGAAGAGCTATTCCATTATTACCACTGTCCCTCTCTTTCCTCATAGCCCTGTGAATGTTTTCCCTTCAAGTATTTATCCAATTCTCTCTTCAATGTTACAACAGAATCTGCTTCCACCACACTTTCGGGCAATGCATTCCAGATCACACCCACTCGCTGTGTAACAGAATGTTTCCTCACGTCGCCTGTGGCTCTTTCTCCACTCACAATACATCTGTGCCGTCTGGTTACTGACCCTTCTGCCAACGGAAAAAGTTTCTCCCAGAAATGTCGGGGAACATAGTGTCTGATGAAAGGGAGGAACTGAAAGAAATCAGTATTTGTAGGGAAATGGTGTTAGGGAAATTGATGGGATTGAAGGCCGATAAATCCCCAGGGCCTGATAATCTACATCCTAGTGCACTTAAGGAAGTGGCCCTAGAAATAGTAGATGCATTGCTGATCATCTTCCAACATTCGATAGAATCTGGAACAGAACACATGGATTGGAGGGTAGCTAATGTTACCCCACGATTCAAAAAAGGTGGTAGAGAGAAAACGGGGAATTACAGACTGGAAAGCCTGACATCGGTAGTGGGGAAAATGCTAGAGTCCATTATAAAAGATGAAATAGCAGAACACTTGGAAAACAGTGGCAGGATCGGACAAAGTCAACATGGATTTACAAAAGGTAAATCGTGCTTGACTAATCTACTGGAATCTTTTGAGGATGTAACTAGTACAGGTAGACTATCCTTTATCCGAAAACCTCGGGACCAGCCGTGTTTCGGTTTTTGGAAAATTTCGGATTTCGGAAGGTGGGTCGGCGGGAGTCTGCGGGGGTGTCGGTGAGGGTCGGGGTCGGCGGGGGTCGGTGGGGGTCGGGGTCGGCGGGGGTCCGCGGGGGGGGTCGGCGGGGGTCCGCGGGGGGGTCCGCGGGGGGTCGTGCGCACGACTTACGCTGACCCTCTGCTCAGCGTAAGTCAGCGGGGGTCCGCGGGGGGGTCGGCGGGGGTCCGCGGGGGGGTCGGCGTCGGCCGGGGTCCGCGGGGGGGTCCGCAGTCATGGCTTGTCCATCACTGCTAGCCTGGAATGCAATGAAGTTCCGCATTTCCACCAACAGGTCTGCTCAGTGTAAGTCGGCGGGGGTCGGGGTCGGCGGGGGTCCGCGGGGGGGTCGGCGGGGGTCGTGGTCGGCGGGGGTCCGCGGGGGGGCCCGCGGGGGTGTCGGCGGGGGTCGGGGTCGGCTGGGAGGTCGGCGTGGTTCCGCGGGGGGGTCCACGGGGCGTCGCGTGCACGAGTTACGCTGACCCTCTGCTCAGCGTAAGTCGGCGGGGGTCCGCGGGGGGGTCGGCGGGGGTCCGCGGTGGGGTCGGCGGGGGTCGGGGTCGGCGGGGGTCCGCGGGGGGGTCGGCGGGGGTCCGCGGGGCGGTCCGCGGGTGGTCGTGCGCCACTCTGGTCATGTCGTGCGCACGACTTACGCTGACCGAAAAAACCTTCGATTTTTAGAGGGTTTCGGTTTTCGGAAGTTCGGATAAAGGGTAGTCTACCTGTATAAAATAGATAAGGGAGAACCAGTGGATGTGGTGTATTTGGACTTTCAGAAGGCTTTCGATAAGGTCCCACATAAGAGATTAGCGTGTAATGTTAAGGCGCATGAGATTGGGGGCAAGGTATCGACTTGGATAGAGAAGTGGTTGGCAGATAGAAGCAAAGAGTTGGAATAAACGGGTCTTTTCCAAGTGGCAGGCAGTGACTAGTGGGGTACCACAGGGATCGGTCCTTGGACCCCAGCTATTCACAATATATATTAATGATGTAGTCAAGGGAACTAGCTGTAATGGCCCAGAAATTCGGGTCTCCACAGGTGAGTATGCACGGGGTACTCACCCGTAGGCCCGATAGAAGTGCCAGTTTACTGCATGCACTGCACATGCGTGGGAAACCGGCACTTCCGTTCCTCTGAAAGCAGGGGTTCAGAGGTCGAACGCGTGCACAGGGGAGGCTGCGCCTGCGCATCAAACTTAGGTTTTTTTTACAGGTTTTTTCCATGAGAGTATGTCTGCTTTTTACAAGGTAAGTGGTGAATTAATTAAAATTAAAACATTTTTTCCACAGATTTATTATTTTTAAATACTTTAAAGCAAGGTAAGTTTATTTTGAGCCCCGTTAGAATGTAAAATTATTTTTTTCAAAAATTTAAATTATTGGCCCAGAAATTCAGGTCCCAACGCATGAGTACGCACGGGGTATTCACGCGTGGACCCGATGGAAGTGCCGGTTTCTTGCATGCACTGTGCATCAGTGGTGTACATTTAAGGGGTTATTTTACAACTTCCAAAAAATATAAATTCCACTGAGAAGCAAAGGGTGTAAAAGAAAAGACAGCCATCCATGTCTAAATAAAGAAATTAAGGTTAGTATTCGACTAAAAACAAGGGCATATAAGGGAGTCAAATCTAGTGGGAGGATAGAGGATTGGGAAAACTTTAAAAGACAGAAAAAAATAACAAAAAGATTGATTAAGAAAGGGAAGATAGATTATGAAAGTATATTAGCAAAAAATATAAAAACAGACAGTAAGAGTTTTTATCGTTATATAAAAAGAAAAAGGGTGGCTAAAGTAAATGTTGGTCCCTTAGAGGATGAGGCCGGAAAATTAATGGTGGGAAATATGGAGATGGCAAAAACACTGAATGAATATTTTGTATCAGTCTTTACAGTAGAGGACACTAAGAATATCCCAACACTGGACAAACAGGGGGCTATGGGGGGAGGAGCTAAACACGATCAAAATCACTAAGGAAGTGGTACTCGGTAAAATAATGGGACTCAAGGCGGATAAATCAGCTGGACCTGATGGCTTACATCCTAGGGTCTTGAGGAAAGTGGCAGTAGGGATTGTGGATGCATTGGTAATAATTTTCCAAAACTCCCTGGACTCAGCAAAGGTCCCGGCAGACTGGAAAACTGCTAATGTGACACCCTTATTTAAAAAGGGCAGTAGACAGAAGGCTGGAAACTATAGACCAGTTAGCCTAACATCTGTGGTAGGTAAAATTTTGGAGTCCATTATTAAGTAGACAGTAACAGGACAGTTGGATAATCATAATTTAATAGGACAAAGTCAGCATGGTTTTATGAAGGGGAAGTCATGTTTGACAAATTTGCTGGAGTTCTTTGAGGAAGTAACATATAGGGTGAATAAAGGGGAACCAGTGGACGTAGTGTATTTAGACTTCCAAAAGGCATTTGACAAGGTGCCACACAAAATATTATTGCTTAAGATAAAAATCACAGGTTTGGGGGTAATATTCTGGCATGGATAGAGGATTGGCTATCTAACAGAAGGCAGAGAGTTGGGATAAATGGTTCATTCTCAGACTGGCAATCATTAACTAGTGGTGTTCCACAGGGGTCAGTGCTGGGTCCCCAACTCTTTACAATCTATATTAACGATTTGGAGGAGGGGACCGAGTGTAACATATCAAAGTTTGCAGATGATACGAAGATAGGAGGGAAAGTAGTGAGTGAGGAGGACATAAAAAACCTGCAAGGGGACATAGACAGGCTAAGTAAGTGGGCAGAGATTTGGCAGATGGAATACAATACTGGAAAGTGTGAGGTTATGCACTTTGGCAGGAAAAATCGTAGAGCAAGTTATTATCATAATGGCAAGAAACTGGAAAGTACTGAAGTACAAAGGGATCTGGGAGCACTGGTGCACGAAACTCAAAAGGTTAGTGTGCAGGTGCAGCAAGTGATTAAGAAGGCCAATGGAATGGCTAGGGGGATAGAATATAAAAATAGGGAGGTATTGCTTCAGTTGTACAATGTATTGGTGAGACCGCACCTGGAATACTGCATATTGTTTTGGTGTCTATACTTAAGAAAATACATACTTGCTCTCGAGTCAGTACAAAAAGGTTCACTCGGTTAATCCCGGGGATGAGGGGATGCACATATGAGGAGAGGTTGAGTGGATTGGAAATCTACTCATTGGAGTTCAGAAGAATGAGAGGTGATCTTATTGAAACATATAAGATTGTGAAGGGGTTGGATTGGGTGGATGTGGGGAGGATGTTCCCGATGATGGGTGAAACTAGAACTAGAGGGCATAGTCTTAAAATAAGGGGCTGCTCTTTCAAAACTGAGATGAGGAGGAACTACTTCACTCAGAGGGTGGTAGGTACATGGAATTTGCTGCCCCAAAAAGCTGCAGAAGCTACATCATTACATAAATTTAAAACAGAAATAGACAGTTTCCTAGAAGTAAAGGGAATTAAGAGTTACGGGGAGCGGGAAGGAATTTGGACATGAGTCTAGGTTCAGATCGGACATGGCCCTGTGGGTAGCGGAGCGGGCCCAGGGGCCGTGTAGCCTGATCCTGCTCCTATTTCGTGTGTCTAATTCTGTTAGATTCAGGAGATTGTTCTGTGATAGTAGATTGGCGGTTAGGATCAGATCAGCCATGATCTTATTGAATGGCGGAGCAGGCTCGAGGGGCCGATTGGCCAACTCATGCTCCTATTTCTTATGTTCTTATGTTCTTATGCGCGGGAAACCGGCACTTCCAATCCTCTGAATGAAGGGGTTCAGAGGATGAACGCGTGTGTGTGGGAGTCTGCGCATGCGCTTTGAACTTACGATTTTTTTACAGGTTTTTCCATGAGGGTAAGTCTTTAGATTTTAGAAATATAAAAACCAGGCGTAAGGACTGCATGTTAAAAGGTAAGTGGTCAATTAATTAAAATTAAAACATTTTTTCCACAGGTTTATTTTTTTTAAATACTTTAAAGCAAGGTAAGTTTATTTTTAGTCCCGTTTTTTTATAAAATTATTTTTTTCAAAAATTTAAATTATTGTTTAAAATAGATATTTAATGTAATTTATAGTTTATTTAAAAACTGTGCTTTTAAAAAAATATATATTTCAAGGTTAACTACTGTTTTGGGCCCTCAGCATTCATACATTTTGACAGGACTTTCTGTCAATCTTATGAATTGGCTTTTCCCATGGCTCATGTGATCCCAGGGGATGCTTCGCACTAACTACGCCCCTGGGACATGCAAGCACAGCGCGCCGGCCTCTGGGCCAGGCCCCGGCGAGGAATTCCCCGCAGGCCCAGAGCTCAACTGCCGGCGTGTTAGGTAAGTGTAGGTCGGGGGCTTGCACCCGCGGGAAGCCCCCGACCCGAATTTCTGGGCCATTGTTTAAAATAGATATTTCATGTAATTTATAGTTTATTAAAAAATGTGATTTAAAAAAAGGTTTATTTGAAGGTTTAGTGCTATTTTGTGGCCGTCGTTTTTTTTTATTCATTGATGGGATGTGGGCGTCGCTGGCTGGCCAGGCCTGCATTTAGTGCCCATCCCTAATTGCCCTTGAGAAGATGGTGGTGAGCTTCCTCCTTGAACCGCTGCAGTACATATGGTGTAGGTACACCCACAATGCTGTTAGGAAGGGACTTCCAGGATTTTGGCTCAGCGACAGTGAAGGGACGGCGATACAGGTCCAAATCAGTGTGTAGTCTGGCTTAGAGAGGAACTTGCAGGTGGTGATGTTCCCATAAGTCGGCTGCCCTTGTCCTTCGAAGTGGTAGAGGTCGCGGGTTTGGAAGGTGCTGTTGAAGGAGCTTTGGCGAGTTGCTGCAGTGCACCTTGTGGATGGTACACACTGCAGCCACAGTGCGCCAGTGGTGGAGGGAGTGAATGTTCAAGGTGGTGGATGGAGTGCCAATCAAGCGGGCTGCTTTATCCTGAATGGTGTCGAGCTTCTGGAGTGTTGTTGGAGCTGCACTCATCCAGTCAAATGGAGAGTATCCATCACACTCCTGACTTGTGCCTTGTAGATGGTGGAAAGGCTTTGGGGAGTCAGGAGGTGAGCCACTCGCCGCAGAATTCCCAGCCTCTGGCCTGTTTTTGTAGCCACAATATTTATATGGCTGGTCCAGTTCAGTTTCTGATCAATGGTAACTCCCAGGTTGTTGATAGTGGGGGATTCAGCGATGGTAATGCCATTGAGTGTCAAGGGGAGATGGTTAGAGTCTCGCTTGTTGGAGATGGTCATTGCCTGGCTCTTGTGTGGTGCGAATGTTATTTGCCACTTGTCAGCCCAAGTCTGAATGGTGTCAAGGTCTTGCTGCATATGGACACGGACTGCGTCAGTATCTGACGAGTCTCGAATGGTGCTGAACAGTGTGCAATCATCAGCGAACATCCCCACTTCTGACCTTATGATGGAGGGAAGGTCATTGATGAAACAGCTGAAGATGGTTGGGCCTAGGTCACTGCCCTGAGGAACTCCTGCAGTGATATCATGTGATTGAGATGAATGACCTCCAACAACCACAGCCAACTTCCTTTGTGCTAGGTATGATTCCAACCATAGTATTTATAAGTCTTGACAGCACTTCCTGTCAGACGTATGAATGGCGCATTCCCTGCTCCGATTGGCTCCCCATGGCTCACGTGATCCCAGGGGATGTATCAAACTAACTGCGCCCCTGGGATACGCAAGCACAGCGTGCCGGCAGCTGGACCAGGCCCTGGATCGAAATTCCACGGGGCCTTACAGCTCAACGGCCGGCGCGCAAGGTAAGTGCAAGTTGGGGGCTTGCACCCACAGGAAGCCCCCGACCCGAATTTCTAGGCCAATCTCCAAATTTGCAGATGACACAAAGCTGGGTGGGCGTGTGTGCTGTGAGGAGGATGCTGAGAAACTACAGGATGATTTGGACGGGTTGGGTGATTGGGCAGAAGCATGGCAGATGCAATATTTTGTGGATAAATGTGAGGTTATCCACTTTGGTGTCAAAAACAGGAAGGCAGATTATTATCTGAATGGCAATAGATTGGGAGAAGGGGAAGTGCAACGAGACCTGGGTGTCCTTGTGCACCAGTCGCTGAAGGTAAGCATGCAGGTGCAGCAGGCGGTTAAGAAGGCAAATGGTATGTTGGCCTTCATAGCGAGAGGGTTTGAGTACAAGAACAAGGATGTCTTGCTGCAGTTGTATAGGGCCTTGGTGAGACCACATCTTGAGTATTGTGTGCAGTTTTGGTCGCCTTATCTGAGGAAGGATATTCTTGCCATGGAAGGAGTTCAGCGAAGATTCACCAGGCTGATACCTGGGATGGCAGGAATGACGTATGAGGAGAGATTGCATCGATTGGGCTTGTACTCGCTGCAGATTAGAAGAATGAGAGGGGATCTCATTGAAACTTATAAAATTCTGGCAGGACTGGACCGACTAGATGTAGGGAAGATGTTCCTGATGACTGGTGAATCCAGAACCAGGGGTCACAGTCTAAGGATAAGGGGTAGGCCTTTTAGGACAGAAATGAGGAGGAATTTCTTCACCCAGAGAGTGGTGAACCTGTGGAGTTCTCTACCACAGAAGGCAGTTGAGGCCAATTCATTAAATATACTCAAGAAGGAGTTGGATATATTTCTTAAGGCTAAAAGGATTAAGAGGTATGGGGAGAAAGCAGGGATCGGGTACTGAACTTGGATGATCAGCCATGATCGAATTAAATGGCGTAGCAGGCTGAAGGGGCCGAATGGCCTACTCCTGCTCCTATCTTCTATGTTTCTATGTTTCTCCTTATTTTCTCATCAAAACCATTTATGCTTTTGAACACCTCTATGAAATGTCCTCTTTAACTATCTCTGCTCTAAAGAGAACAATCCAGCTTCTCCAGTCTCTCCCCATAACTGAAGTCCCTCATCCTTGGTACAATTCTCTCAAATCTCTTCTGCACCGTCTCCAAGGCCTTGATATCCTTCCTAAAGTGTGGTGCCCAGAATTGAAAACAATACTCCAGCTGAGGCCTAACCAGACTTTTATAATGGGTTAACTTAACTTCCTTGGTTTTATTCTCTATTCCTCTAGTAATAAAGCCAAGGGCATCTCTTATGGTGTTAGCACTTGACCAATGAGCACTGTAGGAGGCGAGGACATTCACCACTGTTCCTCTAATATTAACACTAATATGTAATGTTGTCAGTTGTGTAACTTTAAGCAGTTAGGTGACACACAACATTTTTGTTTGGAATATCATTACAGGTCTTACAATCTCTGGAAACGCCTTAAATGTATAATAGTTTGATTTGACTGCTGTTTTACAGTTATAATTCTCCACTTGTCCGCCTGTCTCGCTGTGTGTGGGCCCACGCACGTTCGTCCAATCAAACTCAATCAGCGTCCTTTCCGTTCCCCAATGTGGAAATGTAAAAGCGATTCAGTCTCGGATCAGTAATTTGTACAAACTTCAGTTGAAGTTATTCGCCGGCATTAAATTATAACCAAGTTTGAGACCTAGTAAAATTCAGTTTTCTGCTGTTTCACACGCAGGCACTGGAATAATAAATAAACGACAGCAACAACAGCACAGTGGGGAATCAAGCTGAATACAGAAAGTACAGATGAGAAATCAGAAAGGAAATAAGAATGGCAAGAAAAATGTATGAGAAAAGATTAGTGGTAATATAGTAGGGAAGACTAAAGTCTTTCATAAACATATAAAGCCTAAAAGGACAGTCAAGGGAAAGGTGCAACGATTAAAGACAAAAGGAGATCTTCTTTTGGATGCAGTGGGCATGGCTGAGGTATTAAATGAGTACTTTGCATCTGTCTTCACTCAAGAAGAGGCTGCTGCCAATGTTACGGTAAAGGAGAAGCTAGTAGAGAAATTGGACAGGATATAAATAGATAAGGAGGAGATACTGAAACGGTTCACAGCGCTCAACACATAAAAGTCACGTGGTCTGGATTGGATGCATCCTAGTAAGGGTAGTAAGGGTGGAAATTGTGGAGGCTCTGGCCACAATCTTTGAATCCTCCTTGTATAAGGGAGTGATGCCAGAGGGCTGGAGAATTGCAAATGTTACTCCACTGTTTATAAATGGGGAGTGTGATAAAACAAATAACTACTGGTGAATCAGTCTAACTTCGAGGAACCTTCTTGAGACAAAACATTGAGACAGTAGCCAGAGTCAAAATTACTTGTCACTTGGAAGAACATTGTTAACAAACGACAGCCAAAACAGATTGGTTAAAGGCAAAACAATCTGACTTTTTTAATTTCTTCGATGAAATAAGGTAGCGGACTGTTGAAGTTTGTACAGTTGATGTTGTGGATGTGGAATTTTAGATGTCGTTTGACGACTTACCACAGAATAGGTTTGTTGGCAAAATTGAAGCCAATGATATTAAAGGTGCAATGTTAGCATGAATACTAAATTAGCTAATTGAAGAAAGCAGAAAGTTGTGGTGAACAGATGCTTTTTTCAGATTGGAGAGAAGTATACAGTGGTATCACCTGGGGTCGGTATTACGAACATTGCTCTTTTGATATATATTGATGACCTGGACTTGGGTTTATTAGGAAAAGTCAAAAACCCTTAGGAGGATAGTAGTAGGCTTCAGGAGGGCATAAACTGTCCGGTGAAATGGACAGATATATGGCAGGTGAAATTTAATGCAGAGAAGTGTGAAGTGATGCATTTTGGAAGAAGGATGTTGATGGTGGGGGATTCGGCGATGGTAATGCCTCTGAATGTTAAGGGCAATGGTTAGACTCTCGCTTGTTGGAGATAGTCATTGCCTGGCCCTTCTGTGGCGCAAATGTTACCTGCCAGTTATCAGCCCAAGCCTGAACGTTGTCCAGGTGTTGTTGCACGTGGGTATGGACTGCTTCATTATCTGAGGAGTTGTGAATGGCACTGAACAGTGAGCAGTCAACAGCGAACATCACCATTTCTGACCTTATGTTGGAGCGAAGGTCATTGATGAAGCCGCTGAAGATGGTTGGGCCTAGGACACTGTCCTGAGGAAAACCTGCAGCGGCGTCCTGGGGCTGTGATGATTGACCTCCAACCACCACAACCATCTTCATTTGTGATAGGTATGACTCCAGCCAGTTAATACTTTTCCTCCGGATTCCGATTGACTTCATTTTTACTAGGGCTCCCAGATGCCAGACTCGGTCAAATGCTGCCTTGATATCTAGGGCAGTCACTCTCACCTCATCTCTGGAATTCAGCTCCTTTGTCCATGTTTGGACCAAGGCAGCTGAGTGTTCTTGGCGGAACCCAAACTGGGCATCAGTGAGCAGGTTATTGGAGAGTAAGTGCCGCTTGATAGAAGTGTCGATGACACCTTCCATCACTTTGCTGATGATTGAGAGTAAACTGATGGGTGGTAATTGCACAGATTGGATTGGTTCTCGATTTTTGTGGACAGGAGATACCCGGGCAGTTTTCCCCATTGTTGGATAGATGCCAGTATTGTAACTGTACTGGAACAGCTTGGCTGGATGCGTGGCTAGTTCTGGAGCAAAAGTCTTCAGCACGATAGCTGGGACATTGTCGGGGTCCATAACCTTTGTTGTATCCAGTGCGGTCAGCCATTTCTTAATATCACGTGCGAACAGTATATTTAAATCTGAGACACTGATTGGGACGGGTAGGGAACAGAATTCCTGGCAGGGGCCGAATACCATGTTTTTAGTCTTCCCAATGTTTAATTGGAGAGATGTGTAGCTCATCACAGATGGATGTCGGACAAGCAGTTTCAGAAAGCAGAGGCAGTGGAGGGTTCGAGAGAGGTGGAGGAGATGTGGAGCAGAGTGGTGTCAGGGTACATGATAAAGCTGACCACTTGTCTATGGGTGTCTCCAAGGGACAACACGTAGATGAGATATAGGAGGGGGCGAGGGGTGATCCATGGTGGATTCCACAGGTAACAGCACGGGAGCAGGAAGAGAAGCCACTGATGGAGATTCTCTGTCTATGACTGGATGGGTAAAAGTGGAACCAAGCGAGGGCAGTCCCACTGAGCTAGACAAAGGAGGAGAGGTGTTGGCGAATGTTGTACTTGACAATGTCAAAGACAGCAGGGGTCGAAAAGAATGAGGAGTGATAGGTTACCACGGTCACAGTCTTAGAATGTGTCAATTGCGACTTGGTTATTGCCAGTTCAGGGCTGTGGCAGGAGCAGAAACCCGATTGGAGAAATTCAAACATGAGGCTGTGAAAAAGATGGGCAAAAATTCAGGAGGCGACAAAACATTGAGGAAAGGGAGGATGGAGAGGCACCTGTCTAAATTTTCACCCATGGGTCAATCGGGACGAGTTGCTGATCAAACTCTGAAGTACACAAACCTTATTTGTGATTCAATGTTACAGGAGCAGTTAAACTCAATTCATTTTTACAGAATATTCCACGCACTCTGGCTGGGCGACTGGAATCTCCTAGTTCTACCGAAAGAGTTTGCTTGTTGTAGGCTACAGAATTAGAGCAAAGCTGCTGATGTTCTCTTTATACCAAACTGTCTCAGAAAATACGGCATCGTCGCTTCCTTTTTTACATAGAATTAACAGCAGAGAAACAGACTATTCAGCCCAAGTGGTCTGTGCCGGTGTTTATGGTCCACACGAGCCTGCTACCACTTCTCTTCATCAAACCCCATCTGCATAACCTTATATTCCTTTCTCCCTCATGCATTTATCAAACATCCAATTCAATGCATTTTTTATTTGCAATCAGGCTCAGCAACATGGAACTTACCTTCTGACCAACACTGTACAATTCAAGTGATATTGCTCCTCTGTCCTCCCACTGGCTCAATCCCCCGCCCCCTCCCTGGCCCAGCCACCCGCCCCTCCACTGGCCCAGGCCCGCGCCAGCCCCTCTGGTACAGCTCTCCGCCCGCCCACTGGCCCAGGCCCACACTCCCCCGCTCTGGCCCATCCCCCTCTCCCCTACCCTGGCTCAGCCCCCACCGAACAACACCCACTTGCCCAGCCCCCACCACAAGGAGCTTTTATGTGGCCAAGCGTTTGGTAAAAGAAGTAGGTTTTAAGGAGCGTCATAAGCAGAGAGAGTTAGAGATGTTTAAAGAGGGAATTCCAGTGCTCAGGGCCTCCGCAGCAAATGGCACGGCCTCCAATGGTGGAGAGAAGGAAATCGGGGATGTGCCACAGATAAGAATTGGAGGAGTGCAGGGATTTCGGAGCGATGTAGGACTGGAAGAGATTACAAACATAGGAAGGGGCACGGCCATGGAGGGGTTTGAAAACAAGGATGAGAATTACAAAATCTATGCAATGCCGGAGCCGAAGCCAATACAGGTCAGCGAGCACAGGGATGATGGCTGAACGCAACTTGTTGTGAGTTAGAATACAAGGAGCAGATTTTTGAATGAGCTCAAGTTCATGGAGAATGGAAGAAGGGAGGTCGCCCAGGAGACCCTTGGAACTGTCAAGTCTAGAGGTAACAAAGGAATGGATGAGGGTATCAGCAACAGATGAGCTGAGGAGGGTCAGAGGCCAGCGCGGTTACGGAGCTGGACGTAGACTGTGTTGGTCATGGAGTGGATATGTGGGCAGAATCTCATCGTACGGTCAAGTATGACAGCAAGGTTGTGAATGCTCTGATTCAGCCTCAGACAGTGGGCAGGGAGAAGGGTGGAGTCGAGGGAACACAGCTCGTGGTGGGAACATAAAAGAACATAAGAACATAAGAAATAGGAGCAGGAGTAGGCCAATCGGCCCCTCGAGCCTGCTCCGCCATTCAATAAGATCATGGCTGATCTGATCTTAACCGCCAATCCACTATCACAGAACCATCTCCTGAATCTTACAGAATTAGACACACGAAATAGGAGCAGGATCAGGCTACACAGCCCCTGGGCCCGCTCCACTACCCACAGGGCCATGACCGATCCGAACCTAGACTCATGTCCATATTCCTGCCCGCTCCCCGTAACCCTTAATTCCCTTTGCTTCTAGGAAACTGTCTATTTCTGTTTCAAATTTATGTAATGATGTAGCTTCTACAGCTTTTTGGGGAAGCATATTCCATGGACCTACCACCCTCTGAGTGAAGTAGTTCCTCCTCATCTCAGTTTTGAAAGAGCAGCCCCTTATTCTAAGACTATGCCCCCTAGTTCTAGTTTCACCCATCATCGGAAACATCCTCCCCGCAATTACCCGATCCAACCCCTTCACAATCTTATATGTTTCAATAAGATCGCCTCTCATTCTTCTGAACTCCAATGAGTAAAGTCCCAACTACTCAACCTCTCCTCATATGTCCATCCCCTCATCCCCGGGATTAAACGAGTGAACCTTCTTTGTACTGACTCGAGAGCATGTATGTCCTTTCTCAAGTATGGAACCGAAGACAATGGCTAATGTTAACTTTCTACCTGTCCCACAGGTGCTGATCACCCAGGAGAATACCTCCCACTAACACAGCTGGTTGATGCTTTTCAAATATCTCCACACATCAGCAGGGTGTATGTTCAGGAAACACTTACAATGGAAAGCCTGGTCACACTCACGGGCCCAGGGGTTGGGCATGCAGCTGGCACAAGGGTTCGGTCTGTGTGACGCAGGTAGAGGCAGAGGAAAGAGAGGGGGAGACAGTTTGCAGAGTGGAGACAGGAATTTATTGCACTCTGGACAGTCTCACTCTGAATATAACGGACATTGTACAAGGGAGGAAACTTACAACTCTTCTAATATCAAAACCAACTTCTAATATTAATACTAACAGCAAAATACTGGAAATATGTCATAAAAGCTGAAAATGCTGGAAACAGTCAGCGGGTCAGGCAGTGTCTGTGGGGAGGGCATGGTGGGGTTAACAGTTCAGGTCAATGACCTTTCCTGAGAACAGGTTCAGGATCTGAAACATTAGCCCCACCTTCCTCTCCCCACAGACACTGCTTGACCCACTGAGTGTTTCCAGCATTTTCAGCTTTTATTTCTAATATTTTTACTCATCCCCATTTCAGACTATATTCCTTGTTTTACTTGGTTTGGGTGCTCACCATTTCAGAATGCACCGAGAATCTGATGCTCGCTGTGTATCTGACATTGATTTTGGAAGCACATTCCCTGCTTGCTTTGATCGGTGTTGTTTTACTTCTGTATTGTGTGTGTCTGTGACCAATGAAACAGGAGGCGTTTAAAGTCTTTCACCTTCCCCAGTACTGAACACTGGGGATGTCCAAAGGTAACTTAAATAAAGCCAATTACATAGGTATGAGGGGCGAGTTGGCTCAGGTAGATTGGAAAAATAGATTAAAAAGTATGGCGGTAGATAAGCAGTGTCTAGAATTTAAAGAAATGTTTCATAATTCTCAACAAAAAAACATTCAACTTAGAAACAAACTCCACGGGAGAAGTGATCCAACCGTGGCTAACTGAAGACGTTAAGGATAATATTAGATTGAAAGAAGGAGCTTATAAATTTACGAAGAATAATAGTATGCTTGAGGATTGGGAGAGTTTCAGAAACCAGCAAAGGTTGACCAAAAATTGATAAGGGAAATAACAGAACGAGAGAAAACTAGCAAGAAATATAAAAGCAGATTGTAAGAGCCTCTACAAGTATGTAAAAAGGAAGAGAGTAGTAAAAGTAAACATTGGTCTCTTAGAGGCTGAGACAAGAGAAATTATTAAGGGGAATAAGGAAATGGCAGGAACGTTAAACAAATATTTTGTATCAGTTTTCACAGCAGAAGACACAAAAAACATACCAAAAATGGTGGGGAAGCAAGAGTGAGGTACTTAACGTAATTAATCTAAGTAGAGAAAAAGTCCTAGAGAAACTAATGGGAATAAAGTCGACAAATCCCCTAATGGCCTACATCCTAGGGTTCTAAAATAAGTGGCTGAAGAGATACTGGATGCAATGGTTTTGATCTTCCAAAATTCTAGATTCTAGAAGTGTCCCAGCAGATTGGAAGGTCGCAAATGTAACACCGCTATTCAAGAAAGGCGGGAGAGAAAAAACAGTGAACCACAGGCCAGTTAGCCTGACATCAGTCGTCGGGAAAATGCTGGAATCCATCGTTAAGGAAGTGGTATCAGGGCACTTAGAAAATCATACGTGATTAGGCAGAGTCAACATGGTTTTATGAAAGGGAAATCGTGTTTGACAAATTTATTAGAGTTTTTTGAGGATGTAACTAGCAGGGTAGGTAAAATGGATCCAGTGGATGTAGTATATTTGGATTTCCAAAGGGCATTCGATAAGCTGCCACATAAAAGGTTATTACACAAGATTAGGGCTCATGGAGTTGGGGATAATAAAATAGCATGGATAGAGGATTGGATGATAGACAGAAAACAGAGAGTAGGGACAAACGGATCTTTAACAGATTGGCAAGCTGCAACTATTGGGGTGCCGCAAGGATCAGTGTTGGGGCCACAGCTATTTACAATCTCTATTAATGACCTAGATGAAGGGACCGATTATAATGTCTCCAAATTTGCTGATGATACAAAGCTAGGTGGGACAGTAAGCTGTGGGGAGAACAGAGTCTGCAAAGGGATATAGACAGACTGAGTGAGTGGGCAGTAAAGTGGCAGATGGCGTATAATGTAGGGAAATGTGAGGTTATTCACTTTGGTAGGAAGAATAGAAAAGCATAATCATTTTTAAATGGTGCGAAACTTTTAAATGTTGGTGTTCAGAGAGTTTTGGGTGCCCTCGTGCAAGGAACACAGAAAGCTAGCATGCAGATACAGCAAGCAATAAGGAAGGCAAATGGCATGTTGGCCTTTATTGTAGGGAGTTGGAGTATAAGAGTCTTGCTACAATTGTATAGGGCCTTGGTGAGACCACACCCGGAGAACTGAAAACAGTTCTGGTCTCCTTATCTAAGGAAGGATATACTTGCCATGGAGGCGGTGCAACAAAGGTTCACTAGATTGATCCCTGGGATGAGAGGGCTGCCGTATGATTAGAGATTGTGTAGAATGGGCCTGCACACTCTGCAGTTTAGAAGAATGAGAGGTGATCTCATTGAAACTTACAAGATTCTGAAGGGGATTGACGGGGTAGATGCTGAGAGGTTGTTTCCACTGGCTGGAGTGTCTAGAACTAGTGGGCATAGTCTCAGGATAAGAGGTAAGCCATTTAAGACCGAGATGAGGAGGAATTTCTTCCCTCAGGCTGCTGTGAATCGGTGGAATTCCCTGTCCCAGACGGCTGCGAATGCTGAATCATTGAGTACATTCAACGCTGAGACAGATCGATTTGTGCACTCTAGGGGAATCCAGGGAAATGGAGATCGGCCGGGAGAGTGGAGTTCAGGTCGATGATCAGCCATGACCTTATTGAAAGGCGGAATAGCTTCGAGGGGCTCTATAGCCTAATCCTTCTCCTATTTCTTATGTAATAATGCTGTGCTCAGCATTCACTATCTGGCAATACTACAAATCTGCTGGTCACAGGCTATAGGTTTGTCTCTGCATCGTGTTCAATTAATTGATATTAATTAGTTTTTCTGTTCAATCATTTCCCTTGATTGTCACCAGACGAGAGACATTTTAAAATTGAAATCTGATGGTGTTAGTGTGAGTTCAAACCCACCTAATAAACAGAGACATGTCCATCTGATGGACTCTGCCCCAGACTCAAACCCAGAGTCAACACTTTGATCAAAACACTTCACTCTAACACATACACAAGATTCAATTGTGACTATGTGTTTAGAGATATAAACTAATGTCGCTTCACATTTCATTGCACAGCATCATGCTGGATAATTGTGCTCAGTGTTCAGACTCTCCCAGTCTCATTCTCACCACTTCCTGCCTTAACCTGTAACGTTTGTGTACTGTCTCCAGGACTAGTGTGTATCTGAGTCAATGGGATTCTCTCTGACCTTTCTCCCCAGTCCATCTCCAGGACCAGTGTGTATCTGTGTCAATCGGATTCTCTCTGACCTTTCTCCCCGGTCCATCTCCAGGACCAGTGTGTATCAGAGTCAATGGGACTCCCTCTGACATTTCTCCCCAGTCCATCTCCAGGACCAGTGTGTATCTGAGTCTTGGGACTCTCTCTGACCTTTCTCCCCAGTCCATCTCCAGGACCAGTGTGTATCTGAGTAAATGGGATTTTCTGATATTTGTACCCAGTCCATCTCCAGGACCAGTGTGTATCTGAGTCACTGGGACTCTCTCTGACATTTCTACCTGTTCCATTTCCAGGACCAGTATGTATCTGAGTCAATGGGACTCTCTCTGACCTTTCTCGCCAGTCTATCTCCAGGACCAGTGTGTATCTGAGTCAATGGGACGCTGACCTTTCTCCCCGGTCCATCTCCAAGATCAGTGTGTATGAGTCAATGGAACTTTCTCTTACCTTGCGCCCCAGTCGATCTCTGGAAGCTCTTTGAATCAGAAGGGTTCTCTCTGGTTGGTGCCCGCACAATCCTATGCTGGTTCACCTGCTGTTGTTCCTCAATCTACAGTCGCTGTTTACATCCAGCTGCACACCTTCCTCAATCACTCCATCATTCGCCGGGAGATCTAATTATGGCAGAAAATCAGAATAATATTGAAAGCGTGAAATAATGTAATGTAGATTCTTATTCTACATACTAAATGTACAATTTCAATCCAGAGTACTTTTGTTTCATGTTGTCCCTTTCCTCAGATCCCCAGCATGGCATGCAGAATATCCCCAGAGTTCTGGGCGCAAATGTGCAATTTACTCTGTGCTTTAGGCAAACAGTTGCTGTGAGATCTCACTGGGCCCATCCTCCCGGCTTACACACGGTCTGATCTCGCTGGGCCAATCCTCCCCGGGTTACACACTGTATGATCTCACTGGACCCATCCTCCCCGGGTTACACACCATCTGATCTCACACTGCCCATCCTCCTTGGGTTAGACACTGTCTGATCTCACTGGGCCCATCCTCCCCGTGTTACACAATGTCTGATCTCACTGGGCCCATCCTCCCCGGGTTAGACACTGTCTGATCTCACTGGGCCCACACTCCCCAGGTTATTCACTGTCTGATCTCACTGGGCCCGTCCTCCCCGGGTTACACACTATCTGATCTCATTGGGTCCATCCTCCCCGGGTTACACACTGTCTGATCTCACTGGGCCCGTTCTCCTCGGGTTACACACTGTCTGATCACACTGGGCCCATCCTTCCCGGGTTACACACTGTCTGATCTCACTGGTAGTTTCATTGTAACTCTCACCTCTCTCCAAACCCTCAGTTCCAGGGCTGTGTGTTTAGTTTGGAGATTTTCCTCACAGTAAATTTCTGGCCGCCTGAGACTCCTCCAGTTTCACTGCTCTGGATGGAAATGTGCCATTTTGTGTCCAAACTGCCTGAACCCACTTTTACATTGTTATAGTAGCACATCGTTAAATGGAACTACTTTGGTATGGAACTACTTTGGTATGGTGTAGTTATATTGCTATGCGGCACACTGTGCACGGGCAGTGCACAGTGCAGCGTCGGACATCTTGAATCACTCCGCACCATGCGGCAGTACAGAAACAAGGCAAAAATACAGCAATAAAAGCAGTATCTAAAATGATCTAAAAGTGTCTGTATTATTTATAGTATAAGAACACAAGGAGACACAACATGGTGGCAGCAGTGGGATGTTTCGGAGAGTTCCAATAACACATCACTTCGATCCAGAGGTAAAGCCCGTTATCCATGCTCCACGAAAAGTACCCATCGAGCTGAAGACAAAGCTTGAAAGAGAGCTAAAGGAGATGGAAGAAAAGGAAGTGATCGTAAAGGTCACTGAACCCACAGACTGGGTAAACTCAATTGTGGTACGAGAAAAGCCAAACGGGCATCTCAGAATATGTTTGGACCCCAAAGATCTAAACCAGGCGATAAAGAGGGACCACTATCCCACCCCAACGCTAGAGGAGACTACGCCATCACTGGAAGGAGCCAAGGTTTCTCAAAACTAGATGCCAGAAATGGATATTGGAACGTGAAGTTGGATGAGGAATCAACAACACTGACAACATTCAACACACCATTTGGGCATTACAAATTCCTGTGGCTACCATTCGGGCTAATGGTCAGTCAAGATATCTTTCAACAGAAAATAGACGAGACATACAGAGGCTGTGAAGGAGCTATAGGAATAGCTGATGATATTCAGATCTATAGAGCAGATGAAAGAGACCATGACATGCACCTACATGAGGCCATGGAGAGTACCAGGAAGGCTGGCATCAAGTTAAATGCAGCTAAGTGCAGAGTTAATGTCAAGGAATGCCAATTCTTCGGTATGATTTATACACCAGAGGGAGTCAAGCCAAATCCAAAGAAGATTTCGGCGATTGCTGAAATGAAACCACCCAAAGACAAGAAAGAGCTGAGGAGTTACCTCGGCTTGGTCCAATACATGAGTTCATTCATCCCACACATGTCGGAACATACAACAAATCTCAGAGAGCTATTGAAAGAAGACGGTGAATACCAGTGGTCTGAATCACACGAAAGGAATTTCAAACAACTTAAAGAAATGTTCTGCAAAGAAACAAGTCTGTCATATTATGACAGAAGAAAATCAGTCACTCTGCAAGTAGATGCTTCTACCAGAGGAGTGGGGCAGCTCTGGTGCAGGAAGGAAAGCCGATAGCTTTCGCATCAAAGGCCTTGACATCAGCTGAGACGAGATACGCCAACATAGAAAGAGAACTATTAGCAGTAGTGTACGGATGCGAGAAATTCCATACATACCTATATGGCAGGCGACTTACAGTAGAGAGTGACCATCATCCACTAGAACAGATCTATAAGAAGAATCTGTGCAAAGCGCCTGCAAGACTGCAAAGATTACTTCTAAGGATCCAAAGCTATGAATTTACGCTTAAATATAAGCCAGGAAAGTAAATGGTGCTAGCAGAGGCGTTGTCTCGATTGTCACCATATGAGAAACACGAGGTGGAGGGCCCAACAGTAAAAATCCACCACCTAGTGAATGTTACCCCTACCAAGCTCAGTCAAATCAGAGATGAGACTAGCAAAGATGAGGAATTGCAACTACTCACACAACAAGTAATGCAGGGGTGGCCGGAGAGAATCCAGCAGGTACAGGCGACAATTCGTCAATACTGGACGATTAAAGATGATATTGCAGTAGAAGACGGTATTCTCCTTGCTGGATCGAGGATCATCGTGCCAAAGACAATGCAGTCACAACTTCCCCATCTCATACATGAAGGCCACAAGGGAATGGAGAAATGCAAGCTGAGAGACAGATCAGCTGTATACTGGATAGGCATGTACAAAAATATCGAACAGATGGTCTCTGCATGTGGTATATGCCAGAAATACAGAAATGCACAACAGAAAGAGGAGATGATGCCTAGTGAAATACCGTCAAGACCATGGCACACTGTTGGGGCAGATCTCTTCATGTGCAATCAAGAATGGTATCTCATTACTATTCCAAGTTTCCTTTTGTGAGAAGGATGAAAGCCTTGAGAGCCACAACAACCACCAGGATTGCAAAGAGCTTTTTTGCTGAACAAGGAATCCCGGAAAAGGTAATCTGTAACAATGGAACCCAGTTCACATCGAGTGAATTCAGAGCTCTGGCAGAAAAGTATGGGTTCAAAATAGTAACATCATCCCCACGTGTCCCAAGGGGACACGGGTTCATCGAACGACAGATCCAGACTGTCAAGAGAACTCTCATCAAAAGTAGTGAGATGGGGGAAGACCAAGACCTTGCCCTCCTATCACTCAGATCAACACTACTGAAAGCAGACATGAAATCACCTGTGGAATTGCTGAATGGGAGGAAGTTTAAGACTGCACTACCAGCAAAAATACATCCTCCCCAGGACCAGGAGGACTTCCGACAAAAGCTGGCAGAAGCACAAATCGTAGGAAGCAAACATTACGATAAACAGGCAAAGACGCTACTTAAGAAAAGACATACTTGCTCTCGAGTCAGTACAAAGAAGGTTCACTCGGTTAATCCCGGGGATGAGTGGGTGGTCATATGAGGAGAGGTTGAGTAGATTGGGACTCTACTCATTGGAGTTCAGAAGAATGAGAGGCGATCTTATTGAAACATATAAGATTGTGAAGGGGCTTGATCGGGTGGATGCGGTGAGGATG
The DNA here is from genome assembly GCF_052327205.1 of Somniosus microcephalus. Lineage (NCBI taxonomy): Eukaryota > Metazoa > Chordata > Chondrichthyes > Squaliformes > Somniosidae > Somniosus > Somniosus microcephalus. The sequence continues at coordinate 57,281,053 of NW_028225180.1, forward strand.
TTCCCAATGATGGGTGAAACTAGAACTAGGGGGCATAATCTTAAAATAAGGGGCTGCTCATTCAAAACTGAGATGAGGAGAAACTTCTTCACTCAGAGGGTGGTAGGTTTGTGGAATTTGCTGCCCCAGAAAGCTGTGGAAGCTACATCATTAAATAAATTTAAAACAGAAATAGATAGTTTCCTAGAAGTAAAGGGAATTAAGGGTTACGGGGAGCGGGCAGGAAATTGGACATGAGTCTAGGTTCGGAATGGTCATGGCCCTGTGGGTAGTGGAGTGGGCCCAGGGACCGTGTAGCCTTGTTCTGCTCCTACTGTGTTCTAATTCTGTTAGATTTCAGGAGATGGTTTTATTCCTGTTCCTGGCTGGGGTGGAGATCGCCTTTACAGCAGGTAAGTACTGTAGAAAATATAGGGACAGAGTGATCTCCTGGAAGAATTTCGATCACCTAGATGGGTCGGAGAGAAATTTCACAGATTTTTTTCTCCCAAATTGGCCATTGGGTCTTTATCTGGTTTTTCGCCTCTCCCGGGAGATCACATGGGTTCGGGTGGATGCAGAGTGATAGAAGATTTGAGGTTAGGATCAGATCAGCCATGATCTTATTGAATGGTGGAGCAGGCTCGAGGGGCCGATTGGCCTACTCCTGCTCCTATTTCTTATGTTCTTATGTTCTTATAGAATTGCCGAATGGACAATCAGTACATGTGCAAGACCCGGTGTTGAAAACCTGGAATCCAGCCAAGGTCATTGGAAAAGCTGATACTCCAAGATCCTACTTCGTAGAGACTGAGGCCTAGAAATTGGGTTGTGGTCTTGCCAGGGCTGTAGCGCCAGAAAGTTTGCGCCAGCGGTAATGCGGCAGTGCCCGACGAAAATTCGGGTGCGCCGGGCCCAGACGGCGGCGGGCGCTAAAACCCTCCTTTAGCGCCTCAAAACGGGCGTGAACTTGGGTTTCCCGGCGCTAATCCCCCGCTGTGGCACCCGATGCGGTGCGGCAGGCGGGGGAACTGCAGGCCTCCTCCTCCTGTTAAGGAGGAGCTGCCTGCAGCCGACAACTGTCCGGCGGATTGACCCGACATCTGAGCCCGGCACCTCGGGGAAGTGCCGGGTTCGCATGAGACACTGATCAGGGCCGCGGGGGGGGAATGCAGGAGTCCGGGAAGGGAGGTGCGGGCAGGCGGCCGCCGGGAACGCGGCCGGCCGCCGTTCCATCTTTATGCGCCGGCGCACACTGGGGGAAGACTCTGTTGCCAGAGTCTTAGTTGCGCCTGCCACGGGCGAGGCGGGCGCAACTGAATTTCGGCTTGGGGCCGGGTTACCACGGCAGCCGGGACGCTGCGCACACCGATGACGTCATCGGTGCCGGCGCAGCGCTACCGGTCTACCGCCGCAGAAGGGCCCCAGGCAATTTAGGAACCGGCGCCAATTGCAGCGCTAGGCCCTCTAGCGCCGCAAAATCGGCGCTAAGGACACTGAATTTCTAGGCCTGAACCTGGTAACAAATACAGACGGAACAGAATCCACATCAGACCTTCACCTGAACTGGATAAGCAGCAGACAACATCAGCAACATTGACAACACCAGCTACCACAAGCAGTACAACACCAGAAACAAGCGCTACAAAGGAAACAACCATGAGCATGCACACTCCAACTCCAAAGGCGACAGCAACATCAAAAATGAGAGCAGAACACACCAAAACACCGCAGAGAGGAATGGTCACCACCAAATCCACAAGATGGAGCGACAACATCCAACCACCTGAGCAATATCGCGAATAAAAAGAAACTCACGATTCTTTGTAGTTGGTAATAATAGTTTAGATATAATGGCCTAGAAATTCAGTCTGGACACTTTTGGGGCGCTAAAGTCGGGCGCTCGCTAAAGTTAGCGCCCGCCGGAAAGTGCAGGCCACCTCGCCGAAATTCAGTAGAGTTGGCCAAGAGTTTGGCCGAGCGCTGAAACTGGCGTTGCAATGCTCTGTTCAGGTGCTAATCCGGCGATGTGGCCAGATAACGCCGAGGCCGGGAGCAGCGCAGGTGCGGTCATGTTTTGATTGATAGCAGACACACTGATGCCGGCCTGCTCTTAAAGGGGGAAGGGTCGACTTTGACTGCTGCCATGCCCTGCATACTGGAGCCCTGCAGCTAGGCCTCAACACTGCTGGTGGGCCAAAATAGCACCAGGAGACATGGAGAGGGCCCGTGAACGAGCGCAGCGCTTCTCCGAGCATGCTCTGAGGGTGCTCATTAATGGTGTGGAGGACAAAAGACAGATCTTGTGCCCGAACAGTGGCAACAAGGCTGTCAGGAGCGAGTACAGGAAAGCCTGGAGGAGAATCGCCCGCAGGGTGTCATCCACCTGCGATGTCCCCAGGAGTGCGGACCAATGCCGCAAGAAGTTCAATGACCTCACTCAGTTGGTGAAGGTGAGTACCCTTTCCAGTGTCCTCCTCATCCTTGCATGTGAACCTCACATTATGGGCAAAGGGACCTCAAAGGCCTAATGGGCAGCCCTCCTCCCGCAGCAATGGCACTGGCATGATCATCAATAGCACTTTCTGCACTTACTACACTGGCCAAGCTATTCCATCTTGGGAGGCAGTGCACACAGCAGCAGGGCACCACACTGGCCAAGCTATTCCACCATGGGAGGCAGTGCACACAGCAACAGGGCACCACACTGTACATGGAGTCCGTCCTTTCTCTTGCAGGCCAAGCTGGCAAGGAATTTGAGGAGCCAGACTGTCACCAGTGGAGGCCGTCCCCAGTACCAGGTGCTCACTGATCTGGAGGAGAGCGTGGCTGGACTCATGCATTCCCGGGTGACTGGCCCTGTTGCGATCGGAGATGCGGACCCTGTACTGGAACCCACTGGTAAGGACATGACCGGTTGGACTTCTCTCGTTGCCCTAGTGCTTCAGATCTAGATCCTTTCCCACTGAACGACAAATGTGCATAATGCCACCACTCAGGCCTCCCTCGCTGATGCCGTGTCCTCACTCTAAAGCTACTCTTATGCCTTCCTGCTTTCAGCTGCTGAGGAGGAGGTGGTCCCTGAAGCTCCGAGTGCCAGGCCCTTGGAGGAGGAGGATGACGAGGACCAGGAGGAAGGCGGCACATCGGGGGAACCCTCAGCCGCGCCAGGGGATGGCAATGGAGGGGGGACGTCTCGCCTGCAGGAGAGCCAGGGGGAAGTGTTGCAGGGGAGGGCAGATCCTGTGGCCAGTGGGGTTGAGGCACGCGGGAAGGGTCCGGCAGCACGCCGGCCTGCTCCCCAGAGGGGGGAGGTGTTGCAGGGGAGGGCAGATCCTGGGTGCAGTGGGGTTGAGGCACGTGGGAAGGGTCCGGCAGCACGCCGGCCTGCTCCCCAGAGGGGGGCGGTGTTGCAGGGGAGGGCAGATCCTGGGCCCAGTGGGGTTGAGGCAGGTGGGAGGGTTCGGCCAGCTCGGCCGCCTTCTCCCCAGAGGGAGAGTCCTCCCTCCAGTCCGGAGAGGGTCCTCGCCCAGGAGGTGCACCTCCTCGAAGAGATCTCGGCGGCCTCTGAGCGGCGCCACCAGGAGTTCATGGGGGTTGTGGACCAGATGCCTCAGGCCATTCAGTCCCTGGCTCAGAGTGTGGTCGCATTCGGGGAATCACAGGCCAGGGGGGTGGAACAACTCGCGGCAGCCCATGACAGGGGTGTCCAGCATCTCGCGGCAGTGCAGGACGCGACTCGCGAGATGAGTGGTGCCGTCCAGACACTGGCACAGCTGATGCGGCCACATACCAGGGCAGTTCGGGCACTCACTTCTGCCACACTCGCTGTGGCGCAGAGGCTTCGCCACGGCACCCGCTGCCCTGCTGCAGCACAGCGGTCTGGCCTCCACCAGATATCTGCGCCTGCTGCACTGCCAGGCCGGCCGAGTGCCAGTGTCTCTGGCGAACATCGCGCGCCTGCCATCAGCCAGCTTGCCTCCCTTGGTGCAGCCGACACTTCCACTCCCCCAGCCAAGGTGCGACGAGCTGCTGCTGGCACTGATGCTGGCCAGCGACAGCTGCAGCAGTCAGCAGCCGGCCCCTCCCGGGACGTGCGTCGTCTAGGCCGACCCTCAAGGGCATCTGCCGACACGCCTCGGGGCCCTCATGAGCCTTCCCCCAGCCTTGTCCCAGCCACAGGGCCCAGGTTGAGGCAGAGCAGCAGGTCGGGCAGGGGCCGGGGAAGGCTGTCTAAGGACTCGCCCTCTCGGCACACCCACTGGAGTGTGGTGAGAGCAGTTTTTTATATATGGGGGGGCTTGTGTTTTGGGGGGGATTCTTTTGGGAAGGCCGAAGATCAAGGCCTTGTTTGTTTTTATGGGGGTGTTTGTGTTGTGGAGGGGGGCCCTTATTTTTGTAAGGCCGATGTTGAAGGCCATTTGGATGGCCAAGTTTTGTAAGTCCTCCCCAGGTTTTGGGAGCAACAGATGTTTTTGACTGTTTTTTGGGGCTCTTGTCTGTTTTTCTGTTTCATGTGGGAAGGGCCCTGAGTTTGTGAAATAAAGCGTTTTATTTATTCAGCATGTCCAGGTGTCATGTTTCAAGTGGTTGTTGCGTTAACCAGCTGAGGGCTTGCGGAGCGGCTGCCTTCAGGTGCGTACATTTCCACAGCCCATTCCCTGACGGGGGCCTAGAAGTGTCGAGCAATAAGCCCCCGGCGGACGGCCCTTGGACCTTGTGGCTCCCTCCTGGGCTGGTACTCCTCCTCCTCCTCCTCCTCCTCCTCATGGTCCTCCTGCTCGTCCTCCTGAGGTGGTGGTGCAATGTCAGGTGGCAGTGCCTGAGTCCTGCGGATAGCCAGGTTGTGCAGCATGCAGCACACGATGATGAACTGGGAGACTCTATCCGGCGAGTACTGTAGAGAGCCGCCGGAACGATCCAGGCAGCGGAACTGTTGCTTGAGGACGCCTATCGTTTGTTCTATGATGTTCCTTGTGGCTTGATGGCTTTCGTTGTATGCCTCCTCCGCTGTGGTCCTGGGCACGCGGAGCGGGGTCATGAGCCATGTACACAAAGGGCAGCCCTTATCCCCAATAAGCCATCCCCTTGGTGGAGGCTGTGCCTCGAACATGTCAGCCACAGTAGTCTGGCGCAGGATGAATGCATCGTGGCTGCTTCCTGGGAAGCGGGCATTGACAGCTAGGATGCGCTGCCTGTGGTCACACACCAGCTGTACATTGAGGGAATGGTAGCCCTTCCGGTTGCGGTATTCCTCGGCATTGTGGATAGGTGCCCGCATAGCCACATGAGTGCAGTCAATGGCGCCCTGCACCATGGGGAAGCCCGCGAACCTGCCAAATCCGACTGCACGCTGCTCCTGCCTCTGTCGGGTCATGGGGAAGGAGATGAATTGGTGTCTCCTCGCGAAAAGTGCATTGGTGACCTGCCGGATGCAGCGATGCACGGCGAACTGGGAGATGTTCGCTATGTCCCCAGCAGCGGCTTGGAAGGAGCCGCTTGCATAAAAGCTCAGAGCCACTGTGACCTTCACTTCCACCGAGAGACACGTCCTGCACATCAGCTGTGGGCGCAGATCTCTGTGAAGCAGCTGGCAGATCTCTGCAACCACCTCCCTTCTGAAGCGCAGCCTCTTAACACAATGCGCCGCAGTCATGGTGAGATAGGACACCTGCTGCCGGTATTGCCTGAGTGTGTAAGGCCTACGTTGCCGACGCCTGATGGCCCCTCTGCGTCTAGGCATGGCTGGCCCTCTCTCACAGCGTCTGCGAGCCCTTCGCACATAATGCTGCAACTCAGGGTTGCACCCCCATACAGCCCCCATAATGAAGTTGAAAACAGTGAAATCACAATGAGTCAAATGTCAAAGCACTGGCCAGAAGCCAAAAATACCTCTCCTATGTTGTCCCAAATCAGTTAGCTCTGTCCCTTGGTCTCTGTCCAGAAATCCAAAGCAGTAAAGTCATTGCAGCAAAATGGCTGGGCTTTATAGGTCAGTGTAAGTGCCCTTTAATTAGCACTCCCCGAGGCCCACAGGGCCTCTGTTGCGTTCCACTTCACAGTTCTTAGCAGCGCCACGCCCACATTGGGCGGGCGCCACTGAATTTCCGGTTTGGGGCACACAAACAGCGTTGCGCAATGATATGACGTCATAAGCTGCGCGCGCACCTGAGCGGGCGCAAACACTTTGCGCCGGCGCTAAATGTCAACTGAATTTGGGCGTCGGCGCGGATCGTGCTGCGCCCGGGCGCAAAGTGCCTAGCGCTGGAAGTAGACCCCTCTTATGACGTTAACAGCTGGCGCTATCCACTGAATTTCTAGGCCAATATTTGTTAATTTAAATTGTTAAATTTCATGTTTTAGTTTTTTGAGAAAGAGGGATGTTACATTGTTATAGTAGCACATCGTTAAATGGACCTACTTTGGTATGGAACTATTTGGTATGGTGTAGTTATATTGCTATGTGGCACACTGTGCATGGGCACAGTGCAGCGGCGGACATCTTTTATCACTGCGCACCATGCGGCAACACAGAAACAAGGCAAAAATGCAGCTAGTAAAAGCAGTAACTAAAATGAGCTAAAAGTGTCTGTATTATTTATAGTATAAGAGCACAAGGAGACACAACACCTACCGCGCCCTCCACCCCCGGACCAGCCCCTGAATTCTGAGCCAGTTCAGCACATTCCCCGGGAGCTGATGCTGACAGGAATCTCCCCTCCGTTTCTCTGCCGAATTACAAACCAGGGCTGTGACTCGGTGAGGCCCCTCCCTCCCTCGCTGTCATCTAAACTCTGGGCTGAGCAGCCGCGCTGTCAGGCCATGTGCTGAATGGAGCCGAGTTCCCTCAGTCACAGAGCGCGGCCCCTGTAACCCGGGCAACCATCCAGTTTCTTACTGTCACTCACACACCGGCCCGCGCCGCCCAGCCCATCACACAGCAGTCCCCGCCCACTGCACATCCCTGGATCAGCAAGGGAGTGGCACTGCGCCTGCGCGGGAGAGCAAGGGAGTGGCACTGTGCCTGTGTGGGAGCGCAAGGGAGTGGTACTGTGCCTACGCAGGAGGGCAAGGGAGCGAGACTGCATTGGCGCAGCGCCCCCAGTGGTGGGAGTACTTCATCGGAACATAGCAACAGGAGGCGGCCATTCAGCCCCTCCAGCCTGTTCCACCATTGAAATAGACCATGGCTGATCTGTGTCTTAATCGTCATTGACCTTCCTTGGTCCAATTACCCTTAATGCCTAACAAATTCCTATTGAACAGGTCTTTAAACTAATGAAGGGGGCGGGAGGATTCAGGAAAGAGTAAATTTAAAAGCAGCAAAAAAAATGTCAAGACTCCAGAGCAGAATAGTTTTGGGTTAAATAAGCACAGTTGGTCAGGTAGGGACAGAGAAAGTAACAAAGGTAATAAAGCATCAGTGACTAAGGTGACATCAGGCAAAAAGAGAAAAAAAGTCAAAGCTAAAGGCACTATATCTGAATGCGCAAAGCATTTGCAACAAAATAGTTGAATTAATAGCGCAGATAGAAATGAACAGGTTTGGTCTAACAGCCATAACGGAGACGTGATTGCAAAGTAGCCAAGGCTAGGAACTAAACATTCCAGGATATGTAACTTTTACAAGGGATAGGCAAAATAGAAAAGGAGGTGGGGTAGCCATTATAAAGGATGGGAAAAAGACAGTGGAGAGAAACGATCTTAGCTCCGAAAATGAAGAAGCAGAATCAGTTTGGGTGGAGCTAAGACACAGCAATGGGCAGAAAACAGTCGTTTATAGGTGCGCAAACAGTAGTTGTAATGTAGGGTAGAGTACAAATCTGGAAATTAGAGGCACATGTAACACGGGTAATATAGTAAGGACCTGTAACAAGGGTAATATAAAGGGAATGGGTGACCATCAAACAGAGGAGGACCGGGTAGGTAGTGCAGGAATCCCCAGCGTGCATCTTGCTTGCTAACCGGTTCACAGTTCTGGAAAATGGTGGGGGTGAAGGCTCCTCTAGGGAGAGCAGCCAGAGCAAAGGCCATGGCACCACGGGTGGTTCAGCTGCACAGAGGGGAGGAAGGAATGTGGAAGAGCAATAGTGATTCATTGGTTAGGGGAACTGATAAGCGTTTCTGTAGATGCAGATATGACTCCAGGATGATAAGTTGCCTCCATTGTACCAGGGTCAAGGGTGTCAATGAGTGGCTGCAGGATACTGAGGGGGAGGGTGAACAGCCAGAGGTCGTGGACCATATTGGTACCAACGACATAGGCAGAAAGAGGGATGAGGTGGTGCAGGCAGACTATAGGGAGCTCAGAAAGAGATTAAAAAGCAGGACCTCAAAGATAGTAATCTCCAGATTACTCCCAGTGCCACGTGCTAGTGAGTAAAGGAATAGCAGGATAGAATGCGTGGCTGGAGAAATGGTGCACGAGGGAGGGCTTTAGATTCCTGAGGCATTGGGACCATTTCAGGTAAGCTGGAACCTGTGCAAGCCGGACCGGGTACACCTTAACAGAGCCGGGACCAATATTCTCGCGGGGAGGTTTGCTTCTGCAGTTGTTGAGGGTTTAACCTAGCTTGGCAAGGGGATGGGCATCAGAATATTGGATTGGAACAGAGGAATAAGGTGCATAAAAGAGTCTATGTGTTGTATAGCACTAGAGAAGAAAGAGGTGGAAAGTAGTACCATATTAGATAGGAGCAGACTAAGAAAGACTACGATAAATTAGTTTAGAATACATGTACGTAAACACAAAGTGAGGTGAATAAGTTTTGTGAGCTACTAGCACAATTAGCCATGTGGCAATATGAATTTGTGGCAATAACGAAAATGTGGTTTAAAAACAGTGAGGACTGGGCACTTAATATTCAACGGTACAAGGTGTTCAGAAAAGATAGGGAAGGAAAAAAGGGAGTTGGGGTAGAAGTGCTGATTGAGGAAGACATTGTAATGTTGGAAAGGGGGATGTTCTTAAGGGGACAAGGAAAGAATGCATTTGCTTATAGTTGAGGAACAAAAAGGGTATGGTCACGCTGTTGGGGGTGTTCTACAGGCCTCCAAATAGTGAGAGGGATGTAGAGGAGCAAATCTGTAGGGAAACCACCGAGCTATGCAAGAGCTATAGAGTGGTGATATTGGGGGACTTCATTTACCCAAATATCGATTGAGATAATGCTAGGGTAAAGGGAAAGGAGCAGAAGGAATTTCTGAAATGTGTTCAGGAGATTTTCCTTGTCCAATATGTTCTTGGCCAAACTAGGAAGGAGGTATTGCTGGATCTGGTGCTGGGGAATGTGGTGGACAAGGTCGACTAAGTGTCTGTGGGAGAACACTTGGGTACCAGTGATCATCATATCATAACATTTAGATTAGCAGTAGAGAAGAACAAGGAACAATCTAGAGTGGAATGTCTAAACTGGAATAGGAATAATTTCAACGGGATGTGAAAGGATCCAGCCAGGGTGCAATAGACCAAAGACTGACAGGAAAATCTGTAACAGAACAATGGGTGATCTTTAAGGAGGAGATGTTCCAAGTATAGAGTAGATACATTCAAACAAGAGGGAAGGGTAAATGAACAAAAGCAAAGACGCCTCTGATGATGAGGGAGATAGAGAAGATGATGAAACAAAAAAGATGGTGTATGATGAATGTCATGTGAATTCTTCAAGGGAGAACCAGACCAAGTACAATAAGTTGAGAGGGGAAGTGAAGATGAAAATAAGATTGGCAAATAGAGAATATGAGAGTAGAATGTCGGCTAACATAAAAGGGAACCCAAAAATCTTCCACCGGCATGTAAACATTAAGTGGGTAATAAGTGGCAGGGGGTGCATTTTAGGGACAAAAATTGTGAAAGATGCTTCGAGGTGCAGGGTAAGGCTAGAATAATCAATGAGTACTTTGTATTGGTGTTTACTAAGGAGGTGGATGCTGACAAAATATCGGTAGAATTGGAAAAGGTAGAAGCAATGGAAAGGGTAAAAATTGATAGCCAGGCTGTACTAGAAAGGTTGGGTATGCTTAGAGTGGATAAGTCACCTGGTCCAGATGGCTTGCGTTCCTGGTTGCTAAGGGAATTGGGGGAGGCAATAACGGAAAGGCTTGACATAATTTTCCAATCTTCCCTAGACGTGGGGGAGGTGCGTGAGGATTGGAAAGTGGCAAATGTGACACCATTGTTCAAAAAAGTGTGTAAGGACAGTATTGGAATACAGAGTAGAATTTCTAAATTTGCCGATGACACCAAACTTGGGGGTGTGGCAAACAGTGAGGATGATACCAATCGACTGCAACAGGACATAGAAGGGCTAGCAAAATGGGCAGAAAAGTGGTAGATGGAACTTAATGCAGAGAAGTGTGAGGTGATGCATTTTGGCAGACGGAACAGAGAGATGCAATATACATTTATTGGCACAGTTTTAATGAGTGTGCAGGGACAGAGGGACCTGGGAGTTAATGTGCATAGGGCCCTGAAGGTGACGGGATATATTGAGAGAGGGGTTAGAAAAGCATATGGGATCTTTGGCTTCAGGAATAGAGGTATTCAATACAAAAGTAGAGAAGTTATGCTGAACCTTTATAAAGCGCTGGCTGGGCCACAACTGGAGTATTGTGCCCAGTTCTGGTCACCACACCTTATGTAGGATGTGAAGGCCCATAGGAGGGTGCTGAGGCAATTCACCAGAATATTTCCGGGGATGGGGGATCTTAGCTACACGGACAGGATGGAGGAGCTGGATTTATTTTCATTAGAGAAAAGGGAGTTGAGGGGTGATATGATAGAGGTGTATAAGATTATGATGGGTTTGGATAGGATAGATGTTCCCACTAGTTAATGGTACAAGGATGAGAGGACACAGCTTCAAGGTTTTAGTCGAGAGATACAGCTGTAATGTGAGGGATAACATTTTTACGCTGCGGTTGGGGAAGACCTAGAACTCACTGCTAACAGCAGTGGTGAAAGCGGAGAAACTCAATGTTTTCAATGGGGGACTGGATAGGCACTTGAGGGAAATAAACTTGCAGGGCTGCGGGGATAGAAACATAGAAACATAGAGATAGGAACAGGAGTAGGCCATTCGGCGCTTCGAGCCTGCTCCGCCATTCAATGAGATAATGGCTGATCTTCGTCTGAGATCATAGCTGATCTTACCAGTTCAGTACCCCATCCCCGCCTTTTCTCCGTAACCCTTAATCCCCTTAGCCTTCAGAAATATATCCAATTCTCTCTTGAAAATATTTATTGAATTAGCCTTCACAGCCCTCTGTGGCAGGGAATTCCACAGGCTCACCACTCTTTGAGTGAAGAAATTTTTCCTCATCTCTGTTTTAAATGATTTGCCCGCTATTTTTAGACTGTGGCCCCTGGTTCTGTGCTCCCCGGCCATTGGAAACATTCTCTCTGAATTCAGCCTGTCCAGGCCTGCCATAATTTTATATGTTTCGATGAGATCCCCTCTCAATCTTCTAAACTCCAGTGAGTACAAGCCCAAACTATTTAATCTCTCTTCGTAGGTGATTCCCGCCATTCCAGGTATCAGCCTGGTGAATCGCCGTTGCACTCTTTCCATGGCAAGAACATCCTTCCGCAGATGGGGCGACCAAAACTGTACACAATACTCCAGATGCGGTCTCACCAGCACCTTGTACAGCTGTAGTAAGGTATCCCTATTCCTATACTCGAACCCCCTTGATATGAAGGCCAACATACCATTTGCCTTCTTAATCGCCTGTTGCACCTGCATGCTCTCCTTCAGTGACTGGTGCACAAGAACACCCAGGTCCCTCTGCACTTCCCCATCTCCCAATCTATTGCCATTTAGATAATAATCTACCCTCCTGTTTTTACCCCCAAAGTGGATAACCTCGCATTTATCCACATTATAGTGCATCTGCCACGTATCCGCCCATTCCCCCAACCTGTCCAAATCGCACTGTAGCCTCCTGACATCCTCATCAGAGCCCACCCCTCCTCCTAGTTTAGTGTCGTCAGCGAATTTGGAAATATTGCATCCAATTCCCTGATCCAGATCATTTATATATATTGTGAACAGCTGGGGTCCCAGGACAGATCCTTGCGGCACCCCGCTGGTCACTGCCTGCCACTCCAAAAACGAGCCGTTTATTCCAACTCTCTGTTTTCTATCCGCCAGCCAGTTCTCTATCCACGTTAATACTTTGCCCCCAATCCCATGAGCCTTAATTTTGCATGATAATCTTTTGTGTGGAACCTTATCGAAGGCTTTCTGGAAGTCAAGGTACACCACATCCACTGGCTCTCCCCCATCTATTTTACCAGTTACTTCCTCAAAAAATTCCAGCAGATTAGTCAAACACGATTTACCCTTTGTAAATCCATGTTGACTCTGTCCGATCCTTTCCCCATTTGTCAAGTGCTCCGCTATTTTATCCTTAATAATGGACTCTAGCATTTTGCCCACAACCGATGTAAGGCTTACTGGTCTATAATTCCCTGCTTTCTCTCTACCCCCCTTTTTAAATATTGGGGTAACATTAGCTACCCTCCAATCCACGGGTACTGTTCCCGAGTCAATGGAGTTCCGGAAGATGATCCTTAGAGCATCTGCTATCTCCAGGGCCACCTCCTTAAGTACCCTAGGATGTAGTTTATCAGGCCCCGGGGATTTGTCGGCCTTCAGTCCCCTCAACTTACCCAACACCATATCCCTAGAGATACTAATTTCTGTCAGCTCCTCCCTCTCATTAGTCCCTATGTTTGCCGATATTCCTGGGAGGTTATTTGTGTCCTCCTTTGTGAATACAGAACCAAAGTATGAGTTTAATTGGTCGGCCATTTCCTTATTCTCCATTATATATTCTCCCGAATCGGACTGCAAGGGACCGACTTGGGATTTTACCAGTCTTTTCCTCCTGATATACCGATAAAAGCTTTTGCAGTCTGTCTTTATGTTTGCTGCAAGTTTACTTTCGTATTCTATTTTCCCCTTCCTGATTAATCCCTTTGTCCTCTTTTGCTGTATCCTGTACTGCCCCCAATCTTCCGGTCTGGTGCTTTTTTTTGCCAGTTGATATGCCCTTTTTTTTGATTTTATGCTGTCCCTAATTTCCCTCGTTATCCACGGTTGAGTCACCTTTTTAGGTTTATTTTTATGCCAAACCGGTATAAACATGTTCTGGAATTCTTCCATTCTATCTTTGAATGCTTGCCATTGTCTATCCACTGTCAATCCCCCCAGAAACACCACCCAATCAATCTTACCCAATTCCCGTCTCATACCCTCGTAATTCCCTTTATTTAAGTTCTGGACCTTAGTCTCTGATTCAATTTCCTCACTCTCCATCTCGACTGAGAGCTCGATCATATTATGATCGCTCTGACCCAAGGGGCCTCGTACAAGAAGATTGCTGATAAGTCCCTTCTCATTGCACAATACTCGGTCTAAAATGTCCTGATCTCGAGTCGGCTCCTCGACATATTGGTCCAGATAACCGTCCCAAAAACATTCCAGGAATTCCTCCTCCTCAGAATTTTTACTAATTTGGGTAGTCCAATCAATATGTAAATTAAAGTCACCCATGATGACAGCTGTGCTCTTATCGCACGCTTCTCTAATTTCCCTTTTTATGCCTTCCCTCACCTCCATATTACTATTTGGAGGCCTATATATCACACCCACTAACGTTTTCCTCCCCTTGCTATTTCTCATTTCTACCCATACAGATTCCGTTTCATCCGAGTTAATATCCTTCCTTTCCATTGCATTAATCCCCTCCTTTACCAGCAATGCTACCCCACCTCCCCTACCTTTTTGCCGATCCTTCCTAAATATTGTATATCCCTGGATGTTAAGTTTCCAGCCTTGCCCACCCTGCAGCCACGTTTCTGTAATCCCAATCAAATCATACTTGTTTACCTCTATTTCCACAACTAATTCATCCACCTTGTTCCTAATGCTTCTAGCATTAAGATACAAAGCCTTCAGGCTTGCTTTTTTCACACTCTCATTGTGAATTAGTTTGGCCCTTTGTGTTTCTCTCCTTTGCTTATTGCTTCTCACCTTTCTACCATCTATTTCTGACTTCATATGACTTCCCTCTTTTCCACTACCTAGGTTCCCATCCCCCTGCCAAATTAGTTTAAATCCTCCCGAACCGCCCTAGAAAATATTACCCCGAGGACATCGGCTCCCTCACAGTTCAGGTGTAGACCGTCCCCTTGGTACAGGTCACTCCTCCCCAAGAACTGGTTCCAATGCCTCAAGAATTTAAATCCCTCTCCCTTGCACCACTGCTCAAGCCACGTATTTAGCTTATCTATCTTACTCTCTCTAAACTTATTAGCTCGTGGCACTGGTAGCAATCCAGAGATTACTACCTTTGAGGTCCTACTTTTCAATTTAGCTCCTAACTCCCTAAATTCAGCTTGTAGGACCTCCTCCCTCTTTTTACCTACATCGTTGGTACCTACATGTACATGTAGAGTGGGGGAATGGGACTGACTGGATTGTTCTACAGAGAGCCGGCACAGATTCGATGGGCCGAATGGCCTCCTTCTGTGCCGTTATAACCTCATGACTCTAATCATGGGGGACTTTACATTTAGACTGGACAACCAAATTTGCAGTAATAATGTGGAGGACAAATTCATGGAATGTCATAGAGTCATAGAGTCATAGAGTTATACAGCACAGAAAGAGGCCCTTCGGCCCATCGTGTCTGCGCCGTCCATCAAGCCCTGTCCAATCTAATCCCATTTTCCAGCATTTGGTCCATAGCCTTGTATGCAATGGCATTTCAAGTGATTATCCAAATACTTCTTGAATGTTGTGAGGGTTCCTGCCTCTACCACCCTTTCAGGCAGTGAGTTACAGATTCCAACCACCCTCTGGGTGAAAAAGTTCCTCCTCAAATCCCCTTTAAACCTCCTGCCCTTACCTTGAATATATGCCCCCTTGTTATTGACGCCCCTACTAAGGGGGAAAGTTCCTCTTTATCTACCCTATCTATGCCCCTCATCATTTTGTACACCTCAATCAGGTCCCCCCTCAGCCTTCTATGCTACAAGGAAAACAACCCCAGCCTGTTTAGTCTTTCTTCATAGCTGAGGCGCTCCATCCCAGGTAACATCCTGGTGAATCTTCTCTGCACCCTCTCCAAAGCAATCACATCCTTCCTATAGTGAGGCGACCAGAACTGCACACAGTACTCCAGCTGTGGCTTTACCAGCGTTTTGTACAGCTCCATCATAACCTCCCTGCTCTTATATTCTATGCCTCGGCTAATGAAGGCAAGGATCCCATATGCCTTTTTAACCACCTTATCTACCTGATCCGCTGCCTTCAGGGATCTATGAACATGTACACCAAGGTCCCTTTGACCCTCTGTGCTTCCTAGGGCCCTAACACTCATT
Source organism: Somniosus microcephalus (assembly GCF_052327205.1). NCBI lineage: Eukaryota > Metazoa > Chordata > Chondrichthyes > Squaliformes > Somniosidae > Somniosus > Somniosus microcephalus. Next base: position 57,296,423 of record NW_028225180.1, read on the forward strand.
GTGTATTCCCTTGCCTTATTTGTCCTTCCAAAATGCATCACCTCGCACTTTTCAAGGTTAAATTCCATTTGCCACTTTTCCGCCCATCTGACCAACCCGTTTATATCGTCCTGTAGCCTGAGGCTTTCCTCCTCGCAATTTACCACCCCACCAATTTTCGTGTCATCTGCGAACTTACTGATCATACCTTTTACATTCTCATCCAAATCATTTATGTAGATCACAAACAGCAAGGGACCCAGCACCAATCCCTGAGGTACCCCACTGGACACAGGCTTCCAGTCACAAAACCAACCTTCGACCATCACCCTCTGCCTCCTGCCACTCAGCCAGTTTATGATCCAACGTGCCAAGGCACCCTGGATCCCATGGGCTCTTACCTTCTTGACCAGTCCCCTATGCGGGACTTTGTCAAAAGCCTTACTGAAGTCCATGTATACCACATCCACAGCCTTTCCCTCATCCACACACCTTGTCACCCCCTCGAAAAATTCAATCAGATTGGTCAGACATGATTTACCCTTGAAAAAGCCATGCTGACTATCCCTGATTAATCCTTGCCTCTCCAAGTGGAGACTAATTTTGTCCCTCAGAATTTTTTCCAATAATTTCCCTACCACAGATGTTAGGCTCACTGGCCTGTAATTCCCTGGTTTATCCCTGCTACCCTTCTTGAATAATGGTACTACGTTAGCTGTTCTCCAGTCCTCTGGTACATCCCCTGTGGCCAGAGAGGTTCTGAAAATTTGTATCAGAGCCCCTGCAATCTCCTCCTTTGCCTCACACAGCAGCCTGGGATACATCTCGTCCGGGCCTGGGGATTAATCCACTTTTTGGCCTGCTAAAACCGCTAGTACCTCCTCCCTCTCGATGCTAATATGTTCAAGTATATCACAGTCCCCTTGCCCGATTTCTATGTCTGCATCGTCTTCCTCCATAGTGAACACAGATGCAAAAAATTCATTTAAAACCCCGCCTACATCATCTGGCTCTACACACAGATTGCCACTTTGGTCCCTAATGGGCCCTACCCTTTCCCTAGTTATCCTCTTGCCCTTAATATACTTATAAAACATCTTAGGATTTTCCTTTATTTTGCTCGCCAGTGTTATTTCATGGCCCCTCCTCGCTCTCCTAATTTCTTTTTTAAGTAAGCCCCTGCACTTTTTATACTCCTCTAGGGCTTCCTCCGTCTTTAGTCTTTTGTAACTGCCAAAAGCCCCCCTTTTTTTCCTAATGCATTTTTGTATATCCCTTGTCATCCAAGGTTCCCTTTGCTTGTTGGTACCACCCTTGACCTTTACGGGAACATGTTGGCCTTGTACTCTCTCTATTTCCCTTCTGAAAGTCTCCCACTGCTTTGATGTGGATTTTCCTATAAGTAGCTGCTCTCAGTCCACTTTGGCCAGATCCTGCCTTATCATATTAAAATCGGCCTTCCCCCAATTTAGAACCCGTCTTTGTCTTTTTCCATGACCACCTTAAATCTCACCGAATTATGGTCACTGTTGCCAAAATGCTCTCCTACTGACACTTCCACCACTTGCCCGGCTACATTCCCTAGAATTAGGTCCAGTACCACCCCCTCTCTTGTAGGACTTTCTACACGCTGGCTCAAAAAGCTCTCCTGGATGCACTTTAAGAATTCTGCACCTGTTAAGTCTGTGAATTATTTAGTTAATTAAGACACAGACTAATGAGTAAGAATAAAAACAGGTCTTTACTGGTTGGAGGTAGGGACTATACTGAATATAAGATTACTGCACAGTGCTTATATACCGGTGTGTTCACCCCCGGTATTACGTCTACAGCAGCCTGAGAAAGTAGCACATCTCTTAAGGTGGAACAGGCTTAAGCTCTCTTAAGGTGGAACAGGTTACATACACAACAGCACCCTCTAAGCCTTTCACACTCTGACTATCCCAATTAATAGTGGGGAAGTTGAAATCCCCCACGATTATTACCCTATTATTTTCGCACTTCTCTGAGATTTGCCTACATATCTGTTCCTCTATCTTCCCCTGACTGTTTGGGGGCCTATAGTACACTCCCAGCAAAGTGCTTGCCCCCTTTTTGTTTTAAAGTTCTACCCATATGGCCTCATTAGAGGAACCCGCTAATATATCATCCCTCCTTACAGCAGTAATTGACTCCTTAATTAATATTGCAACACCCCCTCCCCTTTTACACCCCCCTCTGTCTCGCCTGAAGATTCTATACCCCGGAATATTGAGCTTCCAGTCCTGACCCTCCCTCAACCATGTCTCCATGATAGCAACAATATCGTACTCCCATGTGTTCAACAACAACTTCAGTTCATCCACCTTATTTGCAAGACTCCTTGCATTAAAATAAATGCCTTCCAGCCTTGCCATATTCCCTTTTGTCTTCACATATTTGCTCTGCCTTCCCAGCTGACTTGTTTTTTCCTCCGTATTTGGCTGTAATTCACCCCCTACTATAGCTCCACTCTGTATCCCATCCCCCTGCCAAGTTAGTTGTAAGATAGTTTTCTAGATCAGTATGTGGAGGAACCAAATAGCGAACAGCCTATTTTAGATCTAGTATTTTACAACGAGAAAGAGTTAATTAATAGCCTTGTAGTAAAGGGGCCTTTAGGGAAGAGTGACCATATGATATAATTTTATATTGAGTTTTAAAGTGACTTCATTAAATCTGAAATTTGGTTCTTAAATCTAAACAAAGCAACATATAGGTATGAGGGACGAGTTGGCTAAGGTAGATTGAGAACTACATTACAAAGTTTTACAGTCGATGAGCAATGGCTAGCATTTAAAGAATTAATACATAATTTACAACAAATATAAATTCCTTTAGGGCACAAAAACCCCCGCAGGAAAAGTGGTCCAACTGTGGCTAACAAGAGAAGTTAAAGATAGTATTAGATCAAAGGAAGCAGCTTATAATGCTGCCAAAAAGACTTGTAAGCCTGGGAATTGGGAGGATTTTAGAATTCAGCAAAGGAGCACCAAGAAATTGATAAAGAAAGGGAAAAAAGAATATGAGAGTAAACTAGCGCAACACTGTAAAAGCTTCTATAGGTATGTAGAAAGAGATAGATTAGCAAAAGTAAATGTGGGTTCCTTACAGGCTGAGACAGGAGAAATTATAATGGGAAATAAGAAAATGGCACAGAAATTAAACAAATACTTTAGCAGGATTTTCATTGGGCCATGCAGGTGGGATTGGAGCCATGTGGGGGTTTAAACTCTCGAAATTGGGGGCACAAACCCATCACGCCCCCAACCCGCCTCCATGCCAGTTTCAAAGGAGGAGGATACCCGACCTGTGCTGCGACCCGCCTCCCAGAGGCGGGAAGGGGATTACTGCCAATTAACTGCCTGTTAACAGATAATGTGCCACACAAGAGGTTATAAAACAAAATTACAGCTCATGGGATTGGGGGTGATATAACAGCATGGATTAAAGATTTGTTAATGGACAGATAACAGAGAGTAGGAATGAACGGGTCATTTTTGGGTTGGCAGGCTGTAACTAGTGGCGTGCTGCAAGGATTAGTGCTTGGGCCTCAGCTATTCACAATTTGCATCAATGTTTTTGATGAGGGGACCAAATGTAATATATCAAAGTTTGCTGCTGATACAAAGCTGGGTGGGAATATAAATTATGAGGAAGATGCAAGGTGGCTTCAACGGGATATAGACAGTCTAAGTGAGTGGGCAAGAACATGGCAAATGGAATATAATGTGGAGAAATGTGAAGTTATTCACATTTGTAGGAAACATAGAAAAGCAGTGTTTTATTTAAATGGTGAGATTGGGAGATGTTGGTGTTTAGAGGGACCTGGGTGTCCTCATACATGAATCACTGAACGTTAACATGCAGGTACAGCAAGCAATTAGGAAAACAGATGTTATGATGACTTTTATTACAAGAGGATTTGAGTATAAGAGTAAAAACGTCTTACTGAAATTATATAGGGCCCTGGTGAGACCACACCTGGATTATTGTGTACAATTTTGGTCTCCTTACCTAAGGAAGGATATATTGCCATAGAGGGAGTGCAACGAAGGTTCACCAGACTCGATCCTGGGATGGGGGGATTGTCCTATGAGGAGCGATCGAGTAGACTCGGCCTAAGTTCTCTAGAGTTTAGAAGATTAAGGGGTGATCTCATTGAAAGATACAAAAATCTTACAGGGCTTGACAGGGTAGATGCAGGGACGATGTTTCCTCTGGCTAGGGAGTCTAGAATTAGGGTTCACAGTCTCAGAATAAGTGTCAGCCATTTAGGACTGAGATGAGGAGACATTTCTTCACTCAGAGGCTGGAGAATCTTTGGAATTCTCTACCCCAAAGGGCTGTGGAGGCTCAATCATTGAGTATATTCAAGACAGAGACTGATAGATTTTTGTATATTAGGGGAATCGAAGGATATGGGGAGAGGGCAAGGAATTGGAGATGAGGTTGAAGGTCAGCCATGATCTTGTTGAATGGCAGAGTTGGCTCGAAGGGCGAAATGGCCTACTCTTGCTCCTATTTCTTATGCTCTTAATGGTTTCTGCCATCCAAAGTCAACTAGATAATCACCTGAAAAAAGCAGGGTTACGAGGAAAGGATGGGGGATTGAGCTGAAGTCCCCTTGCAGAGAGCCAGCACGGGCTTGACTGCCCGAATGGCCTCTTACTCTGACACAATGATGATTATATGATTCTATCACCCCTGAATGGCCTAGCTCTAATTTGAAGGATATCCCTCTTTGCTCTGGACACCCCCTCTGGATAGTTTAACTATTCTATCAAATTCTTTAATCATCTTAAACACCTCAATTAGATCACACACTGATCATTTATATTCAAGTGAATACAAGCCTAGTCTTTGGAACCGGTTCTCATAATTTAACCATTTTAGCCCCGATGAATCGGCGCTGCATCCCCTCCAAGGCCAATGTATCTTTCCTGAGGGGCGGTGCCCAGAACTGAATAAAACATGGAACAATATTCTCTATTTAAAATGTATTGAGGTGGGTGTTTTCAAATTTAAAAAGTAGTGTTACTAAACCATGGCAAGAGGAAGTCTTGTGAATTATATGTATCTACATAAGCTACTGCTCAGAAACAACAGGACCATACTCCTGGGCTGCCGATTACAGAGATTGCAGTTTTCACTGAATGTTTCACGGTCTTTCAGATATAAATTGGAGCCAAGGCCTCTTCTACTGAGATCTGACAGTTTGTTACCCTGGTAATAGAGGAAATCACACGTTGAAAATGGAAAGAGGGCTGGAATACGAAGGAGTGGAAGTTATGTTACAGCCGTATAGAGATCTGGTGAAACCTGATCTGCTGTACTGCATTCAGTTCTGGACACCTTACCTCAGGAAGGATACATTGGCCTTGGAGGGAGTGCAGTACAGATTCACCAGAATGATACCGGGGCTAAAACAGTTAAATTATGAGGAAAGGTTGCACAGACTAGATTGTGTTACCTCGAGTATAGAAGATTAAGGGGCTATCTAACTGAGGTGTTTAAGATATTTAAGGTTTTGATAGGGTACAAAGTAAAAGAATTTCCTCTGATGGTGGAGTCAAGAACAAGGGGGCATCACCTTAATATTAGAGCTAGGTCATTCAAAGGTGATGTCAGCAAACACTTCTTCAAACGAAGGGTAGTGGAAATATGGAAATCTTTCCCACAAAATAATGTTGAGGCTGGGGCTCAATTAAACATTTCAAAACTGAGATTGAAAGACTTTTGTTCGGCCAGGGTATTTAGGGCCACAGAACCAAGGCGGGTAGATGAAGATCAACCGTGGTGTAAGAAGAAATAAGAACATAACAAATAAGAGCAGGAGCATGTCATACGACCCCTCCAGCATGCTCGATTGAAAGGTGGGAAGAAAAGACTAAATTTATTTAGCGCCTTTCCTTTCAAGTAGGGGATCCAAAGTGCTTTACAGCCAATTAAACACTTTTGAAGTGTAGTCACTGTTGTAATGTAGGAAACAGAACAGGATCGAGGGGCTGAATGGTCTCCTCCTTGTAAGATTCGAAATTTTCAGCAAAAATCACGCAAGAAAACTGGATAAAATAAGACTGTTTATTGACCAAAGTAAGCTTGCACAGGAAAACCTTTGATAAAAGGGCATACAAAATGGCCGCCAGGCCCCGTGATCAGTTTCTGAACCATTTTATTTCTGTTACTGCAAGCCAGACAGGCTTGTGGATTGAAGACAGTAAGCCGGCGATAGCCAGTATCTGGGAACTGAAACTCAGAGAAACAGCATACATATTCAATGGATTCTAAGTACAGGATGGGGCCCATCAAGATATGGGCGGACAATGCCAAAACACTTATACCCATTTATTGTACAAAGGGAAAACCGTTTAGCAGCCATCAAGGAAAATCTCCGGACCGATCAATATGCGAACCGAGCCGCGGTGACAATGAAAAAGACATTAAAAGACATTATCGGCCAGGAAGGCCAGTTTAAGTTATCACCGGCTCCGTTACAAGACAAAGCGCCCCTGCAGAGATTCCTGCCCGCCAAAATTAATACAAAGACAGGACTATGATTTGGCGGGAGATAAGACTGTCCCAAAAGAGTATAACTATGGATTGAAAGTCCATCTACGTGACTACTTCTTCGACTTCTACGTTACTTCGCTTCTATTCGGAACAACTTCGAACTTGGCTTTTCTTCAAGGACTTCTCCTACAAGGAACGAACGAAGGACGGACGGTGCCAGGATCGGCGTCTCTTCCACTTCGGCAGATGCAGAATCGATGAAAACGTTTTCGTCTTTTTAAAGACGGACGGTTTCGGTGAAAAGACAACGTGGTCGGTGTTCAGCCAAACAAGGCTCGGCCATGACGAGAAGACGACGAGGGTGGCCCGGGTACTGAGGTCGGGAGATCATCGACGACCCAGGCCGATGGAGAAGAAACCCTCTGGAGGACCGGCGATCCAGGCCAAAAGATTCTTCCATGTGCATGCACTTCTTCAGCAGCCTGCATCTAAGTCTGCTCCATGAACCCAAATAGTGGATCTCAACCTTGACGAGCACTCATCAAGGCTGTGTCTACCCCACCGCCTCGAGGGAGAGAAAATATCGACTGCGCCAGAAGCTTCCAAATCCACGTGACGACGGAAAGCGGTGCCAAAAGGCTGCGAACCCCCTTTTTCGTGATTTCGAGAGTGGTGAGCATGATCCCAAGTTCCCCAGGTCGAAACTTAGTTTAGGCATAGGGGAGGGAGTTAAGGGTAATCGTAATGTGTTTCCCCCTTTTCGATGTGCCGTGTGTTCCCCATTTCCATAGAGTTAAGTTCATAAATTTGTGTATGATTGTAGTAACTTTAATCTGTGCCTATGACATGTATTTTGTAATGCTTCAAACTGTTTAAAAATAAAAGCATCCATTTCGTGCTATTTAACCTGGTCTATTGAGTCCTTTCTCTGCACTACTGTTCTCTGCATCTAAGTCCAAGGTCTAGAACCGTAGGGGGAGTGGGTCGAACCACTCAAGGGTAATTATTGCACGAAACCTGGCAGGAGACCAGAACGAGCAAGAGAAACCCCGCTACAGAAATGGCGACCGCGGCAGGACCTTGGCAGCAGGAAAGTAGTGTGTTAGATCAAGGTCTGAATAAACGAGCTGTGATGGACGAAAGAACAGCCGATTATATTTTTGGAAAGTTAACCTCACAAAGCAGTGGATATCTGACCTGTTGAGAGATAGGCGCCCGCTAGACGCAGCCATCAAGTGGACAGCGGGTAAAGAGCATAAGAAATCTGTAGAGAAGGCGGTCTGGCTGATGTGCTACAAAAAGCAAGTCCAGCTTTTGGACCAGGTCGTTGCAGCACAGACAGCCCAGATCAACGGCTTGCTTAAAGACGTAGAGGAGAAGGTTGCGGGAGGTCAGCAACTGATTGAAGTGCTTAACGCGCTGAATCAGGAACGCCACTCCATGATTCGCTGCCACGAGACCCGGGTAGAATATATAAAATGTCAGGTCATTGAAGCCAAGGCCAGTGAAGCTAGAATGAGAGAGAGGTGTTTCCGTCTAGCTAAGCAAATAGATGCCCAAGAGGAAAAACTTCTGGGAGTCAGGGCAGCATATAAGATGGCCATGGAGGATAGATCTGAGAGCACCGACCACAGCGCTTGCTGCCAGGAGCAAGAGGACCTGAGAACGGCCCTAGCCAAGGCAAACGGGTTGGTGTGTCTCATAAATCCACCAGCGAGTCAGCTATTGCTAGCCAAGGAATCCAAAAGACCGATCCCACAAGAGGCAGTTGGGGTACCAACTCCCGAACACTCTGCGCCTCCTGCTTATGAGGAGTCTTGGACTCCGGGACAGGAGACGGAGACGGTAGAGGAAGAGAGTTCTGAGGTAGAGCAACCCCAGATAGTAGATTCAGGGCCGGCGCCGATGTGTCCAACGAGACACCGGAGGCTCGGTCCAAATGAAGCGAATGGCGATGACGGACCCCTTGAGAGTCAGATCGTAATGCCCCATAGCGCACGACAGCTAAGAGAAATGATAAGTCACATCCCAAAACTCTCCGAGTCAGGAGATCCCTCCGTGCATTTCAGGGACGTGGAGCAGACCGCAGCAGTCAATGACTGCGACGGGGTTGAACAGTCTAAAATGCTGCTGTTCTCCCTGGACAGTTCACTCCTCCAGTGTCTCCCTGACGAGAGCAAGAGAGGGCACAGGGACTATGAGTTGCTACGGGATGAGATTCTGGAGATCATGGGAGAGGGGGACGGAACTCCGTTCCTCCATTTAGAAAAGACAGTGCAGCTAGAGGGAGAACCCCCACGGGTTTTCGCCGACAGGTTATGGCCAGTGTATCGGCGCAGCTGCCCGGGCGGGCCGGCCCGGGCCGGGCTGGATGGTGAACAGAGAGCTCATTGGCTTCGATGCCTGGTGGCAGGTTGCTTGCCAGTAGTAAGGGAGCAGGCCAAAGCATGGTTTGACCCCACTAACGCCCGCTCCACGGAGGATCCAGTACTAGACCAGCTCACGATCAGTTATAGGAACAACAACGGCAAGAAAACGCCTGTTGTGAAAGGAAAGGTGCATGAGGTGAGGCCCGCAGCCGCTGCTAAAAGGGAATGGCGTCAGGAGGGAAATCGCCCTCCCCAAGCCAACAGCAGTTGTTACGGGTGTGGGAAGGAGGGTCATTGGTGCATGGACTGTAGGAATCCATGGAAGGATAAGAGAGAGAGAGCGTTCACCGCAGCCCAAGATCGAACCCAAGCCCAAGTCGCCCATGGTCCGATCCTTTACCCAGCACAAGCAAAAGCACAAGTGCAGACCGCTGCCCCAACAGCGGTCCAGAACCCGACCGTGGCCCCCGCCCCAACTAAAGGGGGTGGTGCGGTTGTGGATCCCGCTGCGATCGAGTCAGTCTTGGAGGCTATGCGGTCTCTGATGACATGGCAGGGGAAGGTAGCGGTCGCCAACAGCCCTATCGCTCCCGAGACCCCAGCCGAAGCACCTAAATGACTGACGCCCGCACAGCCCATCTACTTGTGTCCGCTCCGCTATGATGCCTGGAGAAGACCTGTGGTGGAGATGGAGGTGGAAAGGCAAAGGGGTAGTTACCTGTTGGATACGGGAGCTTCGTGTACCGTGATCCACACAGATAAACCTTTCGCCTCACCTCTGTCCGCCCAGGCTCCATACTCAGTAGCGGGTTTCACAGGCAGAGAACAGGCTGGCGCGTACTCCATCCTGCTCTCCATTCAATTGGGAGCACTCCACACCACCTGGACGTGCATCCTATTAAAGTGGAAGGAGGGGGGTGGAAAAGACATCCTCGGGGCGGATTTCTTGGTGGAACACGGGATCCTCGTGGACCTGAGAAATCACTGTCTCTGGGGAGCCGAGAGCGGTTTAGGTAAGGTAGTCGTTATCCCAGGGAAGGAAGAAAAGGGGTGTAGTGTATGTATCCGTCTACCTTTAAGAAAACCATTGTATGTAACCGTTCACCTTTAAGAGAACTATTTTAGGTGTGGCACTACTTTGTTGGCTTCTGTATACTGTAATACCGACGGTGACCACACCGGTATATAAGTGCTGTGTCAGGATTTATTTGGCAGATTCGCCCTGACCTTCGAATAGTAAAGTCCTGTTTTAAGTTACTCTGGTAGCCTGTGTATTAATTAACTAAACAACCCACAGACTTTACAGTGGCGACGAGTCCGATCGTACACTGCGGCAACAATACTTCCGAAGCAGGTAACGAGCATCGAGAAGAGGCAACCGCCCTCGTCATTCTGCTGGGAGAAAACTCGAGTCTGCAGAGCTGGAAAGGAGGAAGAATTCAGAGACAAAGACTTCCATCAGCAACAGGCACTGACTGTCCCTTCTGCCACGGTGAGGAGTGAGCCGATCAGCACGAGAAGCAAGCCGGCCATGGTGACTGTGAGTAAGGGAAAAGTAAAAAGAATAACCGGAGGATAAGGGCGGTGCACTCGACCACGGTCGAGGGGGAAAGGAGCCAGACAGAAGTCGGGCCCAGAGGCGCTGAGACTGGGGCAGCGTGGAGCGAGGAAGCCGTGGTACAGACAGGCTGGGGACACAACGGCGTCATGAGACAGCTAGACCGCGACTGGCGAAAAAGGCCGGGCAGCGACCGAAGCCACGAAGCGCTGCGACCGGGAGCGTAGGTGCGGGAAGATATAAAAACTCAGCCGCAGCCGGGCAGGGAAGCACCGGACTGCGAGAGGGCTGGGAGGCGCGATTGGGAGCCGAGCGAGCGGGAGAGGCAGAGCCGACCAAGGGAGACTGAGCGAGAGCCAGTCCAGCGGCTGAAACTGTTCGCCGTCAACGGGGTGTACCCAGCGCTGGTAGAGCCGAGCGAGCGGGAGAGAGACAGAGCCCGAGCAAGGGGAACTGAGCGAGAGCCAGCCCAGCGGCTGAAACTGTTCGCCGTCAACGGGGTGTACCCAGCGCCGGTTGCCCTGCCGAGAAAAGGGAAAGCACTGAAGCCGACGCGCAGGCTGTGAACCTGAAAGCCAGCGGCCGTCGCCCGTGGGGAAAGTGTACCCTCCCGCCAGGGGAAGAAACGTGGGAAGCCGCCATTAGGTGGAGAAGAAGACAGAAGCGGGGAACCGCCATTGAAGTGGGCAGGGAGAGAAGATAAGCGCGGGAAACCGCCATTTTCGCGGGAACCGCCATTCTGAAGAAAAAAAAAAAGAAAATTTAAAGAAATAATCCGTGGTGTTATCAGGAAGAGAGGAAGATGCCTAAGCGTGGTAACATCAACGATTTTAATTCCGAGGTAGAAGACTGGGCCACGTATGTGGAACGCATTGAGATCTATTGTGAGGCCAATAAAATAGAAGAAGATGACAAAGCTATAACCTTGCTAGACTCGATGGGCGCAAAGACATACGGGCTCTTGAAGCATCTACTAGCACCAGCTAAACCGGCGGATCAGACTTTCGATGAGATTGTGACTGTTCTGAAGAATCACTTGAACTCCACACCGTTGATGTTGGCGGAACGATTCAAATTCTATGCGAGAACGCAAAGGAAAGATGAAAGCAATGCAGAATACTTGGTCGAACTGCGTAGACTAGCGAAACACTGCCAGTTTGGAGGGAATCTGACAGAGGCATTGCGAGACAAGTTCGTGTGCGGGCTGTCAAAGGAAGGAATGCAAAAGCGACTACTCGAAGAGAACGACCTTACACTTGACAGGGCTGTCCTTATTGCAGCATCGCACGAAGCCGCAGCGAAGGGAACTGCGGAAATGCAGCTAAAGGCAGCGGCACTCAGTGTGGATCAAATTACCTCGAGTACAACAAAATGCTATCGTTGTGGGAAGACAACACACGACCAGAACCAATGCTGATTTAAGAACCAGGAATGTAGGAAATGTGGCAAACTGGGTCACATAGCTAAGGTATGCCGGTCAGGGAAGAAGACCAACAACCAAAGGAAGCCATCACAGGAAAAGTACAACAAGGTGGCTGAGAAGAGTTCAGACGAACAGAATTCGGACTCAGACCCAAACGGCCAGGAGCTGGGCAGTCTGAGAATTCACAATGTGAGTAAGGAAGCTGACCTACAAACTATCTGGGTCATGCTAAAAATAGCTGGAGTCCAAGTGAAAATGGAGTTGGACACTGGATCAGCTCTATCAGTCATAAATCGAAGGGATTACCACCGGCTATTCTCACATATGCCCTTAAGAGATAACAAGTTCGTATTGCAGACATACACGGGGCATAAAGTATACCCCATGGGGAAGATAAGAGTCAAGGTGAGAGATGGGGGTAAAGAACACCCAAGAATGAACTTATACGTACTACCTGAGGGAGGACCACCACTTCTGGGACGGGAGTGGATCAAGAAAATAGACATGGAATGGCACTATCTAAAAGCCATAACGAGTGAGGACTCAGTGCAGACAATCAGCTCAGATTCTGAAACGGATGACGATAAGACCAACCCAAATATGAAAGACAAGGCTAAAATGGACTTGCCGACTAAGGTTGGAAGAACGAAGGCATGCATAAAGGCTTATGCTCCAGAGAAGAACAAAGTTTCAGAACAGAACTCCACCGAACAACGACAACATAGTTTGACAGAGAATTCTGAGTCTGTTCAGTTTACGGACATATCCATGACTGACGAACACCGAGCTCGGACTCAACTTTATTTCAAATTACGACAGCAAGTAGAACAAGTGAGTTACCGTCTCGAACAAGAGATGAAAACAATGAAAAAGTTCTATGACACCGAATGGGAGAATCTGGAAAGACAACAGAAGCAGCTAGCTCAAGCAGAGAGCGACCATAGAGCCATTGTGACCAATTACCGATCACATCTCCCTTATGCTGTTCAGGAGTTAGAATATTTGCAGGAAGGAGCAAATGAAGAGGAATCTTCAGGAAGCCAGGATTTTATTCCCATTCTTCTCTACGACTCCTTACAAGCAGAGTTTGAGAAGTTGAAGGAACAGTATGAACAGGCCCAGGCTATAATCCGGGAGGGGATTAACTCGGCAACCTCCGAAAAGCTAGTTTCAGTAGAAGCATATGAGCAACTAAAGGTTGAACATGAGCAAGAAGTCCAAAGGCTGCAGGAAATTCTTGATGAGCTCAAGGCCAAGACAGACTCATCGGTAGAAGTTCCATCCATAGATGAGAAATTAGAGGTGAAAGACATGGCAGAACATGAAAGACAAGATGTCCAAGAACTCATAAAAATATTGAAGGAAACCCAAGACAAATATGAGGCGGCAATGACCGAGGTTCAACAACTTGAAGAACAGATTCAACTGGGAATCCTTTCAGTGGAAGAAAAGGAAACTGTAAGAATGGCCCCTGAACATGAGCTAGAGAGCATCAAGGCGCAACTTCTCCGAGCGCTGAAAGCCAAAGTACAAGAGGAAAAGAAGGTGAAAGCATTGGAGGAAAAGGTGGATGAAATGGAGAAGACTCTGATCCACAGTGTTCCCGTGGAAGAGTTAACGGTCAGCCAACTCCTTCATATGCTGAGGGACAAGACTCTGCAATGGGAACAATCTGAACACGAGCTTCAATCTTCAAAGGGAAGGAGTTCTGAGCTCTCAAAAGTTATGGAAATAGCTGAGGTTGCAACACAGATTTTACTGGGATGCCAAAAATACGCTGAATCACGTCTATGTGAACAACAGAATGTTGAAACAGCTGCTCCAGTAGAAGGATTGAATAGCCCGATCAATCAATCCCCGATGGAAGGGGAAGTGTTGAAATCACAAATGAGGTCATTAGTGAAGGATTTGCAGGAAACCCAGGAAGAGCGGGATGAATATGAACGCATGAAGAAGTCTCTTCAGGAAAGATGTCTAGGGAGGGAACAACAGTCGGCTAACGTCCAGTTGGGTAAGGAAGAAGTAGCAGGCCCTCTCGCTAGACTAGTTCAGGATGACACCGAATATTACCATGACCTGTTGAGTGACACGGAATATTACGAGGACTTGGTCTGCCCAGCTTGTGATGAAAACTCCCAAAGTGCAGAAATCAGGATGAAGCACTTAAAGTCTAAGGAACATAGGGAGATGGTGGCGCTACAGCTGGCAGCTGATAAGGGAGCCCCAAGAGTCTCCAAGAAGCAGAAAAGAAAAAGACGAAGCAGAAGGTGATAACCATCTAAATCATTATCACTTCTACCAGATCATGTACGTGGGCCCTACGAAGGGAGCCAAATCAGTTGGCAAGTAGGAAAAATTACCAAGGCAGTCCAGCTGTTTGTAAAAGTCAGCACTGCTGGTTCAGCAGGACGGAAGTTCAAGCTGTTAAGTCAAGGGAAAGACTATTGGATGAGTCACGCTAGCAATGTGAACCGGCTACACCACAGAGATGTTGTTCGGATCGAGTCAAGACCAGAGACTGAATCTGTGAACTGTTCCCGCAGAGACTGAATCTGTAAACTGTTTCCTGCATAGATTATACCTGTGAATTGTTTTACATGAAGTTGAATATATGTTATGTTTAATGGGGGACTAAGTATGTTGTAAGCTAAAAAGGGAGGATTGTAGTGTATGTATCTGTCTACCTTTAAGAAAACCATTGTATGTAACCGTTCACCTTTAAGAGAACTATTTTAGGTGTGGCACTACTTTGTTGGCTTCTGTATACTGTAATACCGATGGTGACCACACCGGTATATAAGTGCTGTGTCAGGATTTATTTGGCAGATTCGCCCTGACCTTCGAATAGTAAAGTCCTGTTTTAAGTTACTCTGGTAGTCTGTGTATTAATTAACTAAACAACCCACAGGCTTTACAAGGGGGCCCTATGTACCATGAAGCCGTCAGGAGGTTACGATCTCGAGCTCATGGTAGCGAACGTCCCAACGGACTTGCAGGCGTGTGTGTCGGAAAATCTGACCGCGTTTGCCACCCACAAGCACAACTGTGGGAGAGTCACTGGGTTTGAAGTCAGCGTAGACGGGGACCCCATGATCCGACCCCAAAAGCAATATAATTTCCCCAAGGAGGCAGAACCCGACATGGAGACAGCAATATCTTCATTGGTGCAGCAGGGCGTATTGAGAACGATAGCCACTCACGTGAACTCCCCATTATGGCCGGTAAAGAAGCCGGACAATTCCTGGAGAGCCACGGTGGACTACAGAGTCCTCAATAGTAACATCCCAGCCTGCGCGCCCACGGTAGCAGCAGTTGCAGACCTAATAGGGAGCATTCCAGCATCGGCGGCCACGTTCACGGTGCTGGACATCTCGAACGGTTTCTGGTCCATCCCGCTGCGGCGGGAGGATCAGTACAAGTTTGCCTTTACTTTCAAAGGGCAACAGTACACTTGGAACTGCTTACCACAGGGTTTTCACAACAGCCCCAGCATTTTCCATCAATGCATGGCGGGGAGTTTAAAAGAGTTTAGCCAGCCCAACCAGATAGTACAGTATGTGGACGACTTACTCCTGTTCACGGACACCAGGGAGGAGCACGGCCCACTATTAGCCGAATTGTTGGAACTGTTAGAAAGGAAGGGTTTCAAAGTAAACCCGAAGAAAGCCCAGATCGGCCAGCAGGAAGTCAAATTCCTAGGTCTGGCCATCCGCACTGGGGAAAGAGCCATAGATAAGGCCAGAAGGGAATCAATACAAGATCTGCCGATTCCCAACACAGTAACGGGTGTAAGGTCCTTTTTGGGATTGACCGGGTACTGCAGAGACTTCATCGAGGACTATGCTGCCACAGCAGCCCCACTACTTCGACTCTTACACAAGGGAGTCGAGTGGTCTTGGGATGAGGGGTGCCAGGCAGCATTCGAGAAGCTGAAAAGAGATCTGCAGACCGCTCCAGCCCTAGGGGCCATAGATGGGGGAGAGGAGTTCTTCCTGGAGGTAGCCGCTAGTGGGGACAGCCTGAGCGCAGTGTTGCTCCAGGAGCGGCACGGCAAGCTGAGACCAGTAGTTTATTCCTCCAGGTTGCTCACGGATGCAGAGAGGAGTTTCTCCAATTGCGAACGGCATCTCCTGGCCACGCATTGGGCTGTGAACAGATCAGTGATCTTCATGGGAACCTTTCCCATCACGCTCCTCACCCATCACACCACCACAAAGATGCTTCTGGATGGAAGGATTAAGGATGGGACCGTAAGCAGTGCTCGGATTGCGCGCTGGACCCTCCTCCTTTCCCAGATGGATCTCAAAGTTAAAGGCCTCTGCACGCCAAGGCTCGCAGCCAATATGGCATATCCCGGGACAGCCCATCGATGTTCTGTAGAAGGGGTATGGGAGGTCAACATAGGTTTACGGTCCGGGATACACCCCACAGGCCGCGAAATCTACATAGACGGTTCTAGCACGGTATCTGCTGGTGAACGACTCACAGGGTGTGGAGTTTATGACCCTGCGGCAAACATTGCCCTGGCAATTAAGCTCGCCAGCACTATGAGCGCACAGCAGGCTGAACTGTCCACGCTGGCGTACGTGGTTACCCACCCCGAGATTTTCCCAACCCCATACACGATTTGCTCAGACAGCATGTTCACATGCAATTCGTGTACAGAGTACCTCGCCATCTGGTCCCGACGCGGATACACCTCCGCGGATGGGCGGCCTTTAACAGTTAAGCCCTTGCTGGAAAAAATCCTAGCAGCTGTGGGTGAGGAAGGGGAGGTGTTCATCCATAAGGTGAAGGCTCACTCCACCACAGAGCCCCGCAGCCAGGGCAACCAGCAGGCGGATGCGCTAGCCAGGGAGGGGGCCCGCAACGGCATTCTCTGGGACCCCTATGAACCCGGACCCGTGGCGGCGATCCAAGGCAGGGAGGGAATTCCAGGGAACACAGGGGAGACACCGCCCCCAGACCTAAAGACCGTCCAAACCCTGGATCCCGCCCTAAAAGCAGTCCTAAAAGCCATCACAGAAGGCAAGCAGGTAGAGGGTCCGTACAGTGCGGCAGCCCTCACAGTCAAAGAAGGTATGCTGTTCCGAGAGGAGCAGTGGGTTGTGCCGCAGCAGCACTGGAGGGAATTCCTGTAACTGGCCCACGAGGGTCCAGGAGCGAGGCACCCCGGGCCTGAGGTCACCTGGCAACGGGTAGAGCAGGCGGGATGGTGGCCGGGACTTTGGGACGATGTCCCCGAGTTCTCCACAAGCTGTCTTGTGTGCGCTGCTAACAACACAGACCCCCACAAAAGGAAGGTGCCCATGGGGCACATCAGGAGGGTAGAGGGACCATGGCAGTCGATTCAGGTCGACTACATAGGGCCCCTGCCCGCCGCCCAGGGAGGCTATAAGTACTGCCTTGTCCTGGTAGATGTGTTCACCAAATGGGTAGAAGCTTTCCCGTGCAGAACAGCTACGGCACTGGTACTGCTAAAATCTTGATTTGGGAAGTGTTCTCACGGTGGGGACTTCCCCGTTTTGTAGAGTCTGACCAAGGGAGTCAGTTCACCGGTCAAGTAATGCAGAACGCCCTCATGCTCTTGGGCATTGAGGGGAAGTGGCACGTAGCATACAATCCCCAGTCATCCGGGATCGTTGAGCGTATGAATCGGACCCTCAAGGAAAAGCTGAGGAAAGAGACAATGTGCTCGCCCCAGAAATGGGCGGAGGTCCTGCCTTTAGTCCCCATGGGGATCCGAGCCAGCCAGTCCAAAAGTACGGGGTATTCCCCGCACGAATTAATGACTGGAAGGATCATGCGAACACCCACCCATGTACTAGCCCCGGTGCTCACTGAGGGCCAGCTCCGAGAGGTGAAACGGGACAAATTCGCCCAAACCCCTTTGGAGCGCCTGAGACAGATTTATGGGCAGGCGGCTGGGAACATGGGAAGACAGCACCAGGGAAATAAACTGTTGTTGGAACCTCGGAAACAACAAGAGTGGGTAGTCGGAGACCAGGTCATGGTCCGAAACTACGCCAGGGTAGGGAGTTTTGAACCACTGTACATGGGGCCTTACAGCATTGTGGACAAGGCCAGCCCCATGGTTTATGCAGTGAAGATGCCCCGACGTACCAAATGGTTTCACATCAACCAGTGTAAACTGTTTAAATCGGGTGCACAAGGGCCATCAAAGGGGACCAGGTCTGAGAACAAAGATCCTCAGCCTGTAACAGAGTTACAGACCACACAGGCTGGAACATTAGCCTGCGTGAAGGGAGAGGCCATCCCATTGGAGTGGGAGGCCTCATCTTTTGAATGGGATTTAAGCAGGAGAGAGCCCGAACAGCTCAACCTCGCTTTAGACCCAATCCCAGAGGAGGAAGAGTCAGAGGACGACGATCCCGCCCTCGACTCAAGCTTGGGGGAGATAGGGAATGGGGCCGGAGACTCACTACCTGTAGGGACAGGTGAGGTGGAGTCAGAAGCCACAGATCCCGACCCCGGGGGGGCGGAGCCTGAGGGAGGGGAGCTGGAGCCGGCAGCTGTGGAGGAACCACAGGCTGTGACGGTGACAGTCCCAACCCCCGGTCCATCGGCCCCGGGAGCCCAACCCAAAGCAGCCCCTCCTAGGTCGGCTCGAGCGCCCCAGCCCAGAAAATTTTGGCCAGATTCTCCCCATCTTTCCCAACCACGGTTTAGAGCAGCCCCAGGAAGGCATGATCCCCGTTCAGCAGCGACAGGATGCGGGGGATCAAAGCCAAAGATCAATGCAGCCCCACTGCAGGGTGTGGCGCACGACAGACCTCACAGGGATTAGGCAAGCCGCCCCATGGAGGGCGGCGCTGTACATAAGTTAAGTTAGGTAATTATGGCGATAATTTTAGGAAATGTATATAGCGTTAAGATGTGTTAAAAGTACAATTTTCAAAGTCTGCCCGATATGTGTGTTTGTTTGGGAGCGGGGTCCAGGAACCCGCGCGTCCAGTTAATTAGGCCAGCACCTATTGGGAGCCCGGCTACATCATTTTATTGGTTACAGAAACCTGGGATATGATGGAAAAGATTCTCATCGCGTTCATGGCGATCGGGTGCGGGTGGGCCTACCGAGGCCGCACCAAGGACGTCATCATTTTCGGGTGCTCCGGGGACACGGTCCCCATCGCAACGGATGGGACAGGGGAGCGAGAGGTTGAGGAAACCGCCACCTACTTCCACCAAGGGAGATGGCCAGGTTGGCTGGGAACGAATTCTACGGAATATTCCAGCCATTTCGGTTTCGCTTACCAAGAGACTTCGTTAACGTGCCCTCGGGTGAGGATCCTTGCACCCAGAGTCAGCGTTACCGTGGGAAAGAGGATTTGTCTGGTGTGCAATGGGAACGTACCACTAAGGCGATGGTGGTGGCTACGAAAGCTGGGAAAGGACATGAGAAACTCTACGGTCGAGTGGGAGCGACTGGGTAATAATACCCATGGGACTATTACGGGGACTCACAGACAATTACGTGTGTGTTGGGACAAATGTTGGGAACCAGATGAAGGAATATATGTCTGTATGTGGGGTTCGAGACACGTCTGCCCCAAGGGCGTATCCATCTTCTTCCAGAGGCAGTGGCAGGATGAAGGGAAGGGGATGAGATGGGATGTTAGCACTCGAGCGTGCGGAGCCCCATACTCCCCTATTCCGGTAAACGCCACTGAACTCATCACCCGCCCACGCAAGCCCCTGCCCACGCTTCCGGTAGCACTAGCCCAGAAACGAGGGTGCCCAACCACCACCAAGGGACCCGGGAATGGTTTAGTATTGGTACCCACCGGTCAGGTGCTGTACCAAGGGGTACACTACGCGGTGGCCTCAGTGATTTTAAATCTCACTGAGGTACGACTGCCGGAGTGGTGTCCCAAAGAAACGGAACAATTATACCAGGTCCTGTTAATCCGTATGTTTAGACAATTTTACGAATTTGACTTTGCCGACATCGACAGAGACAAATTATACACCACACCGCCAGAAGTTTTGGATCGAGTTGGGAGGCAAAGAGGGGGTACTGTAAATGACATATTCACTGCTTTTAATACCGGGACATCTGTCGTCAACGCTCTAGATAACGTGGAGCTGCAGACACAGATCAACGGTTTAAAAGCCCAGTTAAGAAACATACTGACAGACGAAAACAAGGTAGTGGGTTCTGAGTTGCATGAGGACCAGGCCATGACACTACACTTTAAGGATATAATTGCTGAGCTGGAGAAACACGCGAGAACGGTAAATGCGCTCATTAAGGAGGATCGGAATGCGTCCGATCAAGCTGCGCAAAACGAGGCCTGTGTGCTGTACGGGGCGTGGTTACTGGGCGAGGGCCGCAGTAATCTTGAGAATTTAAAACAGGGTTTGGTCCCGTCCTGGATCAGCAACAAGCACTTGCAAGCGCTCCACCCTTTTGAGAATGCATTAAGCCCCTGCCAGCTCAGACTAGCCGCAGAGGCATACCCAGTCCCAGTGGACTGCGGACATTCGAATCACACTATCATGGGAATAGTAGTAAGAATGCCGGTGTTGGGTCCCGCAGCAAAGCCCGCCCCGGTATACAGAGCAGAGAACATTGGAGTCATTCAGGGGGGTGCACACATTCGTTACGCAGTGGTCCCGCCTTATATCATCAGATGGGAGCGTACGATGACAGGCACCGACCTCTCGGGATGTCGGAGCCGGGGAGCTCACATCATCCTGTGTCCCCAGCACTTGAATGCCTTTTTGAAACCACAGTGCGGGTTCAGAACTGCTAGCGCGAAGCCGGTAAATTGCACCATGGAGGCAACGGCAGAGGACCATGTGCCCCCGCAGGTAGCATATATCGGGGGTGGGACATACTGCGTCACCACTGCAGCGCCTCAGTACCGATACGGACAACACGAGTGGTGTTCGATCAATGATAGCAGTTTCTGTTTCAAACCCAGGGCCGAGGTTCAAGTGGCACAACAACGAATTGTCCCCATTCCTGCGCCCTCCACCGTACACATCACTATCAAAGAGAATTTCACAGACTTACAACGATTTGTCGCGCATTTCGGTTATGTCATTCCCCCTCTTCCCGAACACCTCACTAAGATTTTAAAAGCCATTATAGTTTCACAGAAACATTTCTACACACTGGAGCAGAAGACTTTAGAGACAGGAAAAGACAAATTGGACATAACCGTCCCACCATGGTGGGACTTGTTCACCAACATAGAAGTCCCAGCCTGGATTAGAATAGCATCCCATATCCTAGTAGTGTGTCAGGTTTTAATTGTGATATTTTTGCTCTTCGTGCATTGCAAGAGAGGCAAACGCCTCCAGAGGCACGAGAATGCGGGCGAATGGAGAGAACGCTATGTGCGAATGGGGGAAGAAGACACCCCACTTTAAGCTGCTAGTATAAGATTAAGTGTCCCTCCATTTTAAAATTTTTCTCTTTTTGACCATTCGCGTTTTCTTTTTGTGTTTGTTTTGGGTTATAAGGAAATAAGTATTGTTATGTTATTAGTCGTTCTTAAGTTTTTTGGATTAATAAAAGGTGTATGCAGATGGCGCAAGAGGGTATCAACCCCTGCACATCTGACAGGTGAATGTGTTATAGTTTAAGATATGCTGTCTATGATTGTCCAAATGTGCAAAAGGTAATTTTCATTTTCTTCGGAAATGGGAACTGCATGTGTCGTGAGGGTCATAGATAGTTAAGTGCCAGGAATGTTTGGATGTGGGGAATCAGGGAAAATTTGCTCATCAAGGATTATTGATACTTTAAGCAAGCTATCAGTATCACAGGGGGGCCTGTAAGATTCGAAATTTTCAGCAAAAATCACGCAAGAAAACTGGATAAAATAAGACTGTTTATTGACCAAAGTAAGCTTGCACAGGAAAACCTTTGATAAAAGGGCATACAAAATGGCCGCCAGGCCCCGTGATCAGTTTCTGAACCATTTTATTTCTGTTACTGCAAGCCAGACAGGCATGTGGATTGAAGACAGTAAGCCCGCGAAAGCCAGTATCTGGGAACTGAAACTCAGAGAAACAGCATACATATTCAACGGATTCTAAGTACAGGATGGGGCCCATCAAGATATGGGCGGACAATGCAAAAACACTTATACCCATTTATTGTACAAAGGGAAAACCGTTTAGCAGCCATCAAGGAAAATCTCCGGACCGATCAATATGCGGACCGAGCCGCGGTGACAATGAAAAAGACATTAAAAGACATTATCGGCCAGGAAGGCCAGTTTAAGTTATCACCGGCTCCGTTACAAGACAAAGCGCCCCTGCAAAGATTTCTGCCCGCCAAAATTAATACAAAGACAGGACTATGATTTGGCGGGAGATAAGACTGTCCCAAAAGAGTATAACTATGGATTGAAAGTCCATCTACGTGACTACTTCTTCGACTTCTACGTTACTTCGCTTCTACTCGGAACAACTTCGAACTTGACTTTTCTTCAAGGACTTCTCCTACAAGGAACGAACGAAGGACAGACGATGCCAGGATCGGCGCCTCTTCCACTTCGGCAGATGCAGAATCGCTGAAAACGTTTTCGTCTTTTTAAAGACGGACGGTTTCGGTGAAAAGACAACGTGGTCGGTGTTCAGCCAAACAAGGCTCGGCCACGACGAGAAGATGATGAGGGTGGCCCGGGTACTGAGGTCGGGAGATCATCGATGACCCAGGCCGATGGAGAAGAAACCCTCTGGAGGACCGGCGATCCAGGCCAAAAGATTCTCCCATGTGCATGCACTTCTTCAGCAGCCTGCATCTAAGTCTGCTCCATGAACCCAAATAGTGGATCTCAACCTTGACGAGCGCTCATCAAGGCTGTGTCTACCCCACCGCCTCGAGGGAGAGAAAATATCGACTGCGCCAGAAGCTTCCAAATCCACGTGACGACGGAAAGCGGTGCCAAAAGGCTGCGAACCCCTTTTTTCGCGATTTCGAGAGTGGTGAGCATGATCCCAAGTTCCCCAGGTCGAAACTTAGTTTAGGTATAGGGGAGGGAGTTAAGGGTAATCGTAATGTGTTTCCCCCTTTTCGATGTGCCGTGTGTTCCCCATTTCCATAGAGTTAAGTTCATAAATTTGTGTATGATTGTAGTAACTTTAATCTGTGCCTATGACATGTATTTTGTAATGCTTCAAACTGTTTAAAAATAAAAGCATCCATTTCGTGCTATTTAACCTGGTCTATTGAGTTCTTTCTCTGCACTACTGTTCTCTGCATCTAAGCCCAAGGTCCAGAACCGTAGAGGGAGTGGGTCGAACCACTCAAGGGTAATTATTGCACGAAACCTGGCAGGAGACCAGAATGAGCAAGGGAAACCCCCGACATCCTGTTCCTATTATAATCTTATTTTACTGGTATTAAAATTGTTTTAACATGTAGTCCTTGTATCCAGAACATGTCCCTACTCCTGGACTGCCGAATACACAGACAGGAGTTTACACTGAATGTTTTCCGGTATTTCGGATATAAATTTGAGCCAAGGCCTCTTGTGCTGAGATCTGACAGATTGTTACGCTGGCAATAGAGGACATCATGCACTGAAAGTAACTGAACACAGAAATTACAAAACATGAATTGCAAAATTACAAAAATTACAAACATGTTCTGAGTTTAGTTAAGAACTTTAACCCTGAATATTCAGCCAGTTTTTCTAACCAAAAAGCTGCGAATCCAATAACGGATTTTTACACCACCAGACCTGAGGCTGCGGGTTTAATGAATCCACCGTCAGTTCCAGCTATACAGAACATTATGGCAGCACAGAGGCATAGTGGTTAGCACTGTTGCCTCACAGCGCCAGGGACTCGGGTTCAAATCCGGCCTCGGGTGACTGTCTGTGTGGAGTTTGTACATTCTCCCCGTGTTTGCGTGGGTTTCCTCCGGGTGCTCCGGTTTCCTCCCACAGTCCAAAGATGTGCGGGTTAGGTTGATTGGCCATGATAAAAAATTGATCCTTAATGTTAGGGGGGATTAAATACGTGGGGTTACGGGGATAGGGCTTGGGTGGGATGGCTGTCGGTGTAGGGACCGGGTGCTAGGCTTTGGATGATCAGCCATGATCTCGTTGAATGGCGGAGCAGGCTCGAGGGGCCGAATGGCCTACTCCTGCTCCTATCTTCTATGTTTCTATGTTTAAAGAGCGCTGCATCTACAGAAATAAATCGATAAAATAGTGATTTTTAGAAATATAACCCATCACCTCTGAAAATCTGATTGCCCCAAACTATCTAAATCTGTAACTGTGACCATTTAAATTACACAATAACGAATTCGATGGTGAAATAGCTGACAGTCAGCTTTGTACATCTGATAAGCCACAACATTTGGATAAAGGACAATTCTGGAAACGCCAGTCTGTGTTTGAAGGGCTGAAACACAGTGTTTGTATTTTATGCTGAAAGCAGGTCCCCACAATAATGAGGTGACTGTTTTGACCAAGCAGGGAAATGAATCTAGAAACTATTGGGCAAATACTGCTCTCAGTTTAATAAGTGCCACCACTGGCTGGAGTCTATCTAGCACAAATGAAGATGGTGGTTGAAGCTCAATCACCTCAGCCCCAGGACATCACTGCAGGAGTTCCTCAGGGCAGTGTTCTAGGACCAACTATTTTCAGCTGCTTCATCAATGAACTTCCCTCCAACATTAGGTCAGAAATGGGGATGTTCACTGATGACTGCAGTGTTGAGTGCCATTCATAACTCCTCAGATAATGAAACAGTCCATGCCCGCATGCAACAATAACTGGATGACGTTCAGGCTTGAGCTTATAAGTGGCAGGTAACATTGGCGCCACACAAGTGCCAGGCAATGGCTATCTCCTACAAGAGAGAGGCTAACCACCTCCCCTTGACATTCAATGGCATTACCATCGCAGAAACCCCCACCAGCAACATCCTGGGCGTTACCATTGACCTTAAATTTAACTGGACCAGCCACATAACTACTGTGGCAACAAGAGCAGGTCAGAGGCTAGGTATTCTCAGAGTCATAGAGTTATACAACACAGAAAGAGGCACTTCAGCCCATCGTGACCGCGCCAGCCATCAAGCCCTGTCTATTCGAACCCCATTTTCCAGCCCTTGATCCATCACCTTGTACGCTATGGCGTTTCAAGTGCTTATCTAAATGCTTCTTGAATGTTGTGAGGGTTCCTGCCTCTACCACACTTTCAGGAAGTGAGTTCCAGATTCCAACCACCCTCTGGGTGAAAAAGGTTTTCCTCAAATCCTCTCCAAACCTCCTGCCCCTTAACCAGAAACTATGCCCTGTGGTTATTGACCCCTCTACTAAGGTGAAAAGTTCCTTTCTATCTACCCCATCTATGCCCCTCCTAATTTTGTAGACCTCAATCAGGTCTCCCCTTAGCCTTCTCTGCTCTAAGCAAAACAACCCCAGCCTGTCCAGTTGCTCTTCATAGCTGAAGCGCTCCAGCCCAGGTAACATCCTGGTGAATCTCCTCTGCACCCTCTCCAATGCAATCTCTTCCCTCCTATAGTGTGGCGACCAGAAATGCACAGTATTCCAGCTGTAGCCTAAATAAAGCTTCGTACAGCTTCATCATAACCTCCCTGCTCTTATATTCTATGCCTCAGCTAATGAAGGCAAGTATCATATGTGCCTTTTAACCACCGTATCTACCTGCCCTGCTGCCTTAAGGGATCTATGTACATGCACACCAAGGTCCCTCTGATCCTCTGTCCTTCCTAGGGTCCTACCATTCATTGTGTATTCCCTTGCCTTGTTAGTCCTCCTAAAATGCATCCCCTCACACTTTTCAGGGATAAATTCCATTTGCCACTGTTCTGCTCATTTAACCAACCCGTCTATATCGTCCTGTAGCCTGAGGCTTCCTTCCACGCTATTTACCACTCCAGCAATTTTCGTGTCACCTGTGAACTTACTGATCATACCTCCTACATTCATGTCTAAATCATAAATGTACACTACAAACAGCAAAGGGCCCAGCACCGATTCCTGCAGTACACCACTGGGCACAAGCCTCCAATCACAACAATTGCGGCGAGTGACTCACCTCCTGACTCCCCAAAGCCTTTCCACCATCTACAAGGAATGGTGCCAGGGGGAGGGATTCAAGTTCCTGGGACATTGGAACCGGTTCTGGGGGAGGTGGGACCAGTTCAAACCGGACGGTTTGCTCCTGGGCAGGGCTGGAACCAATGTCCTAGGGGGAGTGTTTGCTAGTGCTGTGGGGGAGGGTTTAAACTAAAATGGCAGGGGGTTGGGAACCTGAGCAGGGAGACAGAGGAAAGGGAAACAAGGATAAAAGCAAAAGATAGGAAGGAGAAAAACAAAAGTGGCCGTCAGAGAAATCAACGGTTTAAATCAAACATGGCCACAGTAAATAATAATTCTAATAGGTCTAAGAGCGTTAAAAAAAAGCCTGAAGGCTTTGTGTCTTAATGCGAGGAGCATTTGTAATAAGGTGGAAGAATTGGCTGCGCAAATAGAAGTAAACAAATATGATTTGTTTTGGGTTACGGAAACGTGGCTCAAGGAAGGCCAGGACTGGGAACTCAACATCCAGGGGTATTCGATATTCAGGAAAGATAGGCAAAAAGGAAAGGGAGGTCGGGTAGCATTACTGGTTAAAGAAGGGATTAACACAATTGTAATGAAGGATATCAGCTCTGATGAGGTGGAATCTGTATGGGTAGAATTGAGAAATACTAAGGGGAAAAAAACGTTAGTGGGAGTGGTTTATAGACCTCCAAACAGTAAGGCGGAGGTTGGGGATGGCTTTAAAAGAGAAATTAAAGAAGCGTGCTATAAGGGCACTGCAGTCATCATGGGTGACTTTAATCTACATATAGATTGGGCCAACCAAATGAGTAACAATACTGTGGAGGAGGAATTCCTGGAGTGTTTACGGGATGGTTTCCTGGACCAATATGTCGAGGAACCAACCAGAGATCAGGCCATCTTAGACAGGGTATTATGTAACGAGAAAAGATTAATTAGCAATCTTGTTGTAAGTGGCCCCTTGGGTCGGAGCGATCATAATATCATCGAATTCTTCATTAAGATGGAGAATGAAGTAGTTGACACGGAGACCAATGTCCTCAATTTAAATAAAGGAAACTATGATGGTCTGAGGAGCGAGTTGGGTAGGATTGATTGGGGAATGGAAATCAAAGGGTTGACGGTGGATAGGCAATGGCAAACATTCAAAGACCGAATGGATGAACTACAGAATTGGTTCATCCCAATTTGGCATAAAAATAAAACAAAAAAGGTGACCCAACCGTGGTTAACAAGGGAAATTAGGGATAACATAAGGTCCAAGGAGAGGGCATATAAATTGGCCAGAAAAAGCAATAATCCTGAGGATTGGGAGCAGTTTAGGATTCAACAAAGGAGGACAAAGGGATTAATTAAGAAAGGGAAAATAGAATATGAGAGTAAGCTTGCAGAGTACATAAAAACTGACTGTAAAAGCTTTTATAGATATGTGAAGAGAAAAAGATTGGTGAAGTCAAGCGTAGGTCCCTTGCAGTCAGAATCGGGGGAATTTATAATGGGGAACAAAGAAATGCCAGAACAACTAAATACATATTTTGGTTCTGTCTTCACAAAGGGGGACACAAATAACCTCCCAGGGATGCCGGGGAACATAACGGCCTAGAAATTCAGTCTGGACACTTTTGGGGCGCTAAAGTCGGGCGCTCGCTAAAGTTAGCGCCCGCCGGAAAGTGCAGGCCACCTCGCCGAAATTCAGTAGAGTTGGCCAAGAGTTTGGCCGAGCGCTGAAACTGGCATTGCAATGCTCTGTTCAGGTGCTAATCCGGCGATGCGGCCTGATAACGCCGAGGCCGGGCGCAGCGCAGGTGCGGTCATGTTTTGATTGACAGCAGACACCCTGACGCCGGCCTGCTCTTAAAGGGGGAAGGGTCGACTTTGACTGCTGCCACGCCCTGCATACTGGAGCCCTGCAGCTAGGCCTCAACACTGCTGGTGGGCCAAAATAGCGCCAGGAGACATGGAGAGGGCCCGTGAACGAGCGCAGCGCTTCTCCGAGCATGCTCTGAGGGTGCTCATTAATGGTGTGGAGGACAAAAGACAGATCTTGTGCCCGGACAGTGGCAACAAGGCTCCCAGGAGCGAGTACAGGAAAGCCTGGAGGAGAATCGCCCGCAGGGTGTCATCCACCTGCGATGTCCCCAGGAGTGCGGACCAATGCCGCAAGAAGTTCAACGACCTCACTCGGTTGGTGAAGGTGAGTACCCTTTCCAGTGTCCTCCTCATCCTTGCATGTGAACCTCACATTATGGGCAAAGGGACCTCAAAGGCCTAATGGGCAGCCCTCCTCCCGCAGCAATGGCACTGGCATGATCATCAATAGCACTTTCTGCACTTACCACACTGGCCAAGCTATTCCACCATGGGAGGCAGTGCACACAGCAACAGGGCACCACACTGGCCAAGCTATTCCACCATGGGAGGCAGTGCACACAGCAACAGGGCACCACACTGGCCAAGCTATTCCACCATGGGAGGCAGTGCACACAGCAACAGGGCACCACACTGGCCAAGCTATTCCACCATGGGAGGCAGTGCACACAGCAACAGGGCACCACACTGGCCAAGCTATTCCCCCATGGGAGGCAGTGCACACAGCAACGGGGCACCACACTGTACTTAGAGTCCATCCTTTCTCTTGCAGGCCAAGCTGGCAAGGAACTTGAGGAGCCAGACTGTCACCGGTGGAGGCCGTCCCCAGTACCAGGCGCTCACTGATCTGGAGGAGAGCGTGGCTGGACTCATGTGTTCCCGGGTGACTGGCCCTGTTGCGATCGAAGATGTGGACCCTGTACTGCAACCCACTGGTAAGGACATGACCGGTTGGACCTCTTTCGTTGCCCTAGCGCTTCAGATCTAGATCCTTTCCCACTGACCAACAAATGCGCATAATGCCACCACTCAGGCCTCCCTCGCTGACGCCGTGTCCTCACTCTAAAGCTACTCTTATGCCTTCCTGCTTTCAGCTGCTGAGGAGGAGGTGGTCCCTGAAGCTCCGAGTGCCAGGCCCTTGGAGGAGGAGGACGACGAGGACCAGGAGGAAGGCAGCACATCAGGGGAACCCTCAGCCGCACCAGGGGATGGCAATGGAGGGGGGACGTCTGGCCTGCAGGAGAGCCAGGGGGAAGTGTTGCAGGGGAGGGCAGATCCTGTGGCCAGTGGGGTTGAGGCACGCGGGAAGGGTCCGGCAGCATGCCGGCCTGCTCCCCAGAGGGGGGAGGTGTTGCAGGGGAGGGCAGATCCTGGGCCCAGTGGGGTTGAGGCAGGCGGGAGGGTTCGGCCAGCTCAGCTGCCTTCTCCCCAGAGGGAGAGCCCTCCCTCCAGTCCGGAGAGGGTCCTCGCCCAGGAGGTGCACCTCCTCGAAGAGATCTCGGCGGCCTCTGAGCGGCGCCACCAGGAGTTCATGGGGGCTGTGGACCAGATGCCTCAGGCCATTCAGTCCCTGGCTCAGAGTGTGGTCGCATTCGGGGAATCACAGGCCAGGGGGGTGGAACAACTCGTGGCAGCCCATGACAGGGGTGTCCAGCATCTCGCGGCAGTGCAGGAAGCGACTCGCGAGATGAGTGGTGCCGTCCAGACACTGGCACAGCTGATGCGGCCACATACCAGGGCAGTTCGGGCACTCACTTCTGCCACACTCGCTGTGGCGCAGAGGCTTCACCATGGCACCCGCCGCCCTGCTGCAGCACAGCGGTCTGGCCTCCACCAGATAGCTGCGCCTGCTGCACTGCCAGGCCGGCCGAGTGCCAGTGTCTCTGGCGAACATCGCGCACCTGCCATCAGCCAGCTTGCCCCCCTTGGTGCAGCCGACACTGCCACTCCCCCAGCCAAGGTGCGACGAGCTGCTGCTGGCACTGATGCTGGCCAGCGACAGCTGCAGCAGTCAGCAGCCGGCCCCTCCCGGGATGTGCGTCGTCTAGGCCGACCCCCAAGGGCATCTGCCGACACGCCTCGGGGCCCTCATGAGCCTTCCCCCAGCCTTGTCCCAGCCACAGGGCCCAGGTTGAGGCGGAGCAGCAGGTCGGGCAGGGGCCGGGGAAGGCTGTCTAAGGACTCGCCCTCTCGGCACACCCACTAGAGTGTGGTGAGAGCGGTTTTTTATATATGGGAGGGGCTTGTGTTTTGGGGGGGATTCTTTTGGGAAGGCTGAAGATCAAGGCCTTGTTTGTTTTTATGGGGGTGTTTGTGTTGTGGAGGGGGGCCCTTATTTTTGTAAGGCCGATGTTGAAGGCCATTTGGATGGCCAAGTTTTGTAAGACCTCCCCAGGTTTTGGGAGCAACAGATGTTTTTGACTGTTTTTTGGGGCTCTTGTCTGTTTTTCTGTTTCATGTGGGAAGGGCCCTGAGTTTGTGAAATAAAGCGTTTTATTTATTCAGCATGTCCAGGTGTCATGTTTCAAGTGGTTGTTGCGTTAACCGGCTGAGGGCTTGCGGAGCGGCTGCCTTCAGGTGCGTACATTTCCACAGCCCATTCCCTGACAGGGGGCCTAGAAGTGTCGAGCAATAAGCCCCCGGCGGACGGCCCTTGGACCTTGTGGCTCCCTCCTGAGCTGGTACTCCTCCTCCTCCTCCTCCTCCTCCTCATGGTCCTCCTGCTCGTCCTCCTGAGGTGGTGGTGCAATGTCAGGTGGCAGTGCCTGAGTCCTGCGGATAGCCAGGTTGTGCAGCATGCAGCACACGACGACGAACTGGGAGACTCTATCCGGCGAGTACTGTAGAGAGCTGCCGGAACGATCCAGGCAGCGGAACTGTTGCTTGAGGACGCCTATCGTTTGCTTTATGATGTTCCTTGTGGCTTGATGGCTTTCGTTGTATGCCTCCTCCGCTGGGGTCCTGGGCGCGCGGAGCGGGGTCATGAGCCATGTACACAAAGGGTAGCCCTTGTCCCCAATAAGCCATCCCCTTGGTGGAGGCTGTGCCTCGACCATGTCAGCCACAGTAGTCTGGCGCAGGATGAATGCATCGTGGCTGCTTCCTGAGAAGCGGGCATTGACAGCTAGGATGCGCTGCCTGTGGTCACACACCAGCTGTACATTGAGGGAATGGTAGCCCTTCCGGTTGCAGTAATCCTCGGCATTGTGGATAGGTGCCCGCATAGCCACATGCGTGCAGTCAATGGCGCCCTGCACCATGGGGAAGCCCGCGAACCTGCCAAATCTGACTGCACGCTGCTCCTGCCTCTGTCGGGTCATGGGGAAGGAGATGAATTGGTATCTCCTCGCGAAAAGTGCATCGGTGACCTGCCGGATGCAGCGATACGCGGCAAACTGGGAGATGTTCGCTATGTCCCCAGCAGCGGCTTGGAAGGAGCCGCTTGCATAAAAGCTCAGCGCCACCGTGACCTTCACTTCCACCGAGAGAGACGTCCTGCACATCAGCTGTGGACGCAGATCTCTGTGAAGCAGCTGGCAGATCTCTGCAACCACCTCCCTTCTGAAGCGCAGCCTCTTAACACAATGCGCCGCAGTCATGGTGAGATAGGACACCTGCTGCCGGTATTGCCTGAGTGTGTAAGGCCTACGTTGCCGACGCCTGATGGCCCCTCTGCGTCTAGGCATGGCTGGCCCTCTCTCACAGCGTCTGTGAGCCCTTCGCACATAATGCTGCAACTCAGGGTTGCACCCCCATACAGCCCCCATAATGAAGTTGAAAACAGTGAAATCACAATGAGTCAAATGTCAAAGCACTGGCCAGAAGCCAAAAATACCTCTCCTATGTTGTCCCAAATCAGTTAGCTCTGTCCCTTGGTCTCTGTCCAGAAATCCAAAGCAGTAAAGTCATTGCAGCAAAATGGCTGGGCTTTATAGGTCAGTGTAAGTGCCCTTTAATGAGCGCTCCCCGAGGCCCACAGGGCCTCTGTTGCATTCCACTTCACAGTTCTTAGCAGCACCACGCCCACATTGGGCGGGCGCCACTGAATTTCCGGTTTGGGGCGCACAAATAGCGTTGCGCGACGATATGACGTCATAAGCTGCGCGCGCACCTGAGCGGGCGCAAACACTTTGCGCCGGCGCTAAATGTCAACTGAATTTGGGCATCGGCGCCGATCACGCTGCGCCCGGGCGCAAAGTGCCTAGCGCTGGAACTAGACCCCTCTTATGGCGTTAACGGCTGGCGCTATCCACTGAATTTCTAGGCCAGGGTCTGATGAAAGGGTGGAACTGAAAGAAATCCGTATTTGTAGGGAAATGGTGTTAGGAAAATTGATGGGACTGAAGGCCGATAAATCCCCAGGTCCTGATAATCTGCATCCCAGGGTACTTAAGGAAGTGGCTCTAGAAATAGTAGATGCATTGCTGGTCATCTTCCAGAACTCGATAGACTCTGGAATGGTACTCATGGATTGGAGGGTAGCTAATGTTACCCCACTATTCAAAAAAGGTGGCAGAGAAAAGGCGGGGAATTATAGACCAGTAAGCTTGACATCGGTAGTGGGGAAAATGCTAGAGTCCATTATAAAAGATGTAATAGCAGAGCACTTGGAAAGCAGTGACTGGATCGGACAAAGTCAACATGGATGTACAAAAAGTAAATCATGCTTGACTAATCTACTGGAAGTTTTTTGAGGATGTAACTGGTAAAATAGATAAGGGAGAACCAGTGGATGTGGTGTATTTGAACTTTCAGAAGGCTTTCGATAATGTCCCGCATAAGAGATTAGCATGCAAAATTAAGGCACATGGGATTGGGGGCAAGGTATTGACTTGGATAGAGAACTGGTTGGCGGACAGAAAGCAAAGAGTTGGAATAAATGCGTCATTTTCCGAGTGGCAGACAGTGATTAGTTGGGTACCACAAGGGTCGGTCCTAGGACCCCAGCTCTTCACAATATATATTAATGATCTGGACGAGGGAATTGGATGTAATATCTCCAAATTTGCAGACGACACAAAGCTGGGGGGGATGGGATGCTGTGAGGAGGATGTCGTGAAACTCCAGCATGATTTGGACAGGTTGGGTGATTGGGCAGAAACATGGCAAATGCACTATAATGTGGATAAACGTGAGGTTATCCACTTTGGTGGCAAAAACAGGAAGGCAGATTATTATTTAAATGGTAAAAGATTGGGAGAAGGGGAAGTGCAAAGAGACATGGGTGTTCTTGTACACCAGTCGCTGAAGGTAAGCATGCAGGTGCAGCAGGCGGTTAAGAAGGCAAATGGTATGTTGGCCTTCGTAGCAAGAGGGTTCGAGTACAAGAACAAGGATGTCTTGCTACAGTTGTACAGGGCCTTGGTGAGACCGCACCTTGAGTACTGTGTGCAGTTTTGGTCGCCTTACCTGAGGAAGGACGTACTTGCCATGGAAGGAGTGCAGCGAAGATTCACCAGGCTGATACCTGGGATGGCAGGAATTACGTATGAGGAGAGATTGTGTCGATTGGGCTTATACTCACTGGAGTTTAGAAGATTGAGAGGGGATCTCATCGAAACCTATAAAATTCTGTCAGGCCTGGACAGACTTGATGCAGGAAGGATGTTTCTGATGGCCGGGGAGTCCAGAACCAGGGGTCATAGTCTAAGGATAAGGGGTAAACCATTTTTGACTGAAATGAGGAGGAATTTCTTCACCCAGAGAGTGGTGAACCTGTGGAATTCTCTGCCACAGAGGGCGGTGGAGGCCAGTTCATTAAGTCTATTCAAGAAAGAGTTGGATATATTTCTTATGGCTAAAGGGATGAAGGGATATGGGGAGAAGGCAGGGACCGGGTACTGAATTTGGATGATCAGCCATGATCTCATTGAATGGCGGAGCAGGCTCGAAGGGCCGAATTGCCTACTCCTGCTCCTATCTTCAATGTATCTATGTATCTATGTAAGGCACAAGATAGGAGTGTGATGGAATACTCTCCACTTGGCCGGATAAGTGCAGCTCCAACAACACTCAAGAAACTCGACACCATCCAGGACAAAGCAGCCCACTTGATTGACACCCCATCCACCACCTTAAACATTCACTCCCTCCGCCTCCAGCGTACTGTGTCTGCAGTGTGTGCGATCTACAAGATGCACTGCAGCAAGTCGCGAAGGCGTCTTTGGCAGCACCTCCCAAACCCGTGACCTCTTCCACCTAGAACGACAAGGGCAGCAGGCGCATTGGAACACCACCACCGCCACGTTTCCCTCCAAGTCACACATCATCCTGACTTAGAAGTATATCGCCGATCCTTCATCGTTGTTGGGTCAAAATCCTGGAACTCCCTACCTAACAGCACTGTGGGAGTACCATCACCACACAGGCTGCAGTGGTTCAAGAAAGCGGCTCACCAACACCTTCTCAAGGGCAACTAGGGATGGGCAATAAATGCTGGCCTTGCAGCGACACCCAGATCCCATAATCGAATAAACAAAACCCTTCCAATCCATGGGGCCCATTCTAGATTCTAAGGAATTCTGGAATTCCAAAACCAATGCATCCACTATCTCTGCAGTCACCTCTTTTTAAAACCCGAGGATGCAGGCCATGTATTCCAAGGAAATAAGTCGGCTTTTAGTCAAATTAATTTCTCCTGTGCTTTTTCCTTTTACTAGTATTAATTACTTTAAGTTCCTCACTTTCATTAGACCCATGGTTACCAATATTTTTGGCATGTTTCTATATTTTACTATGAATCAGGGAAAAAGTATTTGTTTAAAGTCTCTGCCATCTCCTTATTCTCCATTATAATTCTCCAGTATCTACCTCTAAGGGAACAA
Source organism: Somniosus microcephalus (assembly GCF_052327205.1). Taxonomy (NCBI): domain Eukaryota; kingdom Metazoa; phylum Chordata; class Chondrichthyes; order Squaliformes; family Somniosidae; genus Somniosus; species Somniosus microcephalus. The sequence goes on from NW_028225180.1 coordinate 57,331,044, forward strand.
CATTTAATTTAGCTACTCTCTTCCTTTTTAGATACCTATAGAGGATTTTACAATCTGTTTAATATTTCTTGCCAGATTACTCTTATTTTCTATTTTGCTCCTTCTGTATCAAAGGGAACAATTCCAGCTTCTCCGGTCTCTCCATGTAACTGAAGCACCTCATCCCATCCCGGGAATCATCCTGATAAGCCTCCAAAGCATTCTCTGCAAAGCCTGGACATCCTTTCCAAAGTGTAGTGCCCAGAACTGTAAAGTGATTTGTAAACGTTTAGCATGATTGTTGTATTTGTATTCAGTGCCCCTATTTCCAAAGCCAAGTATCCCATACACTTTCTTCACCGACTTAACAATGTATTCTGTCAACTTAAAATCTTTGTGAATATGCACCCCCAGGTCCCTCTGCTATTGCACCCCATCAAATTACTACCGTTTATATTATAATGCCTCTCGATAGTGTTCCTCCCAAAGTGCATCACTTCACACTGATCGGCATTAAATTGCATCTGACACTTGTTTGCCAATTTCACCAGTCTGTCCATTTCCTTCTGATGTCTGCTTCTATCCTGCTCACTATTTACTAAATTGCCAAGTTTTGTATCATCCGCAAACTGCAAAATTGTACTCCCTATAGTAATGTCCAGGTCATTTACATACAAGACAAGCAATTGTCTGAATAACGACCCCTGGGGACCCCAATGCAAACTTCTACCTGGTCAGAAAAACTGTCATTCCCCCTATTCCCTGCCTCCCATCCCTCAGTCTGTTTCAAACCCAAGTTAGCACCGTCCCTTTAATAGCATGCACTTCTAATTTCCAAACAAGTCTGTTATTTGGCACCTTATCAAATGCCTTTTGAAAGCCCATATTCACAACATCTATGGCACTACCTTCATCAGCCCTCTGTTACTTCATTTACTCTAAAATACACACAAGATCCACTGTGACTGTGTGTTTAGAGACAGAAGCTGATCTCACTTCACATCCGATTGCACAGCCTCATGCTGGATAATTGTGCTCAGTGGTCAGACTATCTCAGTTTCATTCTCACCATTTCCTGTCTTATCTTGTAACCTTTCTGTACTGTCTACAGGAGCAGTGTTACTCTGAGTCAATTGGAGTCTCTGACCTTTCTCCCCGGTCCACCTCCAGGACCAGTGTGTATCTGAGTCAATGGGACTCTCTCTGACGTTTCACTTCAATCGATCTCTGGAAGCTCTTTGAATCGGAAGGGTTCTCTCTGGTTGTTGCTCTCACAATCCTGTGCTGGTTCACCTGCTGTTGTTCCTCAGTCTACAATTCCTGTTTAATTCCAGCTGTGCAATTTTCTCAATCATTCCATCATTCACTGGGAGATCTAATTATGTCAGGGCAGAAAGTGAAAACAATATTGATGTTGGGAAGTAGAAATTCACCTACCAACCATAGCCCTTTTATTAATTTATGCACTGCTGTGTCCTCCCTGCTCCATCAGTGAAATGCCTGTCCTATGCTCATTCACTCACCACAGCAGCACCGCTCAATTCCCAACAAACCTCCTTCCATTGCTCTAAATTATCAGTTATCTTCAAAGTTGCCAGCATTGAATGCCAGCTATTCCCTCCTCCAGCATCTCTCAGTAATACAATCCCTGCTTTTGTTACACACAGCTCAATATCTGACCTGTTCAGTGCTGTGGTTGATGACACTCTTGTGTCGCTCTACATTTTACAGGAAGAAAGCTGCAGGCCCCCCAGGGATCTGGACTTACCACTATTATATTTATAAATGACTGATGAAAGAATAGAGAGCCATATATCTCAGCTTGCTACTGACACGTACTTAAGTGGCACAATAAACAGTGTAAATGGGAGCAGAAATTTTCAAAGGGACACGAATAGATTAACTGAATGGGGAAAAGCTGGCATCTGGAATACAACGTGGGAAAGGGTGAGGTCATCCACATTGGACACAAGAACAATAGATCAGAATAATTGCGATTTGACTAGAAGCTAGGAACTGTGGATGAGCAGAGAGATTTCAGGATCCAACTACGGAAATCACTAAAAGATAGTGGAGAGGTACAAACAAAAACAATTAAAAAGGCTAATGTAACATTGGCCTTTATCTGAAGAGGGCTGGAATACGAAGGACTGGAAGTTATGTTACAGCCGTACAGAGATTTAGTGAGACCTGATCTACAGTACTGCATTTAGTTCAGGACACCTTACCTCGGGAAGGATATATTGGCCTTGGAGGGGGTGCAGTAGAAATTCACCAGAGTGATACCACGGCGAAAACAGTTTAATTATGAGGAAAGGTTGCACAGTCTAGACTTGTGTTCCTTCGAGTATAGAAGATTAAGGGGTTATCTAATTGAGGTGTTTAAGATGATTTAAGATTCTGATAGGGTAGAAGGTAAAACTATTTCCTCTGATGGTGGAGTCAAGAACAAGGGGGCATCAGCTTAATATTAGAGCTAACTCATTCAGGGGTTATTTCAGCAAACACTTCTTCAGATGAAGTGTAGTGGAAATCTTGAAATCTTCCCACAAAACACTGTTGAGGCTGGGGCCAAATTAAACATTTCAAAGCTGAGTTTGAAAGACTTTTGTTAGGCCAAGGTATTTAGGGGCAAGGGTACATAGGGTCACAGAACCAAGGCGGGTTGATGAAATTAAGATACAGATCAACCGTGGTGTAAGAAGTAATAAGAACATAACAACTGAGAGCTGGAGAAGGCCATACGGACCCTAGAGCCTGCTTGACTGAAAGGTGGGAAGAAAAGACTAAATTTATGTAGCGACTTTCCTGACAAGCAGAGGATCCAAAATGCTTTACAGCCAATGTAGTACTTTTGAAGTAACAACAGAAAATGCTGGAAAAACTCAGCAGGCCAGGCAACATCCATGGAGAGAAATTAGGGTCAATGTTTACGGTCAAAACCCTTTGTCAAGACTAAAGAGGCACAGGGATTGAAATAGATTAAGAGGCCAGGCTGGGAGAGAACAAAAGAGAAGAAGAGACATTAAGAGGTATTCAAAACGAGACGAGATGATGATAGGACTTGTGGAGACAAAAGACAGCTCCAGATTAGGTGTGAAATGTGCTGGCAGAATGGGAGACAGCTGCCATGTGGGAGAGAGAAAAAAAAGAGAAGGGAGGAAGGCCAAAACAAAGGTGTGCATAAAAAATATAAGTAAAAATGTAATAGAGGCTGAGGTTATGATCTGAAATTGTTGAACTCGATATTGAGTCCGGAAGGCTGTAAAGTGCTTAATCGGAAGATGAGGTGCTGTTCCGCGAGTTTACATTGAGCTTCCGTGGAACAATGCAAGAGGCCGACGATGGTGAGGTCCGAGTGGGAATGGGGCGGTGAATTAAAATAACAGGCGACCGGAAGCTTGGGGACATCTCTTACGGACTGAATGGAGATGTTCTGCAAAGCGGTCACTTAATCTGCGTTTGGTCTCCCCAATGTAGAGGAGACCGCATCGTGAGCAGTGAACACAGTATACTAGATTGCAAGAAGTACAAGTAAATCGGTGTTTCACCTGGAAGGGGTGTTTGGGGCCCTGGACAGTGGGAAGGGTGGAGGTATAAAGGCAGGTGTTACATCTCCTGCGCTTGCACGGGAAGGTGCCAGGCGAAGGGGAAGGTGTGCTGGGGGTGATAGAGGAGTGGACTAGGATGTCTTGGAGGGAGCGGTCCCTACGGTATGCTGAAAGGGGAGGGGAGGGGAAGATGCATTTGGTGGTGGGATCACTTTGGAGGTGGCAGAAATGGTGGAGGATGATCCATTGAATGTGGAGGCTGGTGGGGTGAAAGTTGAGGACAAGGGCAACACTATCTTGGTTCCGGGAGGGAGGGGCAGGGGTGAGGGCAGAAGTGCGGGAGATAGAACGGACACAGTCAAGGGCCGTGTGAACCACGGTAGAGGGGAATCCTCGTTTGACACAAAAGGCAGACATGTTGGAAGCACTGGTGTGGAAGGTGGCATCATTGGAGCAGATGCGGTGGAGGCAGAGAAACTGCGAGAATTGAATAGATTCCTTACAGGAGGCTGGGTGGGAGGAAGTGTAGTCCAGGTAGCTGTGGGAGTCAGTGGGCTTGTAGTGATTGTTGGTCAATATCCTATCCACAGAAATGGAGATGGAGAAGTCGAGGAAGGGAGGGGAAGTGTCAGAGATGGACCATGTGTAGGTGAGGGAAGGGTGGAAATTGGAGGCAAAGTGAATGAAATTGCCTAGTTCAGGGTGAAAGCAGGTAACGGCACCAATACAGTCATCAGTGTATCAGAAAAAGAGGTGAGGGAGGGGACCCGAGTAGGACTGGAACAAGGAATGTTCCACATATGCCACGAAAAGGCAGGCATAGCTAGGACCCATGGAGGAAATGAGTAGAGTCAAAGGAGACGTTTTTCAATGTGAGATCAAGTTCAGCCTGGCGGAGGAGGATAGTGGTGGATGGGGACTGGTCGGGATAGGAAGAGATAAGTTCCGTGGGACAAGAACAGTCTGAAACGATGGGTCTACCAGGGCAGTCCTGTTTGTGGATCTAGGGAAGGATGTAGAAGCGGGCTGTGTGGAGTTGGGGAACTATGAGGTTGGTGGCCGTGTGGGGAAGATCTCCAGAGGAGATGAGGTCAGTGGTAGTCTTGGAAACGGTGGTTTGATGTTCGGTAGTGGGGTATTGGTCCAGGTGGAGGTAGGAGGAGGTGTCGGAGCATTGGCGTTCAGCTTCTGCTAGGTAGAGATCAGTTCGCCAAACACGAATAGCACCACCCTTGTCAGCAGGTTTAATGACAATGTCGGGGTTGGATGTAAGAGAATGGAGTGGTGCAAATTCAGAGGGAGGGAGGTTGGAGTGAGTGAGCGCACAGAGAAATGGAGATGGCTGATGTCACGGCGACAGTTAGCGATGAAAAGATCTAGAGAGGATAAGAGGCCAGGGGGTGGGGTCAAGGTAGAACGGGAATTCTGAAAGCGGGAGAAAGGGCCAGTAGTGTGGGGGGAAGATTCCTGGCGAGAGAAGTGGGCACAGAGTCGAAGGCGGTGGAAAAAGAGCTCAACATCATGCCAAGCTCGAAATTCATTGAGTTGGGGCGTAAGCGGATGAAGCTCAGGCCTTTGATGAGGACTGATCGTTCGGGGTCAGAGAGGGGAAGGTCAGAGGGGACAGTGAAAACGCGGCAGGGGCTGAGATTGGGAGAAGGGGGGTCAGAGGAAAGTGAAGTGGAAGAAGGTTCCGGAGGGGCATTGGTGTTCAAGAGTTGATGAAGCTTGTGATCCTTGACATCGGAAAGGAAGAAAAAAAGGTTTTTGTTGAAATGTCGGAGGAGTTGAAGGATGAAAAGGAACTGTGGACCCGGACGAGGTTATGATCTGAAATTGTTGAACTCGATATTGAGTCCGGAAGGCTGTAAAGTGCCTAATCGGAAGATGAGGTGCTGTTCCTCGAGTTTACATTGAGCTTCCGTGGAACAATGCAAGAGGTCGAGGACGGTGAGGTCCAAGTGGGAATGGGGTGGTGAAATAAAATGACAGGCGACCGGAAGTTTGGGGTCACGCTTCCGGACTGAACGGAAGTGTTCCGCAAAGTGGTCACCCAATCTGCGTTTGGTCTCCCCAATGTAGAGGAGACCGCATTGTGAGGATCGAATACAGTATACTAGATTGCAAGAAGTACAAGTAAATCGCTGTTTCACCTGGAAGTGGTGTATGGGGCCCTGGACATTGGGAAGGGTGGAGGTATAGGGGCAGGTGTTATATCTCCTGCGCTTGCACGTGAAGGTGCCAGGCGAAGGGGATGGGGTGCTGGGGGTGATGGAGGAGTGGACTCGGATTTCTTGGAGCGAGTGGTCCTTACGGAATGCTGAAAGGGGAGGGGAGTGGAAGATGCATTTGGTGGTGGGGTCACGTTGGAGGTAGCGGAAATGGCAGCGGATGATCCATTGAATGTGGAGGCTGGTGGGGTGAAAGGTGAGGACAAGGTGAACCTATCGTGGTTCTGGGAGGGAGGGGCAGGGGTGAGGGCCGAAGTGCGGGAGATAGAACGGACACGGTTGAGGGCCGTGTCAACCACGGTAGAGGGGAATCCTTGGTTGAGGAAAAAGGAAGACATGTCGGAAGCACTGGTGTGGAAGGTGGCATCGTCGGAGCAGATGCGGCGGAGATGGAGAAACTGGGAGAATGGAATAGAGTCCTTACAGGAGGCGGGTGTGAGGAAGTGTAGTCCAGGTAGCTGTGGGAGTCAGTGGGCTTGTAGTGAATGTTGGTCAATAACCTATCCCCAGCGATGGAGACGGAGAAGTCGAGGAAAGGAAGGGAAGAGACAGAGATGGACCATGTGAAGGTGAGGGAAGGGTGGAAATTGGAGGCAAAGTGAATGAAATTGCATAGTTCAGGGCGAGAGCAGGAAACGGCACCAATACAGTCATCAATGTATCGGAAAAAGAGGTGAGGGAGGGGACCTGAGTAGGACTGGAACAAAGAGTGTCCCACATATCCCACGAAAAGGCAGGCAGCACTCGGACCCATGTGGGTACCCATAGCAACACATTTGATTTGGAGGAAATGAGTGGAGTTAAAGGAGAAGTTGTTCAATGTGAGTACAAGTTCAGCCAGGCGGAAGAGGGTAGTGGTGGATGGGGAGTGGTCGGGCCTCTGTTCAAGGAAGAAGCGGAACGCCCTCAGGCCATCCTGGTGGGGGATGGAGGTGTAGAGGGATTGTACGTCCATGGTGAAAACGAAGCATTTGGGGCCAGGAAACTGGAAGCTGTTAAAATGGCGGAGGGCTTCCGAAGAGTCGCGGATGTAGGTGGGAAGAGACTGGACAAGGGGAGAAAAGGTAGAGTAGAGATAGGAAGAGATAAGTTCTGTGGGGCAACAACAGGCTGAAACGATGGTTCTACCAGGGCAGTCCTGTTTGTGGATCTTGGGAAGGAGGTAGAAGCGGGCTGTGCGGGGTTGGGAGACTATGAAGTTGCTGGCCGCGGGGAGAAGATCTCAAGAGGAGATGAGGTCAGTGACAGTCTTGGAAACGGTGGTTTGATGTTCGGTAGTGGGGTCATAGTCCAGGTGGAGGCCCCTATACCTCCCCCCTTCCCACTATCCAGGGCCCCAAACAACCCTTCCAGGTGAAACTGCGATTTACTTGTACTTCTTGCAATGTAGTATACTGTATTCGCTGCTCACGATGTAGTCTCCTCTACATTGGTGAGACCAAACGCAGATTGGGTGACCGCTTTGTGGAACACCTCCGTTCAGTCCGTAAGGGTGACCCCGAGCTTCTGGTCGCCCGTCATTTTAATTCACCGCTCCATTCCTACTCGGACCTCACCGTCCTTGGGCTCTTGCATTTTTCCATGGAAGCTCAACGTAAACTCGAGGAACAGCCCAATCTTCTGATTAGGGACTTTGCAGCCTTCCGGACTCAATATCGAGTTAACCTAGAAACATAGAAGATAGGAGCAGGAGTAGGCCATTCGGCCCTTCGAGCCTGCTCCGCCATTCAATGTGATCATGGCTGATCATTCAAATTCAGCACCCTGTCCCTGCCTTTTCCCCATATCCCTTGATCCCTTTAGCCTCAAAAAATATATCCAACTCTTTCTTGAATATATTTAATGAACTGGCCTCCACCGCCCTCTGTGGCAGAGAATTCCACAGGTTTACCACTCTCTGGGTGAAGAAATTGCTCCTCATTTCAGTTCTGAATGGCTTACCCCATACACTTAGACTATGACCCCTGGTTCTGGACTCCCCGGCCATCAGAAACATCCTTCCTGCATCTAGTCTGTCCAGACCTGACAGAATTTTATAGGTTTCGATGAGATCCCCTCTCAATCTTCTAAACTCCAGTGAGTATAAGCTCAATCGACACAATCTCTCCACATACGTCATTCCTGCCATCCCAGTTATCAGCCTGGTGAATCTTCGCTGCACTCCCTCCATGGCAAGAACGTCCTTCCTCAGATAAGTTGACCAAAACTGCACACAATACTCAAGGTGCGGTCTCACCAAGGCCCTGTACAACTGTAGCAAGACATCCTTGTTGCTGTACTCGAACCCTCTTTCTACGAAGGCCAACATACCATTTGCCTTCTTAACCGCCTGCTGCACCTGCATGCTTAACTTCAGCGACTGGTGCACAAGGACACCCAGGTCTCTTTGCACTTCCCCTTCTTCCAATCTATTGCCATTCAAATAATAATCTGCCTTCCTGTTTTTGCCACCAAAGTGGATAACCTCACATTTATCCATATTATAGTGCATTTGCCATGTTTCTGCCCAATCACCCAGCCTGTCCAAATCGTACTGGAGTTTCCCGACATCCTCCTCGCAGCTTACCCTCCCGCCCAGCTTTGTGTCGTCTGCAAATTTGGAGATATTACATCCAATTCCCTCGTCCAGATCATTAATATATATTGTGAACAGCTGGGGTCCTAGGATTGATCCTTGTGGTACCCCACCAGTCACTGCCCGCCACTCGGGAAATGACCCATTTATTCCAACTCTTTGCTTTCTGTCAGACAACCGGTTCTCTATCCAAGTCAATACCTTGCCCCCAATCCCATGTGCCTTAATTTTGCACGCTAATCTCTTATGTGGGACCTTCTCGAAAGCCTTCTGAAAGTCCAAATACACCACATCCACTGGTACTCCCTTATCTATTTTACCAGTTACATCCTCAAAAAATTCCAGTAGATTAGTCAAGCATGATTTACCTTTTGTAAATCCATGTTGACTTTGTCAGCTCCTGTCACTGCTTTCCAAGCGCTCTGCTATTACATCATTTATAATAGACTCTAGCATTTTCCCCACTACCAATGTCAGGCTTCCCCGCTTTTCCTCTACCACCTTTCTGGAATAGTGGGGTACCATTAGCTACCCTCCAATCCATAGGTACCGTTCCAGAGTCTATCGAGTTCTGGAAGATGACCAGTAATGCATCGACTATCTCTGGGGCCACTTCCTTAAGTACCCTGGGATGTAGACCATCAGGCCCTGGGGATTTATCGGCCTTCAATCCCATCAATTTTCCTAACACCATTTTCCTACAAATACTGATTTCTTTCAGTTCCTCTCTTTCATCAGACCCTATGTTCCCTGGCATCTCTGGGAGGTTATTTGTGTCCTCCTTTGTGAAGACAAAAACAAAGTATGTATTTAGTTGGTCTGCCATTTCCTTGTTTCCCATTATAACTTCCCCTGATTCTGACTGTAAGGGACCTACGCTTGACTTCACCAATCTTTTTCTCTTCACATATCTATAAAAGCTTTTACAGTCAGTTTGTATGTTCCCTGATAGCTTACTCTCATATTCTATTTTCCCTTTCTTAATTAATCCCTTTGTCCTACTTTTTTGACTCTTAAACTGCGCCCATTCCTCAGGATTATTGCTTTTTCTAGCCAATTTATATGTCCTCTCCTTGGATCTTATGCTATCCGTAATTTCCCTTGTTAGCCGAGGTTGAGTCACCTTTTTTGATTTATTTTTATGCCAAACTGGGATGAACAAATTCTGTAGCTCATCCATTCGGTCTTTGAATGTTTGCCATTGCCTATCCACCGTCAACCCTTTGAGCGCCATTCCCCAATCAATCCTACCCAACTCGCTCCTCAGACCATCATAGTTTCCTTTATTTAAATTGAGGACCCTTGTCTCTGAGTCAACTACTTCATTCTCCATCTTAATGAAGAATTCGATCATATTATGATCGCTCCGACCCAAGGGGCCTCGTACAACAAGATTGCTAATTAATCCATTCTCGTTACATAATACCCTGTCTAAGATCGCCTGATCTCTGGTTGGTTCCTCGACATATTGGTCCAGGAAACCATCCCGTAAACACTCCAGGAATTCGTCCTCCAGAGTATTGTTACTAATTTGGTTGGCCCAATCTATATGTAGATTAAAGTCGCCCATGATGACTGCTGTGCCCTTATTGCACACATCTTTAATTTCCCTTTTAATGCCATCCCCAACCTTCGCCTTACTGTTTGGAGGTCTATATACCACTCCCACTAATGTTTTTTTCCCCTTAGTATTTCTCAATTCTACCCATACAGATTCCACATCATCAGAGCTAATATCCTTCATTACGATTGTATTAATCCCTTCTTTAACCAGTAATGCTACCCCACCTCCCTTTCCTTTTTGCCTATCTTTCCTGAGTATCGAATACCCCTGGATGTTGAGTTCCCAGTCTTGGCCATCCTTGAGCCACGTTTCCGTAATCCAAACCAAATCATATTCATTTACCTCTATTTGTGCAGCCAATTCATCCACCTTATTACAAATGCCCCTCGCATTAAGACACAAAGCCTTCAGGCTTGTTTTTTTTTAACGCTCTTAGACCTAATAGAATTATTATTTACTGTGGCCACGTTTTATTTAAACCGTTGATTTCTCTGACTGCCTCTTTTGTTATTCTCCTTCCTATCTTTTGCTTTCATCCCTGTTTTCCTTTCCTCTGTATCCCTGCTCAGGTTCCCAACCCCCTGGCATTTTAGTTTAAACCCCCCCGAACAGTTCTAGCAAAACTCCCACGAGGATGTTTGTCCCGTTCTGGTTCAGGTGCAACCCGTCCGACTTGTACAAGTCCCACCTTCCCCAGAAGCAGGCCCAGTGATCCAGGAAACTAAAGCCCTCCCTCCTGCACCAACTTATTAGCCACGCATTCATCTGCTCTATCCTCCTATTGCTATACTCACTAGCACGTGGCACTGGGAGTAATCCAGAGATTACAACCTTTGAGGTCCCGCTCTTAATCTGCTACCTAGCTCCCTAAATTCTTGCTGCAGGACCTCACCCCTCTTCCTACCTATGTCGTTGGTCCCAATGTGAACCACGACCTGTGCCTGTTCACCCTCCCCCTTCAGAATGCCCTGCAGCCGTTCAGTGACATCCTTGACCCTGGCACCAGGGAGGCTATAAACCATCCTGGAGTCACGTCTACGGCCACAGAAACATCTATCTGTTCCCCTTACGATAGAATCCCCTACCACTATTGCTCTCCCACTCTTTTTCCTCCCTTCCTGAGCAGCAGAAGCACCCCTAGTGCCAGGAAGTTGGCTGCTGCTGCCTTCCCCTGGTGAGTCATCCCCCTCAACAGTATCCAAATTGGTATGCCTGTTTGAAAGGGGGATGGCCACAGGGGTCCCCTGCACTACCTGCTTGCTTCTACTGCTCCACCTGGTGGTCACTCATTTCCCTTCTGCCTGTGCAGCCCTACCCTGCGGCGTGACCAACTCATCATACATGTAATCCACAACCCGCTCAGCATCGTGAATGCTCCACGACCCATCCATCCGCAGCTCCAGCGCCTCAATACGGCCCATTAGTAGCTGCAGCTGGATGCATTTCTGGCACACGTGTTCATCAACAATTTCAGATCATAACCTCGGCCCCTTTTAAATTCTTGCTTATATTTTTTATCCAGCCTTTTGTTTGGTTTTTCCCTCCCCCCCCTTTCCTTTTTTTTTCTCTCTCCCACATGGCAGCTGTCTCTCATTCTGCCAGTATATTTCACACCTAATCTGAGCCGTCTTTTGTCTCCACTAGTGCTATCACCATCTCGTCTCATTTTGAATACCTCTTAATGTCTCATCACTTCTTTTTTTCTCTCGCTGCTCTGCCTTTCGATATATTTAATTTCCTTTCCAGTTTTGAAAAAGGGTTAGACCCGAAACGTCGACTCTAATTTCTCTCCACGGATGTTGCCTGGCCTGCTGAGTTTTTCCAGCATTTTCTGTTGTTATTTCGGATTTCCAGCATCTGCAGTATTTTGCTATCGCACTAAATGTAACACTCTGATATACACCAAACCTCTCAGTAGAACGCCCTGCTAAATCCCACACATGCATATATCTCAGATATAGAACCCAACCATCGCTGTAACACACTGATATAGCCCACACCCATCACTATAAGGGTCTGATATACCCCACACCCCTCAATTTAACACTCTGATATCCCCCACACCACTCACTGTAACATTCTGATATACCCCAAACCACTCACAGTAACACTCTGATATATGCCACATTCTGCACAGTTACTCCCCACGTTACTCACTGTAATACTAATACACCTTGCACCAGTCACTATAACACACTCTGATATACCCCACACCCCTCTCTGGAACACTATGATATACCCCACACCCCCATAACTCGCTGATGTAGCCCACAACCCTCGCTGTAACAATCTGATATAAGCCACACCCATCACTATGACGCACTAATAAAACCCATACCCCTCAATTTAACACTCTGATAAAGCCCACAACGCTCACTCTTTCACTAATATAGGCCACACCCATCACTGTAATGCTCTGGTACACACCATTCCCGTCACTCTAATACTGATATACATCGCACCATTCTTACATGCTCGGGCCCCCTCACTGTAACACTCTGATATACCCCACGTCCCTCACTGCAACACTCTGATAAACCCCACACACCTCAATGTAACACTCTTGTACACTTCACACCCCACACTGTAACACGCTGACGTACCCCACTTCACTCACTGTGACACTCTTTTAAACCCCACACCCGTCAATGTAACACTTTTATGTACCTCACACCCCACACTGCAACAATTTGATATCCCCCACACCACTCACTGTAACACTCTGAATTATGCCAGACACTGGATGTTACTCCCCAAACCAATCACTTTAATACAGATATGCCTTGCACCACTAACTGTAAGAAAACACTGATATACTCCTAACCCCTCACTGTAAAAAACTCTTATATACCACACACGCCACACTGTAACACCCTGAAATACCCCACACTGCTCACTGTAAATCTCTGATTTATCCCACACCCCTCAATGTAACACTATGATATACCCCATTGCCCCGTAACACTCTGACATTGCCCACAACCCTCGCTGTCATCTGAAATACGCCACATCCATCACTATAACGCTCTGATAAGCCCACACCACTCAGTTTAACACTCTGATATAGCCCACACTCCTCACTGTTACACTGTGACATACCCACACCCATCACTGTAAAACTCTGATATACCCCACACCCTTCAATGTAACACTCTGATTTGCATAGGAACATAAGAACATAAGACGTAGGAGCAGGAGTAGCATATCTGGCTCCTCGATCCTGCACAGCCATTCAATAAGATCATGGCTGATCTGATCTTGGCCTCAACTCCACTTCCCTGCCGGCTCCCCATAACCCTTTACTCCATTACCTTTCAAAAATCTGTCTATCTTCATCCTAAATATATTCAATGACCCAACCTCCACAGCTCTCTGGGGAAGATAATTCCAAAGATTCACAAACCTCTGAGAGAAGAATTTTCTCCTCATTTCCGATTTAAATGGGTGCCCATTATTCTGAAATTGTGACCCCTAGTTCTAGATTCCCACACGAGGGGAAACATCCTCTCTGCATCTACCCTGCCATGCCACTTCAGAATCTTATATATTGCAATATGATCCCCTCTCATTCTTCTAAACTCCAATAAGTATAGGCCCAACCTGCTCAACTTTTCTTCATAAGACAACCCCTTGATCTCCGGAATCATCATTATGATTTTTTTTGAACTGCCTCCAATGTAAGTATATCCTTCCGTAAATAAGGAGTCCTAAGCTTTACACAGTGCTCCAGGTGCGGTCACACCAACGCCCTGTAAATTTGTAACAGGACTTCCTTACTTTTATACTCGATTTCCTTTGCAATAAAGACCACACTCCATTTGCCATCCTAATTATTTCCTGTACCTACATGCTAACCTTTTGTGATTAATGTACAAGTACCACCAGATCCATCTGTACCTCAGCAATTTGTAATCTCTCCCCAGTTAAATAATAATTAGATTTCTGATTTTTCTACCAAAGTGGATAACTTCGCATTTTACCACGTTAAACTCCATCTGCCAGATAATTGCCCATCACATAGCCTATCTATATGTCATTGGATATTCTTTGCGTCCTCCACACAATTTGCTTTCCCACCGAGCTATTATGCATGAGCAAATTTGGCTGCATTATATTCAGTGCCTTCATCCAAGTTATTAATATTTACCCCATACTGCTCACTGTAACACTCTGAAATACCACACACCCCTCACTGTAGCTCTCTGATATAACCCACATCGCTCGCTATAACACACTGTTATTCCCCACACTCATCACTGTAACACGTCAATATAACGCCCTTATATAACCCACATCCCTCAATATAACACTCTGATATAGCCCACACCTCTCACTTTATCATGATAATATACCCCACAACTCTCATTCTAACACTCTGATATTACCCACACCATTCAATGTAACAATCTGACATACCCCACATGCCTCAGAGTAAGACTCTGATACACTTCACACCCAACATTGTAACACTCTGATTTACCCCACATCACTTACTCTAACACTCTGATATACACCACACTGCTCACTGTAATTCTCAGATATACCCCACACCACTCATTGTAACAATCTAATATGCCCTAAATCCCTCACTGTAGCACACAGCTAGCCCCCACACTCGTCACTTTAACACTCTGATAAACCCGACCCCACTAAATGATATACCCCAAAACTCGATGTACAACGCCCTGATATAACCCCACATCCTCATAAATCTGTGATGTAGACGTCAATGCTCACTGTAACAATCTGATATACGCCACACCCATCACTATAACAGTATGATATACCCCACACCCCTCAATTTAACACTCTGATATACACCACACCCCTCACTGTAACACCATGATATAACCCATATCAATCAATTTAACAATATGATATTGCCCACTCCTCTCACTGTAACACTATGAATTATCTCACATTCCTCACTATTACACTCTGATTTATCCCTCACTGTAACAATATCATAGCCCACACCCTTCACTGTAACACTCTGATATAATGCACGCTCCTCACTGTTGCACTCTGATATTCCCCACATCCCTCGCTGTAACCCTCTGATGTACCACACACCCCTCACGCTAACACTTATATATGCCACACCCATCACTGTAATCCTCTGATATACCCCACATCCCTCACTGTAATACTGATACACCTCGCACCGCTATGGTATACTCCAGCCCACTCACTGTAACACTCTAATATACTACACCTGCATTACTGCAACAGACCCTGATATACTCCACACCCATCACTGTAGCACTCTGATATACCACACACCCCTCACTGTAACACTCTGATACACCCCACACCACTCAATGTAACACTCTTATACACCCCACACCACTCATTGTAACATACCATGATATACTTCATATCCCTCAATGTAAAACTCTGAAATAACACACACCCTAACTGTAACAATACGATATAGACCACGCCCCTCACTGTAACGCTCTGCTTCATCCCACATCCCTCGCTGTAACACTTTTATATATGCTGCACCCATCACTCCTACACGGATATACGCCACACCAATCACTGTAAACATCTGATATACCCCACACCTCTCTCTCTAACTCTCGTAAACACCGCACACCCTTCACTGTAACACCTTGATAGACCCCACACCACTCACTGTAACAATCTGATGTACCCTACAACACTCAACTCACTGTAACACAATAATTTACCCCACACACCTCACAATAATACTCAGACACTCTGATATAACCACACCTCCCACTGTAGCACACTGATAAAGCCTAAACCTCTCACTGTTACACACCCATATTCCCCACAATCTGCACAGTGACAATTTGATATACCCCACATCCCTCACTTTAATAATCTGACATCCCCACACCACTCACTGTGACACTCTGATATATGTCACACTCTGGGCTGTTACACCCGACACCACTCACTGTAATACTGATATACCTCGCACCACCCAGTGTTGCCACTGCCACTTTAATAGCATGGGCTTCAATTTTGGGAGTAAGTGATATTTTATCCAGCACCTTTTGAAAATATTGGGAATTGGGAAGGTGTGAGTAGTGGCAATCATAAAACCATAGAACTGGTGAGCCAAGTTGTGTTGACAATTTGTTTGGAGGAACATGACACCCCGCTCTGATCACAGGCCTCGCCTGCTTTCAATCAGCGATATTCAAAATCAGTGATTTTATTCCCATTTTATTATTTATATTGATTTGTTCTCAAGATATGGTTGTAGCTGTCAAGTCCAGTATTACATGCCCATTCCTCGTTACCCATGAGAAAATGATGGACATTCATCTTGAACCGTGTGGTGAAGGTACACCCACAAAAATGTTACGGAAGGAATTTCAGGCTTTTGACCCAGTGACGATGAAGGAACGGTGATATATTTGAAGGGTATGGTAGCATAATGGTTATGTTGCTGGACTAGTAAACCAGATGCCTAGATAAATGATTGAATCACAGAAATCACAGAAACCCCACAGTGCAGATAGAGGCCATTTCGGCCCATCGAGCCTGCACCGACACATATCCCACCCGATCCCCGTAACCCCTACACCAACACATGTCCCACCCTATCCCTGTAACCCCACGTATTTAATCCCCCTAACACTAAGGGTCAATTTATCATAGCCAATCAACCTAACCCACACATCTTTGGACTGTGGGAGGAAACCGGAGCACCCGGAGAAAACCCACGCAAACACGGGGAGAATGTGCAAACTCCACACAGACAGTCGCCTAAGGCCGGATTCGAACCTGGGTCTCTGGCGCTGTGAGGCAACAGTGCTAACCACTATGCCACCGTGATTCTACAGTTCAAATCCCACGAGCTGGGGAATTAAAATTGAATGAATTAAACAAATCTGGAATACAAAGTTAGTGTCAGTAATGGTGACCATGAAGCTACCGGATTGTCGTAAAAACAGATCTCATTCACTAATGTCCTTCAGGGAAGGAAATCTGCCATTGTTTCCCGTTCTGGAAGAAATGTGACTCCAAATCCACAGCAATGTGGTTGGATATTAATGGCCCTCTGACATGGCCTAGCAAGCCACACAGTTGTAAAAGGCGGCTCACCACCACCTTCTCCAGGGCAATTAGAAATGGGCAATAAATGCAGGCCCTGCCAGTGATGTCCACATTACAAAAATGAATTATTAATGGTTATGATGTTGTAACTAGTGCAGCCACAGCTGCCATTTTTGTTAGGGGTGCCGTAGCTGCCATTTTGATTGGGGCACCAGAGCCACCAAATTTGTTAGGGGTTGTGGAGCAGCCATTTATGTGCGGGTTGTCAGGACCGCCATATTGGTGCATGGCACCGGAGATGCCATCTTTGTTAGGGGCAGCAGAACCGTCATATCTCTTAGCGGCACCAGAGCGGACATCTTTGTGTGGGATACCATTTTTTAGGGGCGCCAGAGCCGCCATTTTTGAGGGGGTGCCAAAGCAGCAATCTTAGTGCTGAACGAGGGTTCCACCATAAAAACAGAAAATGCTGAAGATAGTCAGCAGGTCAGGTAGCATCTGTGAAGAGAGAAACAGAGTTAACGTTTCAGGTCGATGACCTTTCGTCAGAGCTGGAAAAAAGCAGGAAATGGAACAGGTTTATAAGCAAGAAAAGTGGCTGGGAAAGGGGGTAGTGGATGAAACAACAAAAGGGTAGGTCTGTGATAGGATAGAAGGCAGGAGAGGTTAAGAGACATTAAGAGATATTCAAGGCAAAAGGAGATGGTAATGGGACAGGTTAAGAAAGAAAGGATGGCTCTAGATGAAGTGTGAATTGCACTGGCAGAATGAAAGACAGCTGTCATATGGGAGAGTAGAAAAAAAGACACAGAAAAAAAGTGCAGAATAAAAAATATATGTATGATAGGGGCCGAGGATATAATCTGAAATTGTTGAACTCTAGTTGAATTCAGAAGGCTGTACAGTGCTTGATCTGAAGATGAGGTGCTCTTCCTCGAGCTTCCGCTGAGCTTCAGTGGAACAATGCAGGAGGCCAACGATGGTGAGTTCTGAGTGGGAGTGGAGCAGTGAATTAAAGTCACAGGCGACTGGAAGCTCGGGGTCCGCCTTATGGACTGAACAGAGGTGTTCCACAAAGTCGTCACCCAATCTACGTATCGTCTCGTCACTGTAGATGAGACCACATCATGAGCAGCGAATACAGTATATTAAGTTGCAAGAAGTACAAGTAAATCGCAGTTTCACCTGAAAGGGGTGATTGGGGACCTGGACAGTGGGAAGGGGGTAGGTATAAGGGCATGTGTTGCATCACCTGCACTTGCACAGGAAGGTGCTGGGCGAAGGGGAAGTGGTGTTGGTGGTGGTAGAGGAGTGGCACAGGGTGTCGCGGAGGGAGTGGCCCCTTTGAAATGCTGAAAGGGGAGGTGAGGGGAAGAAGTGTTGTGTGTTGGCATCACGTTGCAGGTGGCAGAGTTGACAGAGGATGATCCGTTGAATGTGGAGACTAGTGGGGTGAAAAGTGAGGACAAGGCGATCTCTATCGTGGTTCTGGGAGGGAGGGGTAGGGGTGAGGGCAAAACTGTGGGAGATATAACGGTCAATGGACGTGTCCACCAAGTGGAGGAGAATCTTCGGTTGAGGAAAAAGAAAGACATGTTGGAAGCACTCGTATGCAAGGTGGCATCATCAGAGCAGATGTGGCGGAGACGGATGTACTGGGAGAATGGAATAGAGTCCTTACAGGAGGCGGAGTGGGAGGAAGTGTAATCCAGGTAGCTGTGGGAGTCAGTGGGCTTGTCGAGAATGTTTGTCAATAAACCATCCATAGAGATGGAGACGGAGAAGTCGAGAAAGTGATGGGAAGAGTCGGAGATGGACCATGTGAAGGTGAGGGAATGGTGGAAATTGGAAGCAAAGTGAATGAAATAATCTAGTTCAGGGCGAGAGCAGGAAATGCCATCGATACAGTCATCAATATACCAGAAAAAAGGTGAGGGAGGGGACAACGAGTGTTCCGCATGTCCCACGAAAAGAGAGGCACAGCTGGGACTCATGCGGGTTCCCATAGCATAACCTTTGATTTGGAGGAAGTGAATTGAGTCAAAAGAGAAGTTCTTCAATGTGAGAACAAGTTCTGGCAGGCGGAGGATGCTGGTCGTGGATGGGGACTGGTCGGATCTCTGTTCAAGTGAGAAGCGGAGCACACTCAGGCCATCCTGGTGGGGGCTGGAGGTGTAGAGGGATTGTACGTCCATAGTGAAAAGGAGGCAGTTGGGCCAGGAAAATGGAAACTGTTAAAGTGGCGGGGGTGGCATCGGAAGAGTCGTGTTTGTAGGTGGGAAGAGGCTGACAAGGGGAGAAAAAATAGAGTCGATATAGGAAGAGATAAGTTCCATGGGGCAAGAACAGGCTGAAACTATGGGTCTACCAGGGCAGTTCTGTTTGTGGATCTTGGAAAGGAGGAAGGTGTAAGCTGTGCGGGGTTTTTGAACTATGAGGTTGGTGGTCATGGGTGGAAGATCTCCGTGGGTTCCATCATCTTGGTGGGGGGCAACGGAGCTGCCATACTTGTGAGGTGCGCTGTGTCCGCCATTTTTGTACAGGGCGCCGGGACCGCGATCTTAATGCGGAGCAATGGAGCAGCTATGTTTGTGATGGGCGCCGGGTCCGCCACCTGTGTGTAGTGTGCCGGCGCAGCAAATATTTTGCCATTTTCCAGGGCCAGCATCTAGATGCTTGGCGCAGGGGCCGTCATCTTTGTGCGGAGCAAAGGAGCCGCCATCTTTGTGCAGGGTGCTGTGTCCGCCATCTTAGTATCGTGAATTTCCACACCGGTGGGCGGCCCGGGAGAGAGTGGTCGCCACAATATCAGTCCCAGGAATCTCTCAGGCTGCAAAGTCTCTGCTTCACATCATCCTTTAATGAATTTTACAACCAGAGTAAAGGCATATTTCCGTACATTCTTCAACTGCTCTCTGAACTTTGTCTGGGTCAGGGCATAAATCCCAGTGTTTGTGCAGCAACTCAGCAGCTGCAGCATCAATCCTGTTTCCTGTAAATATTCAGGTGGATAGACAGACACAGGCCACAGAGACAAAATACGGTACCATATAGAAAACACCATAAATGCTGCCCATAACAGGATGAAATTGCCGGAGATAACAAGAAGTAAAATAATGGATTTCCTGCGGCTCTCCATCTCTGCATCTCTGGGACTCTCCCCACTGCTGGGACCTCGGAGTCTCCTGCGGGCTCTGCTGGACACTAAAATGTGTCTGATGGTGAGCGCATTGAACAGCAGAATGACAACAAATGGGACCCCCGGGGTGACAATATAATGAACGAGCTCGAATGCTGCCCAAAGTGGGGAAAACCAAACATCGAGTGTTACATCACAAAACCAGGGGAAGTTCATAAGCGAATAGTGGCCTGTGAACATAAAATACCAGAAAATGTTCTTTGAACAGCTCAGCACAGTCACTGCTCCCAGAACAACAGCCGCCGTTTTCTCGGTGCAATATTTAGTTTTCAGCTTCTGACGACAAATGGCCACAAATCGATCAAAGGTGAAAGTGACAGTGAACCAGACAGAACAATCTGTGGCTGCATAAAGCAGGACAGCGTGGATATTACACACGGGGAGTAGCCGCACGAAACGAAACTGTACATTATAAACAATCGGAATCTGTTTCAATATCAGGTCAAGGATAACGACCAATAGATCCGCCGCTGCCATGGCCACCAGGTAGCGAGTGACACATTTGGAGAGACCGCACTTTCCACGAGAGAGGATTACAATCGTCACTAAGTTCACTGTGAGGAAGAGAAATAAACAGGGAGTTTATACATTGGTCTGGGAGCAAGACCAGCAGTTTGAAGTAATTCGGAGAGAAATCAGCAAATCATTAGCGACATTCAATTATATTTTTTAATTCTATTACCCGTGGAGCTGATTACAGGGCTTGTTTTTAGAGTAATCGGGAATACATAGTGGAATCAATCAATGAAACTGAGATAAATACAACAGGAAAGTAACAGATGTTTGAGCAATGAAAGATTAAATGGTAGATGTAACTTCTGCCCAGCAGACAGTAGCTCTGCCCGAGGTATCAGGGACGCAAAGGACCAGAAGCTCTCAGGAAGCCTTCGTGTCCAGGGATCGGTCAGCATTCGGGGCAGTGCATTTCGTTTCTGTGCCCTTGTGTGAGAGAGGGGGATATCCCGCTTGAATTCCTGGTCATGGTTAGAATATCCATTATATTTACAACTTAAAATGAATGCTACATCAAAATACAGAAACTGAAAACTTGGCGTGCAATAATTACTGGCAATATTATTTAAAAGGTACGGCTGTGATATACAAGTGCAAAGATAATAAATACAAGTGCTCTGCAGTTATTATACAAATAAATGGGCTGTAAGGAGTGTATTGAAGATTGAGCTTTTTACAGTTTTGTTGAAATACTCGAATTGTAGCTCATTGAAAGGAAGATTTTACAAATAACTTTGGAAAGAATGGGCTCTGAATTAAAATTAAAATTTTTCATTTACCAGGTAACAGTCCACTAAAAGCATGTATTAGCATCATAATCACACGACTTATCCAACAGTGAACGAGCCGCCAAATGCTTTTGTAGAGTATCTGAACACAAACGGAAGAGATTTATACATGTACTTTTTCACCTGTTGTTTTCTAACTTGTGCAGAGAATATTAGTCTAGGAAATATGAAAGGATGTTCTTAGCCTCAGTAGTTCAGTTACAATCAGCTGGGCATGTTTATCATGCAGTACAGCAGGAGGCAATAGAGAATCACTATGGTTCTCACTGAGAGAGCCACTGAATTGTGACAGATGGGTATGGGCTCCAATTGTAAATTCAAAACAAATATTTGAAATAAACGCGTTTAAATATGGCTGACTGAACGTTTTTTAAGAATGAAAATTATTTTTGTAATCCGATTCTAACCATCAGAAGCAGTGCCTCTAATGCAGAACTGGAGATGGTGGGAAAGGAGACACGGACAGCAACTGAATGATTCGCTGATATTTCAGACATTTAACGATGTGTTTGTGAACTGCCAGGAACTGTTCCTGTGACTCTGTGTCAGTACCCATAACGAGCATTCGGTGAAAGCAAAAGCAAATTACTGTGGATGCTGGAAATCTGAAATAAGTTCAGAAAATGTTTTAGATACTCAGCAGGTCAGGCACCATCAGAGAGAGAGAGAGAGTTAACGTTTCAGGTCGATAATCCTTCTCCATTAGATGAAAAGTCTCCTAAACCAAGACAACATTCTTCTGATCTGTTAAAAATGTTCAGTGTAGAGAGCAGAACTAAATTTGTTAAGCAAAGAGTCTCATCCAATATCTTTTCTTGAGTTGAATATAGAACAATTGAATCTTGGTAAAACTGTATTACCTTCATATCAATAGTGGACAGCAGTGCGGATTGCATGGGGAACGACACGGAGAGAAATACAGTTAAAGATGATTGAAAGAATTAATACCTGAATACAGTGAATTAACAGGGACTCCAACAACAGAGAGGGGTTCTGGGGGGAGAAAATGACAAGCTCAGTAATACAGTTAAACATGATTTATAAAATTAATAGCTGGAAACAGAGACTTACCAGGAACACCAACAGCAGTGAAGATGTGCCGGTCTTTTTTAACAACAACTCTTGCATTAACAAAGATGCAACAACTTGAAACAAAGAATACCATTAATAACTGAGTATGCCACGGTTACTAGTAAGAATAATATTACAGTGTAACATGGTTTATAGAATTATTAATATGACATAGATACTTACAGGGAAAGCTAACAGCTGCAAGAAGGGGATAGCAAATCTTTTATATATTCTCCCCTCCCCATTCAGCAATTCAGCATTCAGGTCCCTCCACAACACCCTGGTCCACTCCTCAAGCAACCCCAACAGCGCCACCCCCTCCCCACAGCATCTTCCCGTACAAGCACAGCAGATGCAAAAATGCCCATTTACCTCCTCCCTTCCACTGTCCAGGGCCCCAAACATTCCTTCAAGGTGAAACAGCGATTTACTTGTACTTCTTGCAATTTATTATACTGTATTCGCTGCTCACGATGTGGTCTCCTCTACATTGGACAGACCAAACGTACATTGGGTGACCGCTTGGTGGAGCACTTCCTTCAGTCCGAAAGCGTGACCCCGAGCTTGCAGTCGCCTGTCCTTTTAATTCTCTGCTCCCCTCCTACTCTGACCTCTCTGTCCTTTGCTTCTTACAGTGTTCCAATGAAGCTCAATTTAAGCTCGAGGAAGAGCGCTTCATAGAAACATAGAAACATAGACAAATAGGAGCATGAGTAGGCCTTTCGGCCCTTCGAGCCTACTCTCCAATTCAATATGATCATAGCTGATACTTTATCTCAATATCATATTGCCGCTCTCTCCCCATACCCTTTGATGCATTTTGTGTCTAGAAATCTATCTATCTCGTTCTTAAATATATTCAGCGACTTGGCCTCCACAGCCATCTGTGGTAGAGAATTCCACAGGTTCACCAGCCTCTGAGTGAAGAAATTTCTCCTCAACTCAGTCATACATTTACTACCCCGTATGCTAAGACTGTGACCCCTCGTTCGAGACGCGCCATCCTCCCTGTATCCAGTCTGTCCAGCCCTGTCAGAGTTTTATACGTTTCAATGAGATCCCCTCTCATTCTTCTAAACTCTAGTGAATACAGGCCTAGTCGACACAATCTCTCCTCATACGACAGACCTGCCATTCCAGGAATCAGCCTGCTGAACATTCACTGCACTTCTTCTATGGCAAGTATAGCCTTTCTTAGGTAAGGAGACCAAAACTGCACAAGGTACTCCAGTTGTGGTCTCATCAAGGCCCCGTATAAATGTAGTAAGTTATCCTTGCTCCTGTAATCAAATCCTCTTGCATTGAAGGACAACATACCACTTGCCTTCCTAACTGCTTGCTGCACCTGCATGTTTGCTTTCAGTGACTGGTATACAAGGACACCCAGGTCCATTTTTACAACAGCATTTCCCAATCTAGCACAATTTAAATAATACTTTACCTTTCTGTTTTTCATACCGAAGTGGATAAATTCACATTTATCCATGTTATGCTTCATGTGCCATGTGTTTGCCCACTCACTCAGTTTGTCTAATTCGCATTGAAGCCTTATTGTATCCTCCTCAAAACTCACAGTCCCACCTAGTTTCGAGTCGACAGCAAACTTGGAAATATTACATTTGGTTCCCTCATCCATTTCACTGATATATATTGTGAATAGCTGTGGCCCAAGCACTGATTCCTGCGGTACCCCACTAGTCACCGCCTGCCACCCCGAAAAACACCCATTTTTTGCTACTCTCTGTTTGCTCTCTGTTAACAAATTTTCATTCCATGCCAGTATATTACCCCAATCCCATATGCTTTAATTTTGTACACTAAACTCTTATGTGGGACTTCATCAAAGACCTTCTGAAAATCCAAATACACCACATCCACTGGTTCTCTCTTATCTATTCTACCTGTACGTTTTTCAGACACGATTTCCCTTTCATAAATTCACGTTGACTTTGTCTAACCCCGTTGATATTGTCTAAGTGTCCTTTTTTCACATCCTTTATAATAGACTCTAGCATTTCCCTATTACTGATGTTAGGATCTCCGGTCTCTAGTTCCCGTTTTCTCTCAATCCTTTTTTAAATTGTGTGGTTACATTTGCCACCCTCCAATCTGCACGAATTGTTCCATAATCTATAGAATTTTGGAAGCTGACTGCCAATGCATCCACCATTTCCATGGCTTCTTTAAGTAGTCTGGGGTGCAGATTATCAGACCCTGGGATTTATCAGTTTTCAGTCCCATTAATTTCTCCAGCACCATTTTTTTACTAATACTTATGTCCTTTAATACCTCCTTCTCACTAGACCCTTGGTTCCTTTGCACTTCTGGGAAGTTATTTGTGTCCTCTTTCGTGAAGGCAGAACCAAAGTTTATGTTTAATTGCTCTGCCAATTCCTTGTCCCCCATTATAAACTCTCCCGTTTCTGACTATAAGGGACTAACATTTGTCTTCACTAATCTTTTTACTTTTACATGCTTGTAGAAACTTTTACAATCCGCTTTTATGTTCCTTGCAAGTTTAATCTCATACTCTATTTTCCCCTGTTAATCAATTTCTTGGGCCTTTTTTGCTGAACTCTAAACTGCTCCCAATCCTCAGGCTTGCTACTTTTTCTGGCAACTTTATATGACTCCACTGGATCTAATACTGTCCTTAATTTATTTTGTTAGCCAGGGTTGGACCGCTTTTCCTTTTGTGTTTTTGCGCCAGAAAGTAATGTATAACTGGTGCAAATCACTCCTCATACCATCGTAGATTCCTCTTTTTAGATTTAGGACCTTAGTTTCGGATTGGACTTCTTCACTTTCCATTTCAATGAAGAAATCTATCATGCTATGGTCACTCTTCCCTAAAGGACCCCGCTCATCAAGATTATCAATTAACACCTTTTCATTGAAGAATGCCCAATCTACATATCCTGTTCCCCAGTTGGCTCCTCAACGTACTGGTCTAAAGAAACATCTCGTACACACTCCAGGAATTCATCCTCCACAGTATTATTGCTAATTTGGTTTGGCCTGTCTATATGTAGAAAAGGTCAACCATGATTTCTGTAGTACCCTTGTTACACGCGTCTCCAATTTCCTGTTAGATGCCATCCCCTACATTACCACTACTGTTAGGAGGGCTATAGACAACTCCCACCAATGTTTTCTGCTGCTTGGTGCTTCTTAGCTCCACCCAGACTGGATCTACATCTTGATTTTCTGAACCAATATCCTTTCTCACTATTGCTCTGATTTCATCCGTTATTAGCAAGGCTAACCCACCTCCTTTTACTTTTCTCCTGTCCATATCGAATATCCTTGGATAATCAGCTCCCAGCCTTGGTCACCCTGCAGCCATGTCTCCGTAATCACAATTATATCGTATCCATTTACATCTATTTGTGCTGTAAATCCATCTACCTTACTATGAATGCTTCGTGCATTCAGATACGGTGTCTTCAGATTTTCCTTTTTAACATTTTTAGACATCTTAACATTTTTTGCTCTATAGCACTGTTTGTCTTATGACGATTTTTTATCACCTATTTGTTAGTGCACTCCCTTGTTTGTATGCTCTGTCACTTCCTGACACCAACAGGTTATCCTTATCCCAATCACTTTCCTGCACTGCTTCCTTGTCCTTTCTATTTAACATTATAGATTTCCCTTCACCGGGAATGCACCCCCCCCCCCCGCCCCGCCTTATTTAGTTTAAAGCCCATCTTTCGATCAGGCACTTTACAACCTTCTGGACAGAGCATTGAGTTTTGCAACTTCGGACAATAATCTCGGTCCCTATTGTTTTCAGGCGGCAGCTGTTGATGTTTCTCCCATCCCCATTTGCAACAATTCGCCACTCCTGCCTTCCACCCTATCACAGACCATCCCTTTTGACCTTTCCTCTCCTACCCCCTTTCCATGCTCCTGCACCTGCTTAACTCTGTTCAATCTCTAACTGTTTCCAGTTCTGACGAAGTTTCACAGACCTGAAATGGTAAAACTGTTTCTCTCTCTACAATGCTGTCTGGCCTGCTGATTGTTTAAAACATTTTCTGTTATTATTACAAAGTATTCCTGTTAACTGCCACTGTTGAAGAATATTTTCCATCGAGATCCTCGAACCCACGACCTCCAACCTGTGAGAGGCTGGTGCTCTTGGTGCTGGAGGCAGCGCAATGATTGTGTGAGGTCACATATTGAAGGAAGCTCCTTATTTAGAGCAGACGGTAATCCCCGAGTGACATCATTAGGCCTCACTGTAACTGGCATTAATTACAGTCATTCAACAAACAGACTCATTGATCCATTGTCACCCCAACACTTCACTGCAACACAATCTAGCTCACATTATTGTACACAGCTTTAAATTAAAAGCGTGCGTATGCACAACATTTCACCCTCCCTCAGTCCAGAAATTTAATTCCCAGGCCCGCCTACATTAAACTGTTCCTGCCTCAGTCCAGGAATTTCATTCCCAGGTAATGCTCAGTTAGAATGCTCCCACCTCAGTCCAGGAGATCCATTCCCAAGGTCGCCTAGAATACACTGCTCCTGCCTCAGAACATTTTTGACGATGTAACTGGTAAATTAGATAAGGGAGCACCAGTGGATGTGGTGTATTTGGACTTTAGAAGGCTTTCGATAAGGTCCCGCATAAGAGATTAGCGTGTAAAGTTAAGGCACATGGGATTGGGGGCAAGGTTTTGACTTGGATAGAGAACTGGTTGGCAGACAGAAAGCAAGGAGTTGGAATAAATGGGTCTTTTTCCGAGTGCCAGACAGTGATTAGTGGGGTACCGCAGGGATCAATCCTTGGATCCCAGATATTCGCAATATATATTAATGATCTAGGCAAGGGAATTAGATGTAATATCGCCAAGTTTGCAGAGAACACAGAGCTGGGTGGGCATGTGTGCTGTGAGGAGGATGCCGAGAAACTACAGGATGATTTGGACAGGTTGGGTGATTGGGCATGGCAGATGCAATATAACGTGGATAATTGTGAGGTTATCCACTTTGGTGGCAAAAACAGGAAGGCAGATTATTATCTGAATGGCAATAGATTGGAAGAAGGGGAAGTGCAACGAGACCTGGGTGTCCTTGTGCACCAGTCGCTGAAGGTAAGCATGCAGGTGCAGCAGGCGGTTAAGAAGGCAAATGCTATGTTGGCCTTCGTAGCGAGAGGGTTTGATTACAGAAACAAGGATGTCTTGCTGCAGTTGTACAGGGCCTTGGTGAGACCACATCTTGAGTATTGTGTGCAGTTTTGGTCGACTTACCTGAGGAAGAACATCCTTGCCATGGAAGGAGTTCAGCGAAGATTCATCAGGCTGATACCTGGGATGGCAGGAAAGACGTATGAGGGGAGATTGGGTCGATTGGGCTTATACTCGCTGGAGTTTAGAAGAATGAGAGCAGATCTCATTGAAACTTATAAAGTCTGACAGGACTGGACAGGCCAGATGCAGGAAAGATGTTCCCGATGGTCGGGGAGTCCAGAACCAGGGGTCACAGTCTAAGGATAATGGGTAAGCCATTTAGGTCAGAAATTAGGAGGAATTTCTTCACCCAGAGAGTGGTGAACCTGTGGAATCCTTTACCACAGAAGGCAGTAGAGGCCAATTCATTAAATATATTCAAGAAGCAGTTGGATATATTTCTTATGGCTAAAGGGATCAAGGGATATGGGGAGAAAGAAGGGACAGGGTACTGAATTTGGATGATTAGCCTTGATCACATTGAATGGCTCGAGGGGCCGAATGGCCTACTCCTGCTCCTATCTTCTCTTTTTCTATGTTACTATGACCAGGAATTTCATTCCAAAAGCTGCCTAGATTACACTTCTCCCACCTCAGTCCAGCAATTTCAATCCCAAGGCCGCCTAGTTTACACTGCTCCTGCCACAGTCCAGGAATTTCATTCCCAAGGCCATCTAGTTTACACTGCTCCTGCCACAGTCCAGGAATTTAATTCCCAAGGCCACCTAGATTACACTGCTCCCACGCATCAGTCCAGCAATTGAATTCACAGGGCCGCTTAGATTACTCTGTTGCCGCCTTAGTCCAGAAATTGCATTCCCAGGGCCACATGGATTACAATGCTCTGGCCTTAGTCCAGGAGTATAATTCCGAGGGACACCAAGTTTGCACTGCTGCCGGCTCAGCCCTGGAATTTCGTTTTGAAGGCTCACTAGATTACACTGCTCCCACATCACACCAGGAATTTTATTCCCAGTGCTGCATAGATTACACTGCTCCCGCCTGAGTCCAGGAATTGCATTCCCAGGGCTGCCTAGATTACACTGCTCCTGACTCATATAAGAAATTCCATTCCCCAGGCCGCCTAGATTAAAATGAACCCACCTCAGTCCAGTAACGTCATTCGCTGGGCCACCTAGATTAAACGGCCTCCGCCTCAGTCCAGGAATTTCATTCCCAGGGCTCCTAGATTACATTTATTCTGCCTCAGTCCTGGAATTGCATTTCGAGGGATGCCTGAATTACACTGCTGCCGACGGAGTCCAGAAATTTAATTTCCACGGCCGCCAAGATTACACTGTTCCTGCCTCAGTACAGGAATTTCATTCCTGGGGCTGTCCAGATGATAATGCTCAAGCCTCAGTCCAGAAATTTCATTACCAGGGCGCCTAGATTGCACTGTTTAGAACATAAGATTATATGGCGTACAACAGGAGTAGGTCAGTTGGCTCATCGAGCCTGCTCCGCCATTCAATAACTTCATGACTGATATTATCTTGGCCTCAACTCCACTTCCCTGACCGCTCCCCATAACCTTGACTCCCTTATCGTTCAGAAATCTGTCTATCTCAACATTAAATACATTCAATGACCCAGCCTCCATAGCTCTCTTGGGAAGATCATTCCACAGATTCACCACCCTCTGTGAGAAGAAATTCCTCCTGAATTCTGCTTTAAGAGTGGCCTCCTTATTCTGAAATTATGCCACCTAGCTCTGGATTCCCCCACGAGGGGAAATTTCCTATCTGCATCTAACTTGTCAAACCCCTTCAAAATCTTATCTATTTCCATAAGATCCCCTCTCATTCTTCTAAACTCCAATGAGAATAGGCCCAACCTGCTCAACCATTCATCAAAAAATAACATCAATATGAGAAAGCTCCCACCTCAGTCCTGGAATGTCATTCCCAGGATCGCCTAGATTATACTGCTCCCGCCTCAGTCCAAGAATGTAATTCCTTGTGCTGCTTAGATTACACTTCTCCCAACTCACTCTAGAAATGTCATTCCCTTGGTCGACTAGATAACACTGCTCCCACTTCAGTGCAGGAATTTCATCCCCTGGGCCTCTAAGATTACACCGCTCCCACCTCAATCCAGGAAATACAATCCCAGGGCCGCCTAGATTACCCTGTTTCTGCCACAGTCCAGGAATTTCTTTCCCAGGTCCGTCACTTTAGAATGCTCCCGTCTCAGTCCAGGAAGTTGTTTGCCAGGGCCGTGCTGTATAGAATGCTCCCACCTCCGTCCAGGAATTTCATTCTCAGGACCACTTAGATAACGCTGCTCCCGTTTAAATTGCAATGCTCCCACTTTCGTCCAGGAATTTCATTCACAGGGCCGCCTAGATAGTTCTGCTCCCGCCTCAGTGCAGCAATTTAATTCCCAACGCTGCCAAGATTTAACTGCTCCAGCCTCTGTCTATGAATTTCATTCTCAGGGCGGCCAAGAGCACAGTGCACCCGCCTCAATCCAGCAAATTAATTCCCAGGGCATTATGTTTGCCTGAATCTAGAACAAGAACAAAAATGTGTTTCTAATGATTTACCTCAAGCAGCCTTACTTGTACTGGTGCTTTACAGAGGGGGAGACAATAATTAAACGAGCAACGTTTTGACACCCAGGAATCAAAGGAAAATGTTGAAAATATTAACCAGTGAGGTAAATACACTGTAACCGTCTCAATACTCCTTGAAAAGCTCTGTAAACATTGAATTCTCGCACAATCCTATTCACAGACCCATACCTATCAGTCTACATCCCTGACTCCTCTATCACCATCCCAGGATATATCCTGTTTCACCGGCAGGAGAGACTCACAAGAGATGGGGGCACAGGGGTAAACTTTTGGCTGGGAGAGATCCTGCGAGTCCTCAACATTGCCTTAGGACATAATGAAGTCTCGTGGCTTCCAGTTAGTCATGAACGAGGTCACTTCCTGCTGATTACCACCAACCGCCCTCATTCAGCTGATGAATCATTACATCTTCATGCTGAACACCAGTTGATGGAGCACTGAAGGCAGAAAGTGCACGAGATATTTTCCCTGGTTGGGGATGAGGAGACTTCAATGTCTATCACTAAGAGTGGCTCGGAAGCACCATCATTAACCGAGCCCTGAAGAACAGAGCTGACAGTCTGGGATTGCGGCAGGTGGTGGGAGAACCAACATGGGAAAATATTCTGCATGACCTCGTCCTCACCAATCTAGCTATCGCATATGCATCTGTCCATGACGCTCTTGTAGGACTGATCACTGCACAATATTTTTGGAGACTAAGTCTCGCCTTCGCACTGAGGACACCATCCATCGTATCATGTGCCACTACCATCGTGCTAAGTGGGATGAAATTAAATAGATTCAAGCGAGCCCACAACCAACAGATCAGACTATTTCAAAGCAGTGATTTGCTTTCCTGAATGGTAGTGAACAATTAAGCCGTTTACCCATAGTCCTGAAAATTTCTGCTTTTCATGTTTATGTCGAATTACCTTTTGGAAGTGTCTATTAAGATAGACTTGAAATTATAGAACGCCTTTAGCGACCGTGGGATGACCCAAAGTACTTTGCAGCCAAAGAAGTACTTTTGAAGTGAAGTCTGTGTTGTACTGTAGGAAACACAGCAGCAAGTTTGTAAACCGCACGTTCCCACAAACAGAATTGCAATTACGACCAGGTTAACTGTTTTATTGTAGTTGATTGAGATAAATATTGACCAGAACGCTGGGGATAACTCCGCTGCTCTTCTTCGAATTGTGCCAAGGGATCTTTTACATCCACCTGAGAGAGAGCAGACAGGGCCTCGGTTTAACATCACATCCGAAAGACGGAGCCTCTGACAAGACACTACTCCCTCAGCAATGCACCTCCAACAGCGCAGCGCTCCCTCAGTATTGGCGCTCCGTGAATACAGAGCTCCTTCAGTACTGATCCTCAGAGCTGTCCCTCTGACAGTGCAGTGCTCCCTCAGTACTGTCCCTCTGAAGAGCAGCGCTCCCTTAGTACTGTCCCTCCGACAGTGCAGTGCTCCCTCAGTACTGTCCCTCGGACATTGCAGCGCTCCCTCAGTACTGACCCTCGAACAGTGCAGTGGTCCATCAGTACTGTCCCTCTGAAGAGCAGCGCTCCCGCAGTACTATCCCTCCGACAGTGCAGTGCTCCCTCAGTACTGTCCCTCCGACAGTGCAGTGCTCCCTCAGTACTGTTCCTCCGACAGTGCAGTGCTCACTCAGTACTTTCCCTCTGACAGTGCAGCGCTCCCTCAGTACTGACCCTCGAACAGTGCAGTGGTCCATCAGTACTGTCCCTCCGAAGAGCAGCATTCCCTCAGTGCTGTCCCTCCGATAGTGTAGCGCTCTATCAGTACTGTCCCTCCGACAGTGCAGCTCTCCCTCAGTACTGACCCTCGAATAGTGCAGTGGTCCAGCAGTACTGTCCCTCCGAAGAGCAGCGCTCCCTCAGTACTGTCCCTCCGATAGTTTAGTGCTCCCTTAGTACTGACCCTCCGACAGTGCAGTGCTCCCTTAGTACCTCCCCTCTGACAGGGCGGCGCTCCCTCAGTACTGTCCCTCCGACAGTGCAGTGCTCCCTCAGTACTTCCCCTCCGACAGTGCAGTGCTCCCTCAGTACTGCACTGGAGTGTCAGCCTAGATTTTTGTACTCACGTTGCATGAGTAGGAATTGAACACACAGCCTTCTGACTCAGAGGCTAGCTTTGCTACCAACTGAGCCGTTTGAATCTGCTTCCACCAGTCTTTCAGGGAGTTCATTCAAGATCATCTCACTGCGTGATCAAAGTTCGTCCTATAGGTAATGACAAGCCAGCCAATGGAAAAAGATTGCTTACTTACTGTATCAAAACCCTCAACATTTTGGACAATTCTATTCAAACTCCCCCTAGCCTTCTTTGCACTAAGGCGAACAATCCCTGCGTCTCCAGTTTCTCCACATAATAAAAATCCCTCACCCCTGATGTCATCATTATTGTAAATTCTCACCACACAAACAACAGACAATGACCACCTCCAACAGGAGACAGTCTAACTTCCTCCATTTGACAGTCAATAGCATTTTCATCACCGAGTCCTCCAGCATCAAACTCCTAGGGGTCGCCATTGATCAGGTAATCAACTGGACCAGCCCCATAAATGACTGTAACAGCAGGTCAGAGGTTGGGGATTCTGCAGTGAGTCACTCACCTCCTGACTCCTCAAAGCATCTCTAACACCGACAAGGCTCATGTCAAGAGTGTTATCGATTAATATCTGCAGACACGGAGTACATTAGCATAGTGGTTATTTTACTGGACTATTATTCCAGAGGCCTGGACTTATAATCCGGGAGACGTGAGTTCAAATCCCACCAAGGCAGCTGGGGAATTTAAATTCAGTTAAATAAATAAATTTGTTATTTAAAAGCTGGTATCAGTAACGGAGACCATGAAACTACCAGATTGTTGGAAAAACCCAACTGGTTCACTAAGGCCCTTTCAGGAAGGAGAACTGCCTTCCTTACCTGTGCTGCCCATATGTAGTTGACTCTTAACTGCCCTCTGAAATGGCCCAACAAGCCACACAGTTGTACCAAGGTCAGCACTGTGGGAGTATCTTAAACTCAAGGACTGCATCAGTTCAGGAAGGCGGCTCACCATCACCTTCTCAAGGACAATTAGGGATTGGCTTGCCTTGCCAGCAATGCCCACATTCCGGAAATGAATCAATAAATAAAAAATGCCGAACCTTTCTCAACATTAAGGAAAATTAAACATATTAAAACGAAGAGTCTGCAAAATAAGCAGGTTCTAAGGGGTCATATTCAGGACAATATTACAATCTGTGAACGAACATTAATGGTCTAATAATCTGTAAGGTCAGAAATGGGGGCCTAGAATTTCCGTTCCGAAACCATCTGTTTAGTGTCTTCACTCGAGAGGAATTTCCAAGCCCTTGAGCCTTCACCGTTGTTTCCCTTTAAAAACACCGTGCAACTGGTTCTTTCTCTTAAAACATCTATATGACTGGCGCAGTTTGTTGCAAAAGCCTTTCTGAGTGTTTATGATTCATTAAAAAGCTATTGTGACTGATCCTGTCTCTTTAAAAATACCTCACTGTCTGGTGCTGGCTCTTTTAAAAGACTTTGTGACTGGTCCTGTCTCTTTAAAATGCCCGTATGACAGGTACTGTCTCTTTACAAAACCTGTGTGACTGGACTTGTCTCTTTATAAGGCCTTTGCGACCGGTCCTGTATCTTTAAAATGTCTGTGTGTCCAGTCCTGTCTCTTTAAGAAGCTTGTGTGACTGGTTCATTCTCTTTAAATAGCCTGTGTGACTGTTCCTGCTTCTTCATGAAGCCGCTGCGACTGGTCCTGTCTCTTTAAAGGGCCTGTGTGACTATTCCTGTCTCTTTAAAAGGCCTGTGTGTCTGGTCTTGTCTCTTTAAAAATGCTGTGTGAGTTGTCCTGTCTCTTAAGGAAACATGTGTGACTGGTCCAGCCGCTTTAATAAACATTGTGACTTGTTCTGTCTCTTTAAAAATCCTGTGTGACTGGTCCTGTCTCGTAAAGATGTCCGTGTGCCTGGTGTGTCTTTAACAGGTGTGGCAGATCAGGCTGCACCTCATAAAGCATTATCTGCTCCTGCTCTACTCTGCCAAAATTGCCCAGAATCATTCTGTTATGCAACGATAAACGCTGGCTCCTATTCTCTACTGCTAACCGTCTTCTTAAACCCCTCTCCCCTGTCTCCTCCACCCTCTCCTCCGATAACAAGTGTATGGAGCTCATTGACTTCTTTGACTTTATGATTGAGACCATCCGTTCAGCTGCCTCTGCCACTTCCCTTCCTTGCTCTAGTGCACCATGCCAAACATCCTCTCAGGTTCCCCCTGCCCTAGCCCTGAACTAAGAACATAAGAGCATAAGAAATAGGAGCAGGAGTAGGCCAATCGGCCCTTCGAGCCAGCTCGGCCATTCAATGAGATCATGGCTGATCTGCTGCCTGAACTGCATTCACTGGCCAAATCGCCATATCCCTTGATGCCCATGCTGGTCCGAAATCTATCAGCTTCTGTTTTGAATATACCCAATGACTGAGCATCCACAGCTCTATCTGGTAGAGAATTCCAAAGAATCACCACCCTCTGTGTGAAAAAAATCTCTTCTCATCTCAGTCCTTAATGGCCTACCCTTTAAGCTGAGGCTGTGGCCCCTGGTTCAAGACACCACAGCCAAGGGAAACATTTTCCCAGCATCCACCCTATCAAGCCCTGTAATAATTTTGTATGCTTCAATGAGATCCCCTCTCATTCTTTTGAATTCAAGAGACTACGGCCTAGAAATTCGGTTGTGGGTTCGCAGGGCTTTAGCGCCGGAAATTTAGCGCCGGCGCTAAGTCCCCCTGCGCGCGCCAAAAATTCAGTAGCGCCACGCCCAAACGGCTGCCGGCGCTACTAGAGGGTGTCAGCGCCTCGAAATGGGCACTGACTGCCGCATTGCGGCGCAATTCCGGCGCTGCGGCACCCGATGCGGTGCGGCAGGCTGGGGAAGTGCAGGCCTCCTCCTTCAGTTAAGGAGGAGCTGCCTGCACCCGCCCGCTGGCCGTTCAAATGTTCAGAAAAATGAGCCCGGCACCTCGGACAGTGCCGGGCTTGCAGGCCAGACGCATCTGTTCCGCGGGGGGGGTGGGAGGAGTCCGGGGAGGGAGGTGCGGGCAGGCGGCCGGCGGGAAAGCGGCCGGCCGCCGCGCGACCTTAATGCGCCGGCGCTAACTCCTGCAAGACTCGGTTGCCAAAGTCTTAGTTGCGGCTGCCACGGGCGAGGCGGCCGCAACTCAATTTCGGCGCTGGGGCCCGTCACCACGGCAACCGGGACGCTGCGCACACCGATGACGTCATCGGTGCCGGCGCAGCGCAACCGGTGTAACGCCGACGGAAGGGCCCCACTGAATTTGCCAACTGGCCATAACTCCGGCGCTAGGCCCTCCAGCGCCCCAAATGGGGCGCTAAGCCTACTGAATTTCTAGGCCTACAAGCCTAGTTTACACAATCATTTCTCATACAACAGTCCCGCCATCCCGGGGATCAATCTCATGAACCTTCGTTGCACTTCCTCTATGGCAAACATATGCTCCCTTAGATAAAGAGACCAAAATTGTACACAGTACTCCAGGTGTTGTCTCACCGAGGCTGCATATTATTGCAGTAAGACTTCTTTACTCCTGTAATCAAATCCTCTTGAAACGAAGGCCAGCATATCGTTTGCATTCCTAATGGCTTGCTGCACCTGCACATTCACTTTCAGCAACCCATGTACAATGACACCCAGGTCCCTTTCAACATCTGCATTCTCCAATCTTTCACCATTTAGGAAATGCTCTGCCTTTCTGTTTTTTCTACCAAAGTGGATAACTTCACAATTATCCTCATTATATTCCATCTGCCATGTACTCTCCCACTCACTGGGCCTGTCGAGATCCCCTTGATGCCTCTTCACATCCTGTTCATGACTGCCACTGCCGCATAGATTTCTGTTAGCAGCAAATGTGGAAATGTTACATTTCGTCCCCTCATCCAAGTCATTAATCTACTTTGTGAATAGCTGGGGCCCAAGCACCGATCCTTGTGGTACCCCATTAGTCATAGCCTGTCAACCCGAACAAGACCCGATTAACCCTCCTATTTGTTTTCTATCTGTTAACCAATTCTCAATCCATGCTAGTATATTACCCACAAATTCCAACTCACTTCTTTCTCCAGTTTCTCTCCGATCTCCCCTCATGTCGTCACCACGCTCATCACCGTGTCCATGAGACCCACTCCCTCCTCCCTCTAACCTATTCCCATGAAGATGCTGACCACCCTACTTCATTTTCTTGCACCATGTTAGCTAACATTGTTAACGGTTCTGTCTCCTCAGCTACTGTCCCACTCTCCCTCAAAACTGCCGTCATCACCCCTCTCCCCAAATAACAACCCTTGACCTCTCCAGCCTTGCAAACTACCGCCCCATCTCTAACCTCCCTTTCTTCTCCAAATTCATTGAATGTGTTGTCGCCTCTCAAATCCGTGCCTATCTTTCCCACAATTCCTTGCTTGTATCCCTCCTGTCAGGCTTCCACCATTGCCTCAGTGCCGAAAACGCTCTCATCAAAGGAACAAATGACACCCTTTGTGACTGTGAAAAATGTAAACAATCACTCCTCGTCCTTCTTGACTTGTCAGCAGCATTTGATGCAGTTGACCACTCCATCCTTCTCCAATGCTTCTCCATCGTCGTGCTACTACATGGGACTGCAGTCGCCTGGTTCCATTCTTATCTATCTAATCGTAGTCAGAGAATCACATGCAACGGTTTTCTCTTCCCAATCCCGCATTGTTACCTCTCTTGTTCCCCAAGGATCTATCCTTGGCCCCCGCCTATTTCTCATACATTTTACCCCTTAGCGACATCATCCAAAACAGCATTAGTTTCCACATGTACGCTGCCGAAACCCAGCTCCACCTCACTACATCTTCTCTCGACCCCTCCACAGTCTCTAATGTGTCAGACAGCTTGTCATACATACATTTCTGAATGAGCAGAAATTTTCTCGAATCAATTATTGGTTGGACCGAAGCCAAATTTTTTAGATCCCTGCCACAAACTCCGTTTACTAGCCACTGACTCCCTCCCTCTCCCTATCATCTGTCTGAAGCTGTACCACACTGTTTGCAACATTGGTGTCATAGTTGACCCTGAAGTGAACTTCCAAACACCAATCTGCAGCATAGCTAAGACCGCCTATTACCACCTCCATAATTTCGACCGTCTCCACACATGCCTGAGCACATGCGCTGCTGTAACCTTCATCCATGCCTTTATTAGCTTTAGACTTGACTATTACAGTGCACTCCTGGCTGGCTGCCCATATTGTACCCTGTGGAAACTTCAGGTCATTCAAAGCTCGGCTGTCCATATCCTTAATGGAACCAAGTCCTGTTCGCCCATCACACCTGTTCTCGCTGAATTAATTTTGTTCCTGTTTAAGCAGCACCTCAATTTCAAATTTCTCATCCTTGTTTTAAAATTCCTCCCTGTCCTCGCCCCTCCCTATATCTCTAATATCCTTCATCCACAACCCACCCCCCTTCGAAATATGTGCGCTTCTCTTATTCTGCCCTCTTAAGCATCCCTGATTATAATCACGCAATAATCTGTGCCTCCTGTTGCCTAGGCCCTGAGCTCGGGAATTCCAGGCCTAAACCTCTTCGGCTCGCTAACTCTCTTTCCTCCTTAACGATGCACATTGAAATCTACCTCTTTGAGCAAGCTTTTGGTCACCTGCCCTAATTTCTATTTGCATTGCTCGGTGTCAATTTTTTTGTCCCATAATACTCCTGTGCAGTGACTTGGGACGTTTTACGACATTAAAGGTGCTATATAAATACCAGTTGTTGTTCTTCTTCTTCTTTTCAAAGACGCCGTGTGACCAGATGGGTTTTGTTGTGTATGTACCATTAAGAGAGAACTGATTTTATACTGCAGTACCGGCTGTGACCACACCTGTATATAAAGCCATAGCAGGCTTCTGTACTTCAGTGTTAAGCTTACCCTCTGTTCAGTAAATACCTGTTCTTATTGTTCTCCTGCAGTCCGTGTATTATTGATACTCGGACACTATACTGGCGATGAGCAGGTTCGAACTCACCTGCAGTACTGCATCACCTCACGGGGATCTTTCCCTGAGAAGAAGCTTCTTGGAGGTCGAAGTCAGAGCAACGGGTGTCGACGGCGGGCAACCGCCCAAGGATCGATCGGAGTTCGGAGAATTGCAGGGGAGGCTGTGGAGAGCTGGGCTTGGCTCCCCAGTCAAGGTGTTGCAGCAAATCGTGCTGGTAGAAGGTAGTGCGCTGACCCTTCCGGACTGCGGCGGGCTCGAGCTCGATCGAACAGCTCTGCAAAGGGGCCATGCAGCATCGTCGGGAGGAAAAGAGAGAGAGAGAGGGTGGAGCGCACAGGGCACGGTCGGTGCTCAAGAACCGGGCAGCGTAGAGAAAATAAAATGAGGGGAACGAAAAGTGAGACGCGCCAAAGCCGCGGGTCGCCACCATTACTCTGTAGAATGCTAGGAGCAGCGTGGCAGCAAGGGGAAGAAGGAAAAGCGCGGGAGGCGCCATTTTATTCCATTGGGGAAGAAGGAAAAGCACGGGAGGCGCCATTTTATTCCATTGGGGAAGAAGAAAAAGCGCGGGAGGCGCCATTTTAAACCACCAAAGTTGCCGAAGAGTGGCAGTATCCCTGCTTTCGACAACGAGGTAGAAGACTGGACCACGTATGTGGAAAGAATTGAAGTGTACTGCAAGGCAAATGAGGTGGCCGATGGAAAGAAGGCGTCGGTATTATTAAATTTGATGGGCGCGAGAACGTACGGCCTATTGCGGAATTTAATTATCCCAGCTAAGCCAATGGAGAAAAGTTTTGAAGAGATTGTCAATATCTTACAGGAACACCTAAACCCTACACCGCTGCTGATAGCAGAAAGATTCAAGTTCCATAAAAGAAACCAGCACAAAGATGAAAGCAATGCTGACTATCTTGCGGAACTACGCAAGTTGTCGAAGCACTGCCAGTTCGGAGCAGGACTGGCAGACACCTTAAGGGATAAGTTTGTCTGCGGGCTCCAGAAAGAAGGAACCCAGAAACAACAACTTTCGGAAAAGGACCTGACGCTAGAACAGGATTTCAGCGTGGCAGTATCCTACGAAGCAGCAGCATGGGCAGCTGCAGAAATTCAACAGAAACCACAAGAATACAGCGCTAACGAAATGGCATATGGAGCAGAAAAGTGCTATCGCTGCGGCAGAACAACCCATGATCAGAAGGACTGCTGGTTTAAGGACAAAGTATGCAGGCAGTGTGGGAAAATGGGACACATAGCAAGAGTCTGCAGGTCGGGAAAGAAAACCAACACTAAAAGAACTACTAAGGAAAAGTACAAGAAAGAAAAAAAATGACAGACAGTTGTTCGGAAGATCAGGAGAGTGATAATGACTCTGGGAGCAGGAGACGAAGTTGTCTAAAGTTACACAACGTGATCACAAAGAATGATCACCGAACCATTTGGGTCACCCTCATGATAGCAGGGTCCCAAGTAAAGATGGAATTGGACACAGGATCAGCCCTAACTGTCATGAATCGATGAGACTCTGAGTGGCTATTCTCACGCATACCCTTGAAGGACACATCCATTGTATTGAAGACATACACGGGGCAAAAAGTCTACCCCAGAGGAAAAATAAGGGTGCCAGTTAAATACAATGGCAAGGAAACACAGAAATTGTATCTATATATACTACAAGATGGAGGGCCACCATTATTGGGATGTGAATGGATCCGAAAAATACAATTGGATTGGCATTCCATTCAGGCGCTAACTGTGACTGACAAAAAGGATGATGATGTCACACCTGGACGACTGTCAAAAATTCTAACTGACGTGAAAGAGGTGTTCCAACAAGGACTTGGGACTCTAAAAGGAGTAACGGCAATGATAAAAATCGAAGATAACGCAAACCCAAAATTTTTTAAGGCCAGACCGGTACCGTACGCGATCCGCCCAGCCGTTGAAGCAGAGCTGGAGAGTCTGGAACATTCAGGTGTGCTGTCGAAGGTGGACTGGAGCGAGTGGGCCACACCCATCGTTCCTGCAATGAAGAAATCAGTGAGCAGCACGCCTGGGGAGCCGCTGAAAGTTCGCATCTGTGGGGACTTCAAGGTAACTGTGAACCCAATCCTGCACACAGTACAATATCCACTTCCACGGATAGAAGATATTTTCGCCTCACTATCTGGAGGGAAACGCTTTATGAAGATTGATCTGGCCCAAGCGTATCTACAAATGGAGGTGGAAGAAGCATCTAGGAAATACCTCACGCTAAACACTCACAAAGGTCTTTACCAGTACAACCGACTAGTAGTCGGGGTAGCATCAGCCCCGGCTATTTGGCAGAGGGCGATGGAACAAGTCCTGTAAGGGATCCCGGGGACCCAGTGTTATTTGGACGACATCCTGGTTACGGGCGAAAATGACAGTGAACACCTTGCCAACCTGGAGCAGGTGCTCACTAGATTACAAGAATATGGGCTACGAGCCAACCGCCCCAAATGCGAGTTCTTCAGGAGACAAATCTCGTATTGTGGCCACATGATTGATGAGGAAGGGTTGCATAAGTCGCCAGACAAGATTGAGGCTGAAGTCAAGGCTCCAGCACTGGAAAATGTGTCGCAACTGAGGTCGTTTCTCGGGTTGGTGACTACTACCATAAGTTCTTACCGAATTTATCTACAATTCTGCACCAACTGAATGCCCTGCTGCAAACTGGAGTAACATGGAAATGGAGTGATGAGTGTAAGCGTGCCTTTCAGAAATGTAAATGCCTAATCACTTCAAAAGAAGTATTGGCCCACTACAATCCAACAATACCGATTCGGTTGGCATGTGATGCGTCTCCCTACGGCATTGGAGCGGTGCTGTCACACAAATTCCTTGACGGTTCAGAGAGGCCAATAGCCTTTGCGTCGCGCTCGTTAACCTCAGCTGAGCGTAACTACGCCCAGATTGACAGGGAGGCCCTCAGCCTGGCGTGGGGGGTGAATAAGTTCAATCACTATCTGCACGGGCAGAAATTCACCCTACTGACTGATCATCAACCCCTGGTCTCCATTTTTAACCCAAAGAAGGGCGTTCCAGTGATGACGGCGCAACGGCTGCAAAGATGGTCACTTTTTCTAGGGGCACATCAGTACGACATAGAGTACAAGGGTATGAAACAGCATGGAAACGCTGATGGGCTGTCGCACCTACCGTTGCCTATGGTAGAGGAAGCACCTGCAGTGGACCCTGTTGAGAGGTTCCATTCGACCATAGTCGAATGTCTACCTGTTACAAACTCAAGTATAGAGAAGGAAACCTGAAATGACCCGACAGTCTCTCGGGTCTATGATTTGACGGTGAAGGGATGGCCAGCACATGGCGACTCACTGTTGCCAGCATTCTCGCCAAGGAGAGAACAGCTGTCAGTGTGCCGGGGGACCTTGATGTGTGGATCCCGAGTGGTAATTCCACCCAAGGTGAGAGATAGAGTGCTCAATGAGCTTCATGAGGTTCATCTGGGAGGGGTAAAAATGAAGCGCCTAGCCAGGGCATTTGTGTGGTGGCCGGGAATCGATAAAGAAATCGAGGATATGACCAAGAGATGCAAAGGATGCCAGAAGGTCCAAAACGCTCCACCACAGGCCCCGCTACACCCATGGGAGTTGCCCTCATCCCCATGGCAACGGGTACACATTGATTTTGGTGGTCCATTTATGGACTCAATGTTTCTAATCGCCGTGGATGCCCATCCGAAATGGCCAGAGGTCATCAAAATATCCTCCACCACCACGGAGAAAACTATTGCAGTCCTACGGACCATCTTCACCAGGAATGGCTTGCCAGAACAGATTTGCTCCGACAATGGGCCACAGTTTGTGTCCGAGGATTTCCGGAGGTTTCTGACGAATAATGGGGTGAAACATTACACATCTGCCCCATGTCATCCAGCCACAAATGGATTGGCTGAGAGGTTTGTTCAGACCTTTAAAAAGGCAATAAAGGCAATGTATAACGACGACATGCCACTACAACACAAGGTGGATAATTTCTTGTTTGCTTACCGGAATGCTACGCATGCAGTCACCAACCAAGCTCCAGCCATAATGTTCTTCAACCGAAGGCTAATATGTCGCCTGGATTTGCTCAAACCAAACATAAGACGAGATGTTGAGGATAAGCAATTCCAGCACATCAATGAGAAGCCAAACAGGAGCTTCAAGATAGGGCAACCAGTCTTGGCCCGTGACTACCGAACAGAAAAATGGCAGCCATGAACGATATGCACACAGCAGGGACCACTAATGTACACAGTGGACGTTGGAGACAGCATCGTGAGACGCCATGCTGACCAGATTCTAGAGTCACAGGAACAAGCCAAACCCATACCACGAGCATGTGCACCTGGTAATGGACCCGAAGTACAGATTGCGTCTACCTCAGAATCAGTGATATTGGAAGCTGACGTACCAACCAATGACAATGAGCCAGAATCGACTCTGCCGCAAGAACAGGATACTCGAGAAAGGCGCTATCCAGTCAGGATCAGGTAGCCTCCTCAAAGACTGAACTTATAAATGATTATTTCAGTTGATGTATATAGCACAGAGAAAATTGTAATTGTAATTAGTTATTATTTAGTTGTTAAATCAATGTTATGTACTGTTTATCTAAAAGGGGAGGAATTATTGTGTATGTACCTTTAAGAGAGAACTGATTTTATACTGCAGTACCGGCAGTGACCACATCTGTATATAAAGTCATAGCAGGCTTCTGTACTTCAGTTTTAAGCTTACCCTCTGTTCAGTAAATACCTGTTATTATTGTTCTCCTGCAGTCCGTGTATTATTGATACTCGGACACTACAGGTTTTTACTATAATCCAGTAATTTCATGCTCACCATTACTAAAACTAGCTTTTTATTCCAGATTTTTTTTGAATCATTGAATGATAGAAAGTTACAGCACGGAAGGAATCCATTTCATCCCATCATGTCCGTGCCAGCCAACAAAGAGCTATCCAGCCTAATCCCATTCCCAGCACTTGGTTCTTAGCCTTGCAGGACAGAGCAATCCAAGTGCATATCCAAGTCATTTATAAATGTGATTAGGGTTCCTGCCTCCAGCATCCTTTCAGGCAGTGAGTTCCAGATGCCCACAACCCTCTGGGTGAAGAAATTCCCCCCAAATCCCTTCTAAACCTTCCCCAAATTATTTTAAATCTGTGACCCCTGGCTTTTGACCCCACTGCCAAGGGAAATAGGTGCTTTCCATCCACTTTATCGATGCACCTCATAACGTTATACCCCTCAATATTGTCTCCCCTGAGCCTCCTCTTTTCCAAGGGAAACAGACCCAGCCTATCCAGTCTTTCCTCCAAGCTAAGATTCTCTACACCCGGCAACATGCTTGTAAATCTCCTCTGTAACCTCTCTAGTGAAAGCACGTCCTTCCTGTAACGTGGTGACTAGAACTGCAAGCAGTACGCTAGCTGAATCATAACTTGTGTTTTGTACAGTTGAAGCATAACCCCCCTGCTCTTTGATTGTATGTTATGGCTAATAAATGCAAGCATTCCGTATGCCTTCTTAACCACCTTATCTACTTGGCCTGCTACCTTCAGCCATCTGTGGACATGCACTCCAAGGTCCCTTTGTTCCTCTACACTACTCAGTGTCCCAACATTTAATATGTATTCCCTTTCCTCGTTAGCCCTCCCCAAATGCATTAGCTCACAACTCTCTGGATTGAATACCAATTGCCACTGTTCTGCTCACCTGGGCAATGTGTTGATATCTTACTGCAGGCTACATCTTCCTTCTTCAGTATCAACCACACAGCCGATTTTAGTATTATCTGCAAACTTCTTAATCATACCCCCTATATTAAAGTTTAGATCATTGATATATATACCACATATATATGAGCAGAGGCAATAAAATCTAAACGGTACAATTTTAAAGTGGGTGCACAATCAGACACACCTGGGGAGGACATATACAAATTTTTGAAGGTGGCAGGACACTTTGCGACAGATGTTAATAAAGCATACGGAGTCATTGGCTTTTCAAACAGAGACACAGAGTAACAAAATCCAGGAAGTAATGCTAACCTTTTCTAAATCACTGGTTAGACCCCAGCTGGAGCATTTT
Organism: Somniosus microcephalus; assembly: GCF_052327205.1. Taxonomy (NCBI): domain Eukaryota; kingdom Metazoa; phylum Chordata; class Chondrichthyes; order Squaliformes; family Somniosidae; genus Somniosus; species Somniosus microcephalus. The sequence continues at coordinate 57,375,577 of NW_028225180.1, forward strand.
GTCCAATTCTGGGCACTACACTTTGGCAAGCATGTCAAAGATTAGAGAATTTTTAGGTATATACCAGAATTTTGCCAGGGATCTGGGATTACAGTTACATGCAGAGACTGGAGAAGCTGGAATTGTTCTTTTTACAGCAGCGAAGGTTAAGAAACATAGAATTATTGAATCATAGTAATGTATGGCACATAAGGAGGCCATTCAGACCATCGTGTCTGTCGCAGTCGCAATAGAGCTAATCAGCCTAATCCCACTTTCCAGCTCTTGGTCTGTAACCTTGCAAGTTGTGGCACTTCACGTGCACATTCAAGTACTTTTTAATGTGATGAGGGTTTCTGCCTCTATCACCCTTTCAGGCAGGGAGTTCCAGGCTCCCACCACCAACTGGGTGAAAGGAATTAACAACTCCCCTCGAATCCTTCTACCAATTACGTTAAATCTATGCCCCTGGTTGTTGACCTCTCTGCTAAGGCCTATAGCTGCTTCCTATCTACTCTATCTAGGCCGCTCATAATTTTATGCACCTTAATTAAATGTTCACTCAGCCTCCTCTTTTCCAAAGTAAGCAAAGCCAGTGTGTCCAATCTTACCTCACTGCTAATATCCTGCAGTCCTGGCAACATCCTTGTAAATCTCCTCTGTGCCTTCCTAGTGCAATCATATCTTCCTGTAATGTGACCAGATCTGGACGCAGTATTCTAACTAGTGTTTTATAACTTCTAGCATAACCTCTCTGCTCTTATATTCTATGCCTCGGCTACTAAACGAGTGTATCCTGTATACCTTCTTAACCACCTTATCTACCTGTCCTCCTACCTTCAGTGATATGTGAAGATGCACTTCAAGGTCCATCTGTTCCTCTACAATTCTCAGTATCCTACCATTTATGGTTCATTGCCTTGCCTTGTTGGACCTCCCCACTTCTCCGGATTGAATTACATCTGACACTTTTCTGACCACGTGACCAGTCCATTGAGATCTTCCTGCAGTTTACAGCTTTCTTCCACATTATCCAGCACACGGCCAATTTATGAATCATCTGCAAACATTTTAATCATGCCCCCTACATTGAGATCTAAATCATTGATGTATACCACAAAAATCAAGGGACCTGGTACTGGGCCCTGTAGAACCCCACTGGAAACATCCTTCCAGTCACAAAAATACCCGTTGACCATTACCCCTTGAATACTGCCACGGAGCCAATTTTGGGTCAAACTTGCCACTTTCCTTGGATCCCATGGGCTTTTACTTTTTTACCCATGTCTTCCCCCTCCACAGACAGGTTAACTTTTTGGTCACTAAAATGCCATACCCTTTCCTTAGTTATCCTCTTGCTCTTTATGTATTTATAAAAGATCTTTGGGTTTTCCTTGATTTAACTTGTTAATATTTTTTCATTTCCTCTCTTTGCTTTCACTGAGACATGGCTACCGAAAAATCACGACTGGGAATTAAACATTGCACTGTTTAACATATTCAGAAATGATAGAGAGAGGGAAAAGGGGAGGTGCAGTAGCTGTACTTATTAGAGATATCATAATGTGAGTAGAAAAAATGATGTAGCTATCAGCAAGACAGAAATAGAATTCGTGTGGATAGAGATGAAAGACAGTAAAGGATAAATCACACTGATAGGGATGGTCCACAGATCATCTAATAGTGGAAGAGAGTTGGAGGAAGAGATGTGCAGACAAATTAGGGAAATTGTAAAAAAATAGGTATATAATCATGGGGTTTTTCAAATGCCCAGATATTAATTGGACAAATGAGGCAGGTAAAGGGGATAAGGGAATTGAGTTCCTACAATGTGTACAAGATTCCTTTCTAACCCAAAATGTAAAAAGCCCAACAAGTGAGGAGTCATGAAATAACAACAGAAATGCTGAAAAAACTCAGCAGGCCAGGCATCTACTGTGGAGAGAGAGTTAGAGTCAAATTTTCAGATGGAAACCCTTCTACACAACTGAGAGAAAAGGCAGGAAATTAAACAAAAGGCAGCTTGGCGGCTGGGAAATGGGGGAGTGTATGAAAGTAGCGACATTAAGGGATATTCAAGGTGAGATGAGATAGTAATAGGACAGGTAAAGAAACAGACAATCGCTCTAAATGAAGTGTGAAAGACAGCTGCTATGTGGGAGAGAGAGAAGAAAGGAAAAGTCACAAATCAAAAGTGTGGATAAAAAATATAAAAATATAAAAGGGGCTGAGGTTATGAACTGAAGTTGTTGAACTCGATAGTGATTCTGGAAGGCTGTAAAGTGCCTAATCGGAAGATGAGTTTCTGTTCCTCGAGTTTACAGTGAGCTTCCATGGAACAATGCAAAAGGCCACAGATGGTGAGGTCTGAGTGGGAATGGAATGGTGAATTGAAATGACAAGGGACCGGAAGGTCGGGGTCACCCTTATGGACTGAACAGATGAGTACTGCAAAGTGGTCACCCAATCTGCGTTTGGTCTCCCCAATATAGAGGAGAACACATTGTGAGCAGCGAATACAGTATACTAGATTGCAAGAAGTACAAGTAAATCGCTGGTTCTCCTGGAAGGAGTGTTTGGGGCCCTGGACAGTGGGAAGGGAGGGTATATGGGTAGGTGTTACATCTCCTGCACTTGCACAGGAAGGTGCCAGGCAAAGAGGAAGGGGTGCTGTGGGTGATAGAGGAGTGGACCAGGTTATCTCGGAGGGAGTGGTCCCTACGGAATGCTGAAAGGGGAGGATGGGGAAGATGCGTTTGGTGCTGGGATCATGTTGGAGGTGGCAGAAATTGCGGAGGATGATCCGTTGAATGTGGAGGCTGGTGGGGTGAAAGGTGAGGACAAGGGGAGCCCTATCATTGTTCCAGGAGGGAGGGACAGGAGTGATTGCTGAAGTGCGAGAGATAGAACAGTCCCGGTCGCGGGCCATGTCAAACACAGTAGAGGGGAATCCTCGGTTGAGGAAAAAGGAAGACATGTCGGAAGCACTGGTATGGAAGGTGGCATCGTCGGAGCAGATGCGGCAGAGGCAGAGAAGCTGGGAGAATGGGAGGCGGGGTGGGAGGAAGTGTTGTCCAGGTAGCTGTGGGAGTCAGTGGGCTTGCAGTGAATGTTGGTCAATAACCAATCCCCAGAGATGGAGACAGAGAGGTCGAGGAAGCGAAGGGAAGAGTCTGAGATGGACCATGTGAGGTGAGGGAAGGGTGGAAATTGGAGGCAAAGTGAATGAAATTGCCTAGTTCAGGGTGAGAGCAGGAAACGGCACTGATACATTCATCAATGTACTGGAAAAAGAGGTGAGGGAGCGGACCCGTGTAGTACTAGAACAAAGATTGTTCCACATATCCCATGAAAAGGCAAGCATAGCTAGGACCCATGGGGGTACCCATATCAACACCTTTAATTTGGAGGAAATGAGTTGAGTCATGGGAGAAGTTGTTCAATGTGAGAACAAGGTCAGCCAGGCGGAGCAGGGTAGTGCTGGGTGGGGACTGGTTGGGCCTCTGTTCAAGGAAGAAGTGGAGCGCCCTCAGGCCATCCTGGTGGGGGATGGAGGTGTAGAGGGATTGTACATCCATGATGAAAAGGAGGTGGTTGGGACCAGTAAACTGGAAACTGTTAAAGTGGCGGAGGGCGTTGGAAGAGTCGCGGATGTAGATGGGAAGAGACTGGACAAGAGGAGCATGGATGGAGTCGAGATAGGAAGTGATAAGTTCTGTGAGGCAAGAACAGTCTGAAACGATGGGTCTACCAGAGCAGTCCTGTTTGCGGATCTTGGGGAGGAAGTAGAAGCGGGCTGTGCGGAGTTGGGGGACTATGAGGTTGGTGGCCATGGGGGGAAGATCTCCAGAGGAGATGAGGTCAGTGACAGTCCTGGAAACGGTGGTTTGATGTTCAGTAGTGGGGTCATGGTCCAGGTGGAGGTAGGAGGAGGTGTCGGAGAGTTGGCGTTCAGCTTCCGCTAGGTAGAGGTCGGTTCACCAAACAACAAAAGCAGCACCCTTGTCAGCAGTTTTAATGACAATGTCGGGTTGGATCTGAGAGAATGGAGTGCTGCAATTTTAGAGGGAGTTAGGTTGGAGTGAGTGAGGGGAGCAGAGAAATGGAGACGGCCGATGTCACGGCGGCAGTTAGCAATGAAATGATCTAGAGTGGGTAAGAGTCCAGAGGGAGTGGTCCAGGTAGAACTAGAATTCTGATAGCAGGAGAAAGGGTCTTGGATATAGTAATGGGGAATCTGCCAGAGCAGATAAGGGGAACATCGAGTCAATATTGACGATTATATAATATGCGTTAAGCTAAAAATTGTGAAGGAGTTAAGTATGACAAAGACCAGGGTAATAGATTAGAGAACAGCTGATTTTCAGGGCCTGAGAGTAGCACTTAGAAATAAAAAGGGCAACATTGGCAAACAATGACTTGGAACAGCAATGGGAAACATTTAAAAGAGTGTTCAACAGAATCCAGGAAAAATATATTCTGCTTATATACAAGAACAAGCTAAACATGAATGAGATACCGTGAATGAATAAAGACATAAGGGAAAGAATGAGCATAAGGAATGCAGCATACTTTAAGTACATGGACAGTAGGGGAGAGTATGATAAGGTTGAATATGAAGAGATTAGAAGAGAAGTCAAAAACACAATTCGGAATGCAACCAGGATCTATGAAATTAAATTATCAAGGAACATAAAACAAAATATTTAAAAAATTTTACAGGCATATCAATAAAAAATGAAGGTCAGGATTGGAATAGGTCCACTAAGCGATGGAGAGGATAATATCACAGGCAGCAATAGAGAATTGGCAGTGATATGAAATCATTCATTTGCTTCAGTATTTACCAGTTAGGTAGAACAGGTGGAGATGTCATCGGAAGATGAGGTTAGTAATGGGTTAACTGCAATTAAAATAAAATGAAGATATATATTAAATAATCTAATCAAACTCAAAGAGCATAAAACTCCTGGTGTGGATGGATTACATTAACGCATTTTAAGGGAATCTAGGGAAGAGATAGTAGAGGCATTACAACACATATTTAATAATTCGTTAGGAAAAGGTTTAGTGCCAGAGGACCGGCGGATATCTAACGTAATACTTTGTATCTAAGAGGGGAGATAGATCATGTCCATGGAACTATAGGCCAGTCAGATTAACAGCAGTGGTAGGACAATAATGGAATTCCTAATAAAGGAGAATTTAGAAGAACATTTAGAAATGACAAATAGAATAGTGAATACTCACCATGGATTTCAAAAGGAAAAGTCTTGCTTGACCAATCTAACAGAATTTTTTGAAGAGGTAACAGTGAGAGTGGACAACGCTGATGCAGTAGATGTAATTTATATAGATTTTCAAAAGGCCTTTGATAGGGTAATAAATAACAGACTAATAAATTAGGTCAGGTAATGCGGAGTCAGGTGACAAGTAGCAGAATGGATAGCTAGCTGGCTTCAAGACAGAAAGCAGACAGTAGGGTTAAAGGATAGCTATTCAGAGTGGCAGAAGTTGGGTAGTGGTGATCTACAAGGATCATTGCAGGGACCACTGTGGTTCAAAATTTATGTTAATGATTTAGACTTTGGAATCAAAAACACAATTAGTAAATTTGTGGATGACACCAAATTGGCGGGGATGGCCAATACTGAGGAGGACTGCAATAAATTACAAGACGACATTACTAAAATTGCAGAATGGGCACATAATTAGCGAAAGAAATTTAACACAGATAAATGTGAGGTATTACATTTTGGTAAGACAAATAGTGGTGTCACATATTACTTGGAAAATACGAATCTAAAATGGGGTAGAGGAGCAAAGGGATCTAGGGGTACAAATACACAAGTCACTGAAACGTATCAAAACAGTTTAACAAAGCCATACAAACAGCAAACCAAGCACTAGGGTTTATTTCTAGAGGGACAGCATTGAAAAGTAATTAAGTTATGCTGAACTTCTATCGAACCTTGGTGAGGACTTGGTTAGACCACACTTGGAATACTGTGTGCATTTTTTGTCGTTATAATATAAAAAAGGATATAGAGGCACTGGAGAGGGTGCAGAGAAGGTTTACAAAGATGATACCAGAAATGCGAGGGTACACCTATCATGGAAGGATAAACAGCCTGGGTATATTTTCTCTTGAAAAGAAAAAACTGAGTGGTGACCTAATAGAAGTCTTTAAAATCATGGAAGATTTTGATAGAGTAGATACAGAGAGATTGTTTCCACTTTTCTGGTAGATCAATACTAGAGGTCATCAATATCAGATAGTCACCAAGAAATCAAATAGGGAATTCAGAATAAACTTCTTTACACGGAGAGTGATGAGAATGTGGAACTCACTACCACAGGAGTGGTTGAATCGAATTTTATAGATGCATTTAAGGGGCGGTTAGATAAACTTATGAGATAGAAGGGAATAGATTGTTATATTGATAGAATTCGATGAGGAAACACGGGAGGAATTTCGAGTGGAGGTTAAACACCGGCATAGATAATTTGGTCTGTTTCTGCACCGTATATCCCATGTAATCATATGTAACCCCTGCTCTTTCTATACACCTCTAGGCTTTCGGTATTAGTGAGCTCTCAGTATCTGACAAATGCTGCTCTTATTTCATGTATGTTTCCCTGTATGCTTCTTGACATCCAGTGGGCTCTAGATTTGAGTGACCCATCCGTTTTGTCATCTGTGGTTAAGTGGGTAGCACACTCACCTCTGAGTCACCAGCTTATCGGTTCAAATGCCACTCCAGTGACCTGAGCACATAAAACTAGGCTGATATTCCAGTACATTGCTGAGGGAGTGCTGCACTGTCAGTGGTGCCGGCTTTCGGATGAGATGGTAAAACGTCTGCTCTCTCAGATGGACGTAAATGACCCAATGGCACTATATCGAAGAAGAGCAGGGGAGTTATCCCCGGTGTCCTAGCCAATATTTATCCTCAATCAACATAACAAAATAGATTGTCTGGTCATTATCACATTGGTGTTTGTTGGTCCTTGCTGTGTGCAAATTGGCTGCCGCGTTTCCCACATTACAACAGTGACTGCACTTCAAATGTACTTAATTGGCTGTAAAACGCTTTGAGACGTCCTGTGGTCGTGAAAGGCGCTATATAAATGCAAGTCCTTCCTTTCATTTTTTCATTGCGGGAGCATATTTGCTCTGAACCCTCACTATCTCCTCCTTGAATGCCTCCCATTGCTCTGACACTGATTTATCTTCAAGTATATTTTTCCAGTTCACATTTGCTAAATCACATCTCAGCTTATTAAAATTGGTCTTTCCACAATTGAATACTTTTACACCTGATCTATCTTTCTCCTTTTTCATAACAGGAGATTTAATAAAGATAATCAAAATTTTCATTGGAATTCATAGAGCACATAAATCTATTTTTTTTGCAGTGGCAGAATGGTGGCTAACCAGAGATCTCAGCTTTAAGGTAATAGGCAAAAGAACCAGAGGAGAGATGAGGAGCATTTACTTTACACAGTAAATTGTTGTGATCTGGAATGCACTGCCTGAGAACGTGGTGGAAGTAGAATCAATAGTACCTTTCGAAAGCGAATTGGATAATTAGTTGAAGAGGACATTTTTTACAGGGTTCTGGCTAATGAGTAGGACTAATAATACAACACTTTCAAAGTGCTGGCACGGAAACGCTTGGGCGAATGGTCTCCTTTCTTGTTGTACCATTCTATCATTCAATGAGCAATTGACAGAGAGAGAGAGAATAGGGAGAGTGAGACACAGAGAGAAATAAAACAAGACAGAAAGACTGGGAGAGGTACAGAAGTGAATAAATTAATTTAAAAGGGGAATAGGATAAATACTTGAGTGGTAACAATTTGCAGGACTATAGAAAAAGAACTGGGGAATGGGACTAATTGGAGGGCTGAGGCCATGGTGGGAGTTGATCTGAAGGATGATAATATTCAGATCGAGCATTTCCCGATTGGGAGCAAATGGTGCTCAGTAAACAAAAGGGTGATGGTGAACGGGACATGTTAGGATAGGGCCAGCAGAGTTATGGATGAGCTCTAGATTATGGAGGCTTGTAACTGGGAGTCTAGCCAGGAGAGTTTTGAAGTAGTCGAGTCAGGGTTTAACAAAGGCACGAGTGAAGGGTTATGCAGCATAAGGGCCGAGGAGGGGCGGAGACGGTCGTTATTATGGAGGTGGTCGCAGGCAGGACTGATGGTTCAGAGGGCATGAGGTCGGAACTCAGCTCAGGCTCAAAGAGAACGCAGTTGTTACAAACAATATGGTTCATGCTCAGACATTGGCCAGGGAGGGGGACTGAATTGATGGATTAGAAATGGAATTTGTGATGAGGACCGAAGACAAAGTCTTTGGTCTTGCCAAGGTATACATGACAAACACAGGAATATAGTGAGGCGTGGTTTGCAAATCTAATTGGTGGATGTAGAGACTTAACAGGAACACCAACAGCAGTACAGATGAGAGAGTAACTTCTGCAAATAGTAATACGGTATGCAAAGATTTGCAGAGCTAATAGCTGGATACAGAGACTTACCAGGAATGACAACCACAGCAAGGAGGGGCGAGTTAAAGGCAAGATCAGTAATGCAGTTAATCACGGTTTATAAAATTAATAGCTGGATATTGAGACTTACCAGCAACAGGAGGCTTGTAACTGGGAGGCCAGCCAGGAGTGTTTTGGAATAGTCATTTAAGAATTTAACAAAGCATGGGTGAGAGTTTATGCAGTGGAAGGAATGAGGAGGGACTGAGACGGTCGATATAATGGAGGTTGTAGCAGGCAGGACTGATTTTTCAGAGAATATGTGGTCGGAACTCAGCTCAGTCAAAGAGAACACCATAATTGCGAACAATCTGGTTCATCTTCAGACATTGATCTGGGAGGAGTACTGAATTGGTAGATTAAAAATGGAGTTTGTGACGAGGACCGAAGACAATGGCTTAGGTCTTCCCAAGACTTAAATGACAAACACTGTAATACAGTGAGACATGGCGTACAGATCTAATTGCTGGATGTAGAGACTTAAAAGGAACACCAACAGCAGCAAAGACGAGCGTGTAACCTAAGAGAATTGTATAAAATAGGCAATGTTGATAGATGCATACAGAAACTTACCAGGAACAACATTCGCAGCAATGAGGGGAAAGTAAAAGGCAAGAACACTAATGCAGTTAATCAAGGTATATACAATTAATAGCAGGATAGAGAGACTTACCAGGTACACCAACAACAGCAAGAAGGGGATAGTAAATGCATTCAATAGTCATAAGTCCGTAAAATATCTTATTTGCTAATGATAGATAATCATAATATGCAGAAAGAAAGTCAAACGCCCAGGAGAAACTCTTGCCCATTGTTGTAACATTCCAATCTACTGATCTCAGATTCTGATCTATTGTTGTAACATTCCAATCTAATATTCTCAGATTCTGATCTATTGTTGTAACATTCCAATCTACTGTTCTCAGTTTCCGACCCATTGTTGCAACATTCCAATCTACTTTTCTCAAATTCCGATTCCCTCTCTCTGAAACAGCGCGCTCTTCCCTGTTAGTGCCGGAGGTGATGTTCTCAATGACACTATGCAGTAACACATTTAAAGGAGTCCCTTATTAATAAAAGATGGAAACCCTGCACTGATGCAATTAAAGTTCATGGAGAATGACATTAATTACAGTCACTGAACAAACTGCTTCAGTTAATCCGTGGAGACTGACATTAATTACAGTCACTGAACAAACAGCTTCAGTTAACCCATGGAGGTTGACATTGATTACAGTCACCGAAGAACAGCTTCAGTTAACTCCTTTCAATCCAGCACGTTTTGTACCACAGTAAAGTAGAACATTTCTATGGTCTGGATGAGATGTATGAGGGTTGCTGACGGAAGTAATGGTGGAAATAGCGCAGGATCTGCCCAGAATCTTTCAATCTTCCTTGGATATGGGAGTGAGGTCAACGCATTGTAGGGTTGCAAATGTTACAACCTGTTAAAAAAAGGAGAGTGGGATAAAACCTGTAACTACAGGCCAGTCAGCCAAAGTCAGAAGTGGGGAAACATCGAGAGGCCTTATTCCCAGAGAAAATTATCTGTCACTTGGAAAGAATCATGGATTAATAAATGACAACCAGCACAGATATGTTAACGGTAAAGTGTGTCTGACAATTTTGATTGAGTTCATTGATGAAGTAACGGAGAGTGTTGATGAGCATTATGTGCTTGATGTTGTTTATATGGAATTTAAAAATGCATTTGATAAAAAGCCTTTAAATAAACTTGTTTGGAGCAAATGGGCAGTGGCAGTGCGGATCCGACATTGGCTAAGAGACAGAAAACAATGAGTAGTTGTGAATGGTTGTTGTTCAGAGTGGAGGGAAGAATGCAGTAATGTCACCCAGGGATCGCTATTCGGACCGCTGATCATTCTGATAAATGTTAAATATTGTCTTATCTATATATATATAAAAGGCATAATTTGAACGTTTGCAGATCACACGAAACTGGGAAATGTACTAAACACTGAGTAGGATAGGAGTAGGCTTCAGGAGGACATAGACAATCTGGTGAAATGAGCAATGTGTTGAAAGTAGTCGTCGACAGTGATATTATGTGTTACTTACTAACCAATAACCTCCTGACCGTTGCTCAGTTAGCATTCAGCCAGGACCACTCGGCTCCAGATTTCATTACAGCCTTGGTCGAAAGATGGAAAAAGAGCTGAATTCGAGCGCTGAGGTGAGAATGACAGCCCTCGACATCAAGACAGCATTTGACCAAGTGTGGAATCAAGGATACCTCGTAAAATTTAAATAATTGGAATGAGGGGGAAAACTATCCATTGGCTGGAGTCGTACCTACCACAAAGGAAAATGGCAGTGATTGTTGGAAGTCAATAATCTCAGTCCCAGGACATCGCTGCACTCGTTGCTCAGGGCAGTGTCCTAGGCTCAAACAATTTCACTTGCTTCATCAACGACCTTCCCTCCAACATAATGTCAGACATGGGGATGTTTGCTTAAGTTTGCAGTGTTCACTTCCATTCACAACTCCTCAGATAATGAATCAGTCTGTGCCCGCATGCAGCAAGGACGACCTTCAGGCTTGGGCTGAATAGTGGCAAGTAGCACTCGCACCTGAGGAATGACAGGCAATTACGATCTCCAAACACAGCCACCTCCCCGTGACAATCAATGGCATTATCATCACCAAATCCCTCACCACCAATATAATGTGTGTCACCATTCACCAGAAACTTAACCAGACCGGGAGCAGCCACGTAAAAATTATGGCTAAATGAGCAGGTCAGAGCCTGGGTATTCTGCAGCGATTGTCTCATCTCCTGACACCCCAAAGCATTTCCACCATCTACAAGGAACAAGTCAGGAGTGTGATGGAATACTCTCCATTTTTCTGGATGGGTTCAGCTCCAACAACACTCAAGATTGATTGGCACCTCATCCACCATCTTAAACGTTCATTCCCTCCACCACCAGCGCACCATGGCTGCAGTGTTTACCATCTTCAAGATGCACTGCAGCAACCAGCCAAGGCTTCTTCGACTGCACCTCCCAAACCCGCGACATCTACCACATAGAAGGACAATGGTAGCAGGCGCATGCAAACATCAGCGCCTCCAAGTTCATTCCAAGTCACACAACTTCCTGGTTTGGAAGCGTAGCGCCATGCCTTAATCATCGCTGGTACATAATCCTGCAATTCCCTTCATAACAGCACTACAGGGGAAAATGAGGCGGTTCAAGAAGGTGGCTCAACGGCACCTTCTCAAGGGCAATTAGGGTTGGGCAATAATTGCTGGCCATGCCAGCCATGGCACATTCCATGAAATAATAAAAATGAAAAAAGACAGCTGAAATTTAATGCAGACTGGTGTGAAGGATAAATCTGGGAGGTAAATGAGAAGAGGCAATATAATCTAAACTGTACAATTTGTACCAAGCAGAGAAAGGGACACCTGGGAGTATACATACACAAGCCTTTGAAGACGGCAGGGCAAGTTGACAAGATTGTTAAAAAACATATGGGGTCCTTAACTTTATCAATAGAGGCAGAGAACAAGAGCAATGAAGTTATGCTGAACATTTATAAATCAATTGTTTGGCCCCGGCTGGAGTATTGTATCCAATTCTAGGCAGTGCACATTAGGAAGGATGTCAAGGCCTTGGCGTGGGCACCGAGGAGATTTATAACAATGGTACCAAGGATGAAGGACTTAATTTATGTGGAGAGACATCAGAAGCTGGAATTGTTCTCCAGAGAGCACGAAATATAAAAGGGAAATTAACTGGAGATTATTAGCCGAGCCATAGAATATAAGAGCAGGGAGGTTATGATGGAGCTGTAAAAAGCGTTAGTTAGGCCACAGCTGGAATACTGTGTGCAGTTCTGGTCGCCACACTATAGGAAGGATGTGATTGAATTGGAGAGGGTGCAGAGGAGATTCACCAGGCTGTTACCTGGGCTGGAGTGCTTCAGCTATTAAGAGAGATTTGACAGGCTGGGGTTGTTTTCCTTTCAGCAGAGAGGGCAGAGGAGGGACCTGATTAAGGTGTACAGAATTTTGAGGGTCATAGATAGATAGAAAGCAGCTCTTCCCTTATTAGAGGGGTCAATAACCAGGGGACATAGTTTCAATGTAGGAGGCAGGAGGTTTAGAGTGGATTTGAGGAAAAACGTTTTCACCCAGAGGGTATTTGGAATATAGAACTCAGTGCCTAAAAGGGTGGTAGAGGCAGGAACCCTCACAGCATTCAAGAAGCATTTAGATGAACACTTGAAACGCCATAGCATACAAGGCTATGGACAAAGTGGTGGAAATGGGATTCGATTAGACAGGACTTGATGGCCAGCATGGACACGAAGGGCCGAATGGCCTCTTTCTGTGCCGTATAACTCTAAGACTCTATGAGACTATGACTCAGCAGTGACGCATGAAGGAACTGCACGAAGAACCCTGACCCCAGCGAGAAAGATAATCTTACAGGGTGAACATAAGTTGTTTTGTAATAACGGGACTGACCAACACAAACATTGTCACAGATTAATGCTCAGGAATGTGAGGCAGGGGGAATGACACTCATCTTAGTTTAAACTGCTACCCTGGAAGTTACAGCACAGGGTTAGATACAGAGTAAAAGACCCTCTACACTTTCCCATCAAACAACCCCAGGCAGGTAAAGCATGCGTTAGATAAAGAGTAAAGCTCTCTCTACACTGTCCCATCAAACACTTCCAGGGCAGGTACAGCACAGGTTAGGTACCTGGTGAAGCTCACTCTGCACTGTCCCATCAAACACTCCCAGGGCATATAAAGCACGGGGTTAGGTCCAGAGTAAGCTTCCTCTGCGCTGCTCCCTCAAACACTCCCAGGACAGATACAGCATTGGTGAGATGCAGTGCAAAACTCCCTCTAAAAGGTCCCATTCTGTGTGTGTGCCGGTGTGTGGGGCTCAGAACCACACCAGGAGTGAGATCAGACTAACTCAACAGAGAACCTGAATGGAGCCTGGGCCTTTCCTGATCTGTGTGCATTTGTGGGGCTCAGTACCACAGCGGGTGTGAGATCAACTCACGAAGCAAAGGCCATGGATGGAGCCTGGGCCTCTCCTGCATTGTGTGTGTATTGGGAGCCTCAGTACCACACCGGGTGGGAGATCAGGCTAACTCAACACAGGCCGGGATGGAGCCTGGGCATCTCCCAATGATCATTGCCTCCCCACACACTCAGTGATGCCCCTCCCTGGGATGCTCTGATCCAGTCTCTCTGTCAGATCAGTGTCGAAGCATCAATTCCTGTTTCTGTAGTCCCAGTATATTTAAATTAATTCACATTCTTCCTGGAATAACTCTATGGCCCTTCCAACAAGTGGATTTGTTTAGCTGGCAACAGCTCAGTTTTGTGCCCTTTTTGAAGATACAAAACCTGGGATGACACCCAGTAATAAAACCCATTCTGTCAAAGGAGCATTAACAGATCAAAGGTCCCAAAGCACACATAATTTTATGCAAACAACAGGGAAACACATCTGCCGCTGTCTATAATCTGCTTGTCACTCCGTGTTTGACTGCGATCATCGCTCTCCCTTCTATGTCTATCTCACCCTCTCTCTCCCTATCTATATCTAATAATATCACATCGCTCTATCTCCATCTGTCTCACCTCTGTATCTGTCACCGCCTCTCTCTCTCCCTATCATCATCTATTATTTCTCCTCTCTCCATCTCCATCTATCTGTCCTCTCTATTTCTGTGACTCTGTCTGTCTTCCTCCCTTTCTATCACGCTCACTCTCTTAGTCTCTGCCCCTGTCTCTCTCACACACTCTCTGTCTCTCTCACTCACTCTTTCGCTCTCACTCACTCTGTCACTCTCACTCATTGTGTCTCTCACTCACTCGCTGTCTCTCTCACTCTCTCTGTTGTTTTCTTCACAGCCTCCCTCTGTCCGACTCTGTATCTCTCTATCTCTCTGTATCTATTACTCTGTCTGTCTCTCTCACACTGCCAAATTCCTCTTCTCTCACCACTTCTACCTCTCTCTCCCATCTCTGTCTCTCTCGCTTCCTATTGTCATCGTGAAAGAGGACGCAGTTGAGATATTGTATGAGATAAATTTTGATAAAGAGCGACTGCTAGAAAGGGAGGTTGTACTTAAAGTAGATAAGTCACCAGGACCGGATGGAATGCATCCTAGGATGCTGAAGGCAGTAAAAGTGGAAATTGTGGAGATACCGTGGCCATAAATTCTAATCCTCCTTGGGTATGGGGGTGGTGCCAGAGGTCTGGAAAATTGAAAATGTGACACACTTGTTGAAAAAAGGGTGCAAGGACAAGTCAGCTTAATCTGGATGGTAGGGAATCTTTTACCAACGATAATCCCAGATAAGTTTAACAGTTACTTGGACAAGTTTGGATTCATTAAAGGAACCCAGCACGAATTTGTTAATGGCAAAACATGTTTAACCAAATTGTTTGAATTTTCTGATGAGGTAACAGAGACGGTTGATAAGGGTAGTGCAGTTGGTGTAGCGTACATGGACATGCAAAAGGCATTTGATAAAGTGCCACATAATAGGCTAGCCAGTAAATTTGAAGCCCATGGAATAAAAGGGGCAGTGGCAGCATGGATACGAAATTGGCTAAGTGACAGGAAATGGTGTCCTGGTGAACGGTGTTTTTTTCGGACTGGAGGAAGGTATAGAATGGTATTCCCCAGGGGTCGTTACTCGGACCACTGCTTTTCTTGATATACATTAATGATATAGACTTCGGTGTATAGGGCATTATTTCAAAATTTCAGATGTCACAAAGCTTGGAGGTATAGCGATCAGAGAGGCGGATAGGGATAGACTTCACGAGGACATAGACTGGCTGGTGAAATGAAAAGACACGAGGCAAATAAATTTTAACGCAGAAAAGTGTGAAACGATACATTTTGGTAGGAAGAACGAGAAGAGGCAATATAGACTGAAGGGTGTGATTCTAAAGGGGTGCAGGAACAAAGACCTGTGGGCATATGTGTACACATCGCTGAAGGTGGCAGGGCAGGTTGAGAAAGCGAGATCGAGAGAAATTGTTCCCTTTGGTGGAAGGGTAGAGAATCAGAGGACACAGTTTTGAGGTAATTGGCAGAAGTTCCAGAGGCGACATGAGGAAATCCTTGTTTATACAGTGATTGGTTATGAACTGGAATGCACTGCCTGAAAGGGTGGTGGAAGCAGATTAAATCGTGACTTTCCAAATGTAATTGGATAAGTTCCTGAAGGAAACAATTGCAGGGCTAAGGGAAAAAGGCAGGGGAGTGGGACTAGCTGAAGTGCTCTTGCAAAGAGCCGGCACAGGCTCGACCGGTCAAATGGCCTCATTCGGTGTTGTAACCATTCTATGATTCTATTCTCTGTTAACATCTCTATCTCCCATTTTCTCGCGCTCTATATTTCTTTTCCTCCCTCTGCCTATCTCACTATTTGCTTCTCTTGCTCTATCACTCCCTTTCTTTCTTGCTCTTTGTCTCTTGCCCTCTCCAAACTGCCTCTGTCCATCTCTCTGTTTCTATCCCTGTCCCACGCTAAGAATGCCCCTCTGTCTCTCCCATTCTGTTTGTTTCACCTTGTCTCTCTTTTCACCCCCATTCCCACACTCTCTTTCTCTGTTTGTATATTTCTCCTTTTTTCTTTTATAGCCCCGCTCTCTCTGTCCCTGCGTCTCTCTATCTGTATCTCTCTCATGCTCTCTCTCTCTCTCTCCCCCTCTATGTCTAGGTCTTTATTTCTCTCGCTCCCCTATGTCTCCCTCTCTCTATCTGCCTCTCCCTCTTTGTATGTCTTTTAGTCACCCTGCCTTTTTCTCTCTGCTGCTCTCTCTATCTCTCTCTCGTGTCTCACTGTCTCTCTCTCTATCTGTCAGTTTCGTTTTCTCTCCTCCTCTCCATCTCTCCCCATTCACTGGAACTCTCTCTGCTCTTTTCCATCTCTCTCACTCTGTCTTCTTCGCACTCTCCCTCTCTCAGTCTGCATCTTTCATTTGATCACTCTGTGTGTATGTCTCTCTCTCCAACTTTTTCTCATTTTCTCTCTCTTTCTCTCTCTGCCTCTGTCTCTCTCAGCATCTATTTCCCTGTGTCTCCCATTTCCCTTTCTCTCTCTACGATTCCCGCTGTCTCTGCCTCCCTCTTTGTCTCTATCAATCAATCCCGGTCTCCCTCTCTATCTCTCTTTCTGCCTCTGAATCTCAGCCTCTTCGCTGTCTATCTCTCGCCTCTTCACTCACTCTCTTTCATTCCTCTTCTCTCTCTCTCTCTCTCTCTCTCTCTCCCTATATATACATATATATATATACCTATCTCCTCTTCAGTCTCTCTCTCTCTATATATTACATATATATACTTGCTGGAGTGCCCGGCAGTGCTGGTGCAAAGTTTGCTCCTGTGCCTTGTTGATTGACATTGTGAGGAAGGAGACAGAAAGAAGTAAGGAGAGAGAGAGAGAGAGAGGGAAGGAGAGAGAGACAGAGAGAGAGAGGGAAGGAGAGAGAGAGAGAGGGAAGGAGGGAGAGACAGAGAGAGAGAGGGAAGGAGAGAGAGAGAGACAGAGAGGGAAGGAGAGAGAGAGAGAGGGAAGGAGGGAGAGAGCGAGGGAAGGAGAGAGAGACAGAGAGGGAAGGAGAGAGAGAGACAGAGAGGGAAGGAGAGAGAGACAGGGAAGGAGAGAGAGAGTGGGAAGGAGAGAGAGAGAGAGGGATGGAGAGAGAGACAGAGAGAGAGAGGGAAGGAGAGAGAGAGGGAAGGAGACAGAGAGAGAGAAAGGGAAGGAGAGAGAGAGAGAGGGGGAAGGAGAGAGAGAGAGAGAGGGAAGGAGAGAGAGAGACAGAGAGAGAAGGAGAGAGAGAGGGAAGGAGAGAGAGACAAAGAGAGAGGGAAGGAGAGAGAGACAGAGAGACAGAGAGAGAGACAGAGAGGGAAGGAGAGAGAGAGACAGAGAGAGCGAGGGAAGGAGAGAGAGAGAGAGAGGGAAGGAGAGAGACAGAGAGGGAAGGAGAGAGAGAGAGATAGAGGGAAGGAGAGAGACAGAGAGAGAGAGAGAGAGAGAGAGTGAGAGAGAGGAGAGAGTGAGGGAAGGAGATAGAGAAGAGTGGAAGAGGCCCGGCCCGAGTCACCACAGCTGAGCTCCTGCTCCGGCCCGCCACCCAACGTGAACAACAAACACCCTCGTCACCTGTTAGCAACACGCCCAAACTAACAACGGCCGCAGCTTGCTTTTCAGAGAGAGGGGGGAATGAGAGTGAGAGAGAGAGAGAGGGAGGGAAGGAGAGAGGGAGAGAGAGAAAGTCCTGAATCAATACTAATGAATCAACAATTTCCTCACCTCCATTACCATTTTTTTAGCTTCATGTCCGGCTGATTTTTAATGGCCGCCACTCACCTCAGCTCAGCTCCCGCTCCCGCACTAACGGCAGTTTGAAGGATTACGCCACGCCCACAAATGCCATGAAATGCCCCGTGTGATGCAGGGCGCTTCCCCCGTAGGATTGGTCAACCATCACGTCACTCAACGCTAATGAGCGGTAGGATTGGTCAACCGCTAATGAGCGGATTTTGTCCGTTTTTTGAACGTTTTTTGTATAATGTCCAGGCAATTTTTGTCTGACCAAAAAGTACATATGCCTTTGACACTCCCCTAATATTAAGCTTTCTTTTGATATAACATATGTGTAGGTACGCTCTATAATGTTTGAGTGATGCCCGGACAGACAGACAGACCACAGACAGACACCATGATCCTTTTATATATATAGACTAGCTGGGGGGGGCCGGCGTTGCCAGGGCAGTTTAGAGGGCCGCGCGATTGACGGGCGGCCGCTGCCGCTCCCCCGCTCTGTGTCTCGGGCCACGTGCTTGACGGCCGGCCGCTGCCGCTCCCCCGCTCTGTGTCTCGGGCTGAGCGGTTGTGAGGCCCGGCCCGAGTGACCCCAACTCACCTCCTGCTCTGGCGGGCCGACACAGCTGCCCCGCTTGCTGTTGAGGAACAGCAGGGGGAAAATGGTGGCTACGTTTCATGAGGCTGCAGGATTAGGTCCCGCCCGTGACGCACCGATTGCTCAACCATCAGGTCACTGAACTGTAGGATTGGTCAACCATCACGTTGAGAGAGGCCCGGGGATCGAGAGAGAGACGGGGGGGAGAGAGAGACTGGGGGGAGAGAGCGACTGGGGGAGAGAGAGAGAGAGACTGGGGGGAGAGAGAGACTGGGGGGAAGAGAGAGAGAGAGACTGGGGGGAGAAGAGATGTAATGTTTAGTAACATGTAATTCTAGAATGGTACACTAGGTGGAGCTGTATGCTTAGTAGCGGGCTACCAACAAGGCAGTAGTCAAGATGGATGCCTGTACACTAGTCCACATGGCTGAATAAATGACTAGCTCAAGCTAGCTCTTCATAATGAAAACGTCTATTTATTTATGAACATAACATGGTACCAGGATTGGTAATATCTGCTGAATATTGTGAAACGTGACATGGAGAATTTGAAGCCACCAGAGGGTTTGAAACTCACGGGGAATGTCGACTGCAATTGGCGGACTTTCAAACAACAATTCGAACTCTATATTGCCGCCATCGGGTTCAGTACGAAGCCAGATGCAAGGAAAATAGCGTTACTGCTCACGGTTGCAGGCCCGCAGGTGCTAGAGGTATTTAATACGTTTGTATTTGATCAAGAGGAGGACAGAGAAAAAATGGACGATGTGCTAAAGAAGTTTGATACACATTGTTCTCCCAAAAAGAACGAGACCTATGAGAGGCACGTGTTCCGTTCACAGACACAGCAGCAAAATGAGACTTTTGATAGCTTTGTGACCAATCTGAAACTGAAAGCACAGACATGTAATTTCTCTGAACTGAAATCATCCATAATTCGTGACCAGATTCATGATAAAAAAAGTCAGGGAACATTTGTTGCGAGAAACCGAACTAACATTGGAGGATGCTGTGAAAATATGCCATGCCAGTGAGCTAGCTCAACAGCACACAAAGACTTTCAGTGAAATTAATAATAATGTGACTGTAGTGAATGACAGTGCTGCTGTCGGTGCTGTGTCCTACAAGGGGAAGAAACGTGGGCAGCACAGAAATGCAAAGCAATCGGAGGATGGTATTTTTAATTGTAAACGCTGTGGTTGCCAGCACCAGTCAAGACAATGCCCTGCGTTTGGGAAAATGTGCACCAAATGTAATGGAAAGAATCACTTTGCCAAACAATGCTTTCCAAAAGTAAAAACAAAGAAAGTGCAACAAGTCAATGTGATTGAGGACACTGATTTAAGTGAGACATTTTTTGTAGGAATGGTGTCATGTGACAATATGGAAAAGGATACAGAAAATGTGCAGCCCTCAGGAATGGACAATGCTGAACATAAAGTTAATGCAGTAAAAGAGGACAAATGGATGATGCCACTGCAGGTAAATGGAGCATTACTTACATTGAAACTGGACACTGGGGCAAAAGCAAACTTAATCAGTATGAGTGACATTAAAAATATGAAAGAAAAGCCCAAAATACAGAAAAAGTCAGTACTACTGAAGAACTATAATGGACAGAAAATAGATAGCTTAGGTGTATGCAGACTTAAAGTGACAGTCAAAGACAAAGTGCATCATCTCATGCTTTCTGTTGTGGCTGAAGGACTTGATTCACTACTAGGTGACAAAGCTTGTGAGGACTTAGAACTGGGCAAGAGAGTCTACCTTATAAACTGTGCCATAAGCAGACCAGATGACTCAGTGGATTCTGTAGTGAGTAATTTCCAGGATGTGTACAACGGATTTGGAGTTCTACCATTCACTTACAAGATCCAGCTAAAGGAGGATGCTCAGTCAGTGGTACATGCTCCACGGAGAGTTCCAGCACCCCTGCATGACTGGCTCAAGAAAGAACTGGACAGAATGACCACACTAGGAGTCATCAGGAAAGTCGAAGAGCCAACAGACTGGGTTAACTCCATGGTATGTGTAAAGAAAAAGAACAACGATCTAAGAGTATGCATGGATCCAAAGAACGTAAATGCAAACATAAAACGTGAACACTACCAGATTCCCAAGTGAGAAGAAATCACCAGTGAAATGTCAGGTCCAGATACTTCACAAAGCTCGATGCCTCACAAGGATTTTGGCAACTAAAACTGGATGAAGAGAGCACCAAATACAGTACCTTTAACATACCATTTGGCAGGTATTGTTTCCTCAGAATGCCTTTCGGGATAATATCTGCATCTGAAATCTTTCTTAGAGTGATGGAACACATAATTGAAGGTCTGGAAGGAGTTCGGGTCTATGTTGATGACATCATCATCTGGGGCTCCACACTGAAAGAACACAATGAGAGACTGACTAAAGTGCTACAGAGCATACGCCGGAATGGACTGAAGCTCAACCAACCCAAGTGTCAGTTTGGCGTCCAGGAAGTCACTTTCCTAGGAGATAATCTATCTGGTAAAGGAATAGAGCCAGATATGGAAAAAGTAAACGCCATACTCAAAATGCCCCGACCCACTGACAAAAAAGGAGTGCTACGCATCATGGGGATGATAAACTTCATTGGAAAGTTCATTCCTAACTTGTCAGCCAAGACAGCCTGCCTGTGAGACCAGCTACATAAAACAAATGAGTTTGCATGGACAGAAAGACATGAACAAGAGTGGATGAACCTCAAAACAGTGCTGACAACCACACCTGTACTCACCTTCTTTGACCTAACAAAGAGAATCAAAGTGTCAACGGATGCATCAAAAGATGGCCTAGGTGGGGTCTTGCTACAAGCAGGGGGTGAAGATTGGAAGCCTGTTGCCTATGCCTCCAGGCCTATGACTGATTCTGAGTGTCGATACACCCAGATTGAAAAGGAATGTCTAGGCTTGGTAGTTGGACTAGAAAAGTTCCATGGCTACATATATGGATTTCCCACCTTCACAGTTGAGACAGACCATTGCCCACTGGTTGCCATCATAAAAAAAAATCTGAATGAGATGTCTCCAAGGATTCAATGACTCATGATAAAGCTGCAAAGATATGACTTTGAACTGATCTACACATCAGGCAAACACATAGTGTTAGCAGATGCACTATCCCGAACACCCACAATGAGTCATGTGAGCTCTACTGAGGAAGACGTGGATGTTCATGTGAGTATGGTCACTGCTTCGCTGCCCGTGTCAGACACAAAATCAAAGCAAATAGCAGAAGAAACAATAAAAGATACAGTGTTACAAACAGTAATAGAGTCATTCATCATGGTTGGCAAAAAGGTTCCTGTCCAAAGTACTATCACATCAGGTCAGAGTTGAGTGTCGCAAGTGGACTATTACTAAAACAGAACAGAATAATCATTCCATAGGCTCTACGTAAAGACATGCTCATAAGGATTCATGAGGGACACCCCGGAATTGAAAAATGCAAAAGGAGAGCAAGAGACACTGTTTATTGGCCTGGCATAAATAAGGACATTGAGAACATGATAGGCGAATGTGAGACATGTCAGAAACACCAAAACAAACAAGCAAAGGAACCAATGATAGTAGATGACTTACCAACAGCACCATGGCAAAAGGTTGGTATGGACCTTTTTCATTTGAATGGTAAAGACCATCTATTAGTGATTGACTACTATTCTAACTATCCTGAGATGGCGCTGCTCTCAAGCACATTAGCAAGCAGTGTCATAATGCATGTTAAATCCATCTTCGCCAGACATGGAACTCCCAGGATTGCCGTTAGCGACAATGCCGTGCTTCAACTGTAAGGAGTGGCAACAGTTTGCAGCACATTATGACTTTCAACACATCACATCCAGTCCTCTGTATGCTCAGTCGAATGGAAAGGCAGAGAAAGGTGTTCAAGTTCTCAAACAGCTACTGAAGAAAGCAACAGAAAGCAAGTCTGATCCTTATCTCGCCCTGCTGAGCTACTGAGCCTCCCGTTTAGGCTCTGGTTCTTCACCTGCTGAACTCCTAATGGGTCACAAGTTGCGCACCACGCTACCCTGCTGTGCAAAAGAAAAGCAGAGTAAGGAACTAAGACAGAGACTTCAACTGTTAAAGCTGAAGCAGAACTAAGACAGAGACTTCAACTGTTAAAGCTGAAACAGAAATCACACTATGACCAGTCATTCAAAACCCTGAAACCATTGACAATGGATGATGTTGTCAGCATTGAGGATCGAAATACATGGACCAGGAAAGCTACAGTTCTTGAGGAAGTAGGACCAAGGTCATATACCATTAGAACTGAGGAAGGACAGATTCTCAGGAGGAACCGCCGTTCCCTCCTGAAAACACAAGAAACTATCCAAGAGCAAATCGATGACAATGCCGCAACTGAATCTTGTCACTCACCATCAGAACAATCTAACACAAACACACATACAGCCTCTCATGAAAACACATCAGATTACCTGTGCTGAGAAGATCCACACGTGAAGTAAAAAAGCCTGATAGACGTAATATTTGAGTACAAAGAAAACTATAATAAATGTTGAAATGCTTAGAGTTCATAAAGTAAAGCTTTCAAAATGTGTTGACTGTTGTGAAGATGTTTATGTTGTTATGATTGATTGATATTGATTTTGTTTAATCTCTAAGGAAGGGGGATGTAATGATCAGTAACGTCATTCTAGAATGGTATACTAGGTGGAGCTGTATGTTTAGTAGCGGGCTACCCACAAGGCAGTAGTCAAGATGGATGCCTGTACACTAGTCCACATGGGTGAATAAATGACTAGCTCAAGCTAGCTGTTCATAATGAAAACGTCTATTTATTTATGAACATAACAAAGAGAGAGACTGGGGGGGAGAGAGAGAGAGAGACTGCGGGTGAAGAAGGGCGGCCGCCATTTTGTGAGGTCTGCAGGAAGTTCCCCCACCCTCTCTCTCGACCCGCCCCCTTCTCTCCCCGCCCCCTCTCTCCCCGCCCCCCCTCTCTCCCCGCCCCCCTCTCTCTCTCTCTCTCCCTCTCCTCTCCCTCCGACTCACCACGGTACCAGAACGGAGCATATCCGACACTGGGAGTCCGGGTGCCCATCGCTCCGAAGCGAGCCCGGGGTTCCTCATGGTTAACGCAGCGGGCCTTTGGACCCCGGTTGGCCGGGCGGCAGTGGAACGCCTTTCACTCTGGAATCACGTGTCCGATATCGGGTGGGGCGGGCTCATGTGAAAGCCCCGATTTTCCCGGTCCCGCACTCATGGCAAGAGAGAGAGGGAAGAAGAGAGGGAAGAGGAGAGAGAGAGAGAAAGAGAGGGGGGGAAGGAGAGCGAGAGAGAGAGAGAGAAATTTTTTAAGCTTCAGGCCCGGCCGGTCTGTAATGGCCGCCACTCACCTCAGTAACGGCAGTTTGAAGGATTAGGCCACGCCCACACACGCCATGAAACGCCCCCCGTGACGCACCGATTGGTCAACCATCAGGTCATTGAACTGTAGGATTGGTCAACCATCACGTCACTCAATGCTAATGAGCGGTAGGATTGGTCAACCGCTAACGAGCGGATTTTTTTACATTTTTTGAGTGTTTTTTGTCTACTGTCCGAACAACTTTTATCTGACCAAAAAGTAAAGACACCTAGTAGAATCCCCTAATCATAAGCTTTCTTTTGGTATAAATTATGTGTAGGTACGCTCTATAACTTTTGAGTGATGCCCGGACAGACAGACATACAGAACTATCCTTTTATATATATAAGCTGGAGTGCCCGGGGGTGCCGAGGCTTTTTCGAGGGCATGTTGTTGATGGAAGAGAGAGAGTGACTGGGGGGAAGAGAGAGAGTGACTTGGGGGGAAGAGAGAGAGCGACTTGGGGGGAAGAGAGAGAGCGACTGGGGGGGAAGAGAGAGAGAGACTGGGGGGAAGAGAGAGAGCGACTGGGGGGGGAGAGAGAGAGCGACTGGGGGGGAAGAGAGAGAGCGACTGGGGGGGAAGAGAGAGAGCAACTGGGGGTGAAGAGAAAGAGCGACTGAGGGGTAAGAGAGAGAGCGACTGGGGGGGAAGAGAGAGAGCGACTGGGGGGGTAGAGCGACAGCGACTGGGGGGGAAGAGAGAGAGTGACTGGGGGAAGAGAGAGAGAGAGAGAGAGACTGGGGGGAAGGGGGGGAAAGGGGGGGAAGGGGGAGGGGGGAAGGGGGAAAGGGGGGGAAGGGGGGGAAAGGGGAGGGGGGAAGGGGAGGGGGAAAGGGGAGGGAAAGGGGAGGGGGGAAGGGGGGAAAGGGGAGGGGGAAGGGGGGAAAGGGGAGGGGGAAGGGGTAAAGGGGAGGGGGAAAGGGGGGAAGGGGAGGGGGGAGGGGATGGGGAGGGGGAGGGGGTAAGTGGAGGGGATGGGGAAGGGGAGGAAGGGGAGGGGGAGGGGGAAGGGGGGAGGGGAGGGGGGAGGGGAGGGGAGGGAAGGGGAGGGGGAGGGGGGGAGGAAGGGGAGGGGGGAGGAAGGGGAGGGGAGGGGAGAGGGGGAGGAGGGGACGAGGCGGGGTGTGGGAGGAGGGGGGGAGGGAGGGGAGGGGGGTAGGAAGGGGAGGGGGGAAGGGGAGGGGGGAGGGGGGAGGAAGAGGGGGAGGGGGAGGGGAGGGAGGGAAGGGGAGGGGGAGTGGGAGAGGAGGGGTGGGGGAGAGGGGAGGGGAGGGGCGAGGGGAGGGGGGTGGGGGGAGAGGGGAGGGATGGAGGAGGTGGGGAAGGAAGGGGGGAGGAAGGGAGTGGGGGAGCCAGCAGACCCTCTCCCCACTGCCGGCAATGGCTCCGCTGAGCTCCATGCCACCCCACGCACTGACATGCTGAGCGCATTTCCCCGGTGAGCCCGAGCCCCATCCTCCCGAGACTGGGCCTGAGACGGCCGATTGCGGCTGGCCGGGCACGGTTGCCTTGGTAACCCTCCTCCCCTCTCCGCCTCCCGATCTCCGGGCCTGGGCCTGAGACAGCCGATTGCGGCTGGCCGGGCCCGGTTGCCTTGGTAACCCTCCTCCCCTGTCCGCCACCTGATCTCCGGGCCTGGGCCTGAGCGGCCGATTGCGGCTGGCGAGCCCGGTTGCCGGGGTAACCCTCTCTGCTCCCCTCCCCTCCCGAGCCCCGCCCCGCCCCCGAATGAAGCGCGAGGAGGTTGCAGTGAGCCCAGCCAGCCTTTACCAAGATGGCTGGCCGCTGGTTTGGAATCGGGCCTAGCAGGGGGGGTGGGAGGCGAGGGGTGGGAGGAGTTTGCCACAAAACAATTGCTTGGGGTCCAGCATGGCTGGCAACAGATGCCCAGGCTTCAAGGCTTACCTGCAAAAACGGAGAAACGTAGGAAAATTAATGAGATTAGATTAAAGATTTAGAAAGTAATTAACTTTTTTTTAAAACAATATGTGTTTTAAAAGCAACTTTTTTTTTAAAGACGCAGAAAGCGGGAAAAAGTAATGAAAAGTTTGGAATCAAGATGGCGGCGACTCATCTCGGTTCAGAACGATAAGGCCCGCCCACACACGCACCGATTGGTCGACCGTCAGGTCACCGAAGTGTAGGATTGGTCAATCGTCCCTTCACTCGACTCTAGGAGGGCTCGCCCACAAGCGCCAGGAACCCGCCCCCGCCATGCAGCGATTGGTCGGCCGTCGGGTCGTTCAACCGTATGATTGGTCGACCTCGACGTCACTCGATGCTAATGAGCGCATAATGACCGGAATGTTGAACGCTTTTTGGATACCGAGGGCGCAATTTTTGTCTCACCAAAACGTAAATACGCTTATGACGGTTCTGGAATCGTAAGCTTTCTTTTGATGTACCACACGTGTAGGTACGCTCTATAACTTTCGAGTTTATACAATACAGACAGACAGACAGACAGACAGACAGACAGACGGAATGACAGACAGATGTACCCTTTTATATATATAAATAATATACTAGCTGGAGTGTCCGGCGGTGCCGAGGGAACTCAAGAACCCTGTGCCATGTTTATAGAACTGTTTATAAAACTGTTGGGATTGAAGAACTCTTCCTAAGCACCCAGGAGTGATAATACATTATTCACAAAGTTTCAGTGTATGAGTTGAATAGGGAAATAAAAGATACTATCTCAGGCATTTAGAGGTCAGTTTAGAAATCAACAGTGAACATTTATTCCAATAATGTAGAACAATAGAACATTTTACAATATTCTGGAGTTACAACCAAAGACTGAGTGAATACTCCTTCTGGTAAAGGTTTGCAAACCCAATAGGTTTGGTATTGTACAGAGTGAATTTATAATCAATAAATGTATTCAACATTACACTGTTATATGTGTTATCTTGTAGTAGGTATGCAGCCTCTCAGATCTTGAAGAGTGCTGTTGAGAGCTTCAAGTGCCCTCTTGTGGGCCTTTGTACACTCATCCCATACAATGAGTTTAGACTTTTGAAGCAGCTCAGCAGGAGCAGTTCCTTTGGTAATGGGACACACTGGGTGTTGTTGTCTTGTCAGACCCAGAGGGAGAGCAAAGGTTGAGTGGGCAGTGCGACCTCCTTGGAGAAGAGTTGCAGCAATTCCTGATGAGGCAACAGCCAGTGCAATGAATCCCTTGGAGCGAAGGATGGGCACAAAGAGATTTCGTAGCCTTTTGGGGGCGTAAGACAGAGCAGCTTCTGTCATCGTTGCATGCCAATGAATGTCATCCTGAATGAGTCCTCTCCTGCGGCAAGCTTTTATAAAGGAGGCACAGAGATGGCCAGTGAGAGTTTTGAGTTCATTAAATAATGTTGGCCAGCAACCTCATGGAGCAGTAGATGAAGGTGAAAGCACTCTGCGTTATTGGAGAGCCCGTTGATAGACAACCTTTTCTGTTTTTCCTGAGGGTGTTAAAATAAACAGAACCCTTGATGCACCAACTCTTGAACATGCCACGTACAACTGGCCATGTGAAAAACAGGGCCTGAGTAAGTTGATGCCAGCAACCTTCAAAGTCTGCCCCTGTGC
This sequence comes from Somniosus microcephalus, assembly GCF_052327205.1. Taxonomy (NCBI): domain Eukaryota; kingdom Metazoa; phylum Chordata; class Chondrichthyes; order Squaliformes; family Somniosidae; genus Somniosus; species Somniosus microcephalus. Next base: position 57,403,044 of record NW_028225180.1, read on the forward strand.
CTTGTTGATTGACATTGCAAAATAAATAGTCACAGTAAACTGTTGCCTTCTGAATTGAAATGGCATGTCAGCTGGTATCATTGTAATTCGAGGAATGAGAACATCCTCCCCTCTGGCGCAGCCTGAGATGATGGTAGCCTCAATGAGATTTGGCATGAGCTTTTTGACTGCCAGTCTGGTTCCGTTGCACAGCTTTGGTGGATATATGTTTCTTAGGAGCATGATGGGGGTGCCTTCCTTCAGTACCAGTTTGTGAGGAGGCATTCCTGAAGGCTGCAATGAGTTGAGGAACTCAGTGGGGTAGTGTACCCCATCAGCACTGTCACAAACAGTATCAACACTTTTATAAATTTGCTCTTGGCCTGGGAGTTTTTGAAGAAGTAGCATGTTGATGTGTTGACAGCATCATTCCTGGGTGCAAGTATTGAACGTTCACACAGCCACTTGGGATCTTTGAAGTGATTGAGGAGGTCTGGATACACCTTTGAGATCAACTCATCAACTGTTCTGAATTGACTGCCAAAGCCTGGAGGAATTGTGATTTGACCACTGCTGTCAATTGGCAAGTTTCCTTCTCCCAATTGTAGCAAAAGTTGCGCAAAGGATTCTGACATCTCGTCACCATGCATAAGAACACACATGTTTGTGGTCAAATGGACTGTTTGCACAGCTGGCCACAGATGGGAGGCCTTGAGACATGCATTGAGTTCATCTGCTGGTGTTCCTTTTGGACAACTGGCAGGATTTGGCGGAAATCACCTGCCAGCAACAGGGGGATGCCACCCATCAGCCTATTTTTGCCTCTCAGATCTTGAAGAGTTCTGTTGAGTGCTTTAAGTGCCCTCTTGTGGGCCATTGTACACTCATCCCACACAATGAGTCTACACTTTTGAAGCAACTCAGCAGCACCAGTTCCTTTGCTAATGTTACACACTGGGTGTTCTTGTGTTGTCAGATCCAGAGGGAGAGCAAAGGTTGAGTGGGCAGTGTGACCTCCTTGGAGAAGAGTTGCAGCGATTCCTGATGAGGCAACAACCAGTGTAATGCACCCCTTAGGGCGAACCATGGCCAGTAAAAGATTGATCAGGAATGTCTTTCCTGTTCCACCAGGTGCATCGAGGAAGATAATGCCACCTGCCTTGTTTTCCACCATAACCACAACCAACCTGTATGTCTCTTTCTGGTCTGGAACCAATTTAGGTTCAGTGACGGTGACAAAGGAGGTCAGTTCCTCAACATTGTAGGTGGTTTCCCTGACGACCTCTCTGCTGAGACCTGGAGAATCATTCCTATTGGGAGATGGAAGGTTCAACTGAGACACAGACTTGCCAGCCAATGCCAAAGTCTTGTTCGCAAAAAGGATCAATACCTGATCGTACATTGCATCAGTGAAGTTCAGCTCCATGGTGGGGTTGGCTGTCCTGAGTTGGTGTAAGATGTCTTCTGTGAGGCTGTCTTTGTGATCTTCCCACAACTGCATCGGGTTGGAAGGGCTGCAGAGGGCAATTATAATGGCAAAGGGATTTCGTAGCCTACTGGGGGAGTACGACGGAACAGCTTCTGTCATCGTTGCATGCCAATGAATGTCATCCTCAATGAGTCCTCTCCTGCGGCAAGCTTCTTGAAAGGAGTCACAGAGATGGCCAGTGAGAGTCTTGAGGTTATTAAATTATATTGGGCCAGCAACGTCATGGAGGAGTAGACGAAGGTGAAAGCATTCGGTGTTGTTTGGATGGACCGTGTAGAATCTGCCAAGTGCATCTGATGAGTACACCCCTGTATGACCAGGATCTTCCTTCAGACCTGCTCCAGGGCACCGAGCCCGCCATGTCTTGTTTGGCTGCCAGGTGTAGTACTTGGGCACCTGATGATACAAAGGTGTCTTGGCAAAGTCATTCGTTTGGCACAACTCAAAGAATGCTGTAAGTTTTGTCTTTGTGGGTTCCTCGGGACGTTGGCTGGCATTTTCTGGTCGGAATAAAATCCTTTGTCCATTTTGCAAGTGAACACCCAATTTAGTGACAGTGGAGTAACGCTTGTGGATGTCAAATCCAAAAGATCGCCAGGCTGCCTCATTGCTGCAGATGTAACGGCCCATCAGATGTGTGGTGAGCTCATCATTTTGATTCTGCTGTCCAGCCGGTTGAAGATCAAAGACAGCTTGGTCACTGCCCTTATGGATGTACTTGCGCACATATTTGATAGACTTAACTGAGTGGCAGTACTCCACATTGATGTGACATTTGAAGAGCCTGGATAGGAGTGGACAGTAAGGAACAATCCAACGGTTGTCAACTTCCAATGTCTGTCTTTGCTGTGTTGTCTGATTTGACAGACCAGGTTGACCTGAGTCTCTAGGTTTTTGAGTTCGCATTCTTATCTCAGTGCTGAAACCTCCACTCTCTTTGCCCCTTCTCCTGTACAAAGGATAGCCATCATCCCCATGCTGAGTTTCTTCACGGAGTGGCTTTGGGTACCCTTTTGTACATGCATTGTTTTTCATGCAGGGAGAAGAAGGGTTGTGTCGCCCACAAGGACCATGAATCATATTTTTACAGCAACATGAAAGAGGATTGGATCCTTGTCCTTAACGGGTAGCTCTGCAGAGATGAAGGAATCAACTTGATTGGGGTGAATCTTTGCCTGAAGCCAGAGTAAAAGATGAACATGAGGAAGTCCTCTCTTCTGCCACTCAATGCTGTACATGTAGCAATGGTGTGCACTAAAAAGTTTACCCACAGTCAGGAGTTTGATCAGTTTTGTAACTTTGAAGTTGAAGACCCGTGCTATGAGGTCATGCCTTTCAGTACCAGCTTTGGGTGGGAACTCCTGCCATTGGGGATTGCAAGTCATGGTGATGAAGAGGTCAGGTCTGCCATAGTTTCTGACATAGGTCATGGCATCTTGCGTGTGCTCATGCATGTACCTAGGACCTCCAATAAAGGTGGATGGTAGGATAACCAATTGATCAATGTCCTCAGTGTTGCCAACATTGGCCACAGCATCTCGTAAGTGTATATAGTCTGTGACTCTCAAATAATTTTGGTTATTCCGGAACCAATTAAGCCGCTCTCCTTCCATTTTTGCATACATGTCAGTGAGGAACTGGTGGAGAAGTCCTCCACACTGAAGCAGGTGGTTTGATGCAGTTTCTCGTTCCATCAGCCTGTATAAATAGAATTCCATGGCAGAATCCATCTTTTGCCTTTGGGCTGTAGGTGGCGCACTAGTTTTGGGCTCAACATGAGGGATCTTGTTATAGGCATCGTATCCATCTTCCCCATGGCAAAACAAAAGCGGATATTGCATAGGATCATATGACCTGTGAAGCTCAGAAATTCTTTTGAGTGGACCACCTCTCATATGCAAGACAATGTCCCGTTGTTCAAATTCTTGGCCCACACTGACAATGGCTACTTCATTGGTGGTTGGAGCATTGAAGCGTCACTCATGTTCACCTGCAGGAGTCTTGTAAGCTTTGATGACAACTTTGAGGTCTTCATTTTATGTTTTTTCGATGGCTGTTTTGAAACTCTTTACATATGGGTTTTGCTGATGAAGCATCTCCTGTAACCCAAGCAAAGTTTGAAGCTTGATTTGGTGTTGATGTGCAGGGTGAACAGCAGCTTCCCTGCGGCGATTGGCTTGCTCTTCGTCATCACCCAAGAAGTAGATTTGGAGAAACTGAAGTCTTTCGTTTGGTAGAGGAAGTAGGGAGCCAGCTGTATGGTACACCTGTCCATGAACTTTAAAAGTTGGGCAAAATCCTGATTCACGCACTCTGTTTGCACCAAAAGAGGTCATTGCAAAGCAGTTGTTGTACTTTCTGATGTGAGTGAGGAAATGTGTTGAAGCTGGAATTCGGCCGAACAGAAGTGAGTGTAGGGGTTCAGGTGGAGCTGTTAGTTTTGAAAGTTTAACCTTTCCTCCATTGCAGCAAATCCCATCAATTTCCCCTTCCCACTTCAGAGCGCCACAGTGAGGGCAAATGATGGTCATCTTGCCAATGATGATTGTGGGGTCGGCTTCATAATTGATGGTGGGTCTATAGGAGAAGGCTGCTCCGAGCCAATGATTCCAAATGTCAGCTCTGGCAATGGCCCTGCGTCTATTGGCGGCCTGGCGACGTGCCTGAGTCTGGTCAGGAGTCTCTGAGGCTCTGTCGTGGGTATGTCTCGCCTGGTCAACAGCTTGACGTGCCTGAGTCTGGTCAGGAGTCTCTGAGGTTCTGGCTTGGGTATGTCTCGCCTGGTCATGGCGTGACGTGACTGAGTCTGGTCAGGAGTCTCTGAGGCTCTGGCTTGGGTATGTCTCGCCTGGTCAACAGTGTGATGTGACTGAGTCTGGTCAGGAGTCTCTGAGGCGCTGGCTTGGGTATGTCTCGCCTGGTCAACAGCGTGACGTGACTGAGTCTGGTCAGGAGTCTCTGAGGCTTTGGCTTGGGTATGTCTCTCCTGGTCAGCAGCTTGACGTGCCTGAGTTTGTTCAGGAGCATCTGAGGCTCTGGCTTGGGTATGTCTCGCCTGGTCAACAGCCTGACGTGCCTGAGCATTGTCAGGTGTCTCTGAGGCTCTGGCTTGGGTATGTCTCGCCTGGTCAACAGCTTGATGTCCGTGAGTCTGGTCAGGAGTCCCTGAGGCTCTGGCTTGGGCATGTCTCACCTGGTCAGCAGCTTGGCATGCCTGAGTCTGGTCAGTAGTCTCTGAGGCTCTGGCTTGGGTATGTCTCGCCTGGTCAGCAGCTTGACGTGCCTGAGTCTGGTCAGGAGTCTCTGAGGCTCTCCGAGCCTTTTTTCGGTATGCATCAGAAGTGCTGCGTCGACGGCTGGAACGTTTTCTTGAGGGCATGCTGTTACGGAAAAAGAAAAAAGAAATTATATGTTAAAATGAGTCTGTCTGTCTGTGTGGGAAGGAGAGAGAGAGAGGGGGAAGGTGAGACAGAGAGGGGGAAGGAGAGATGGGGGAAGGATAGAGAGAGAGGGTGAAGGAGAGAGAGAGAGGGGGAAGGAGAGAGAGGGAGAAGGAGAGAGAGAGAGAGAGAGAGAGAGAGAGAAGGAGAGAGAGGGGGAAGGAGAGAGAGAGAGAGAGAGAGGGAAGGAAAGAGTGAGGGAAGGAGATAGAGAAGAGAGGAAGGCACCCCAGGGAAGGGACTGGACTCAGAGCCCGGTGGGTGAAGAAGGGCGCCCGCCATTTGGTGAGGTCGGCGTGAAGTTTGAATCACAGCGGCCGAAGGAAGGAAGGAAGGAAGGAAGAAGGCAAGAGTGTGGGTTTAACATTTTTTAAAAAGGATCTAGAGAGAGGAGATGTAGGTGAAGCCGGAGGGTCTGATCACATTCTGCTGTGTGTGTGTTGTGTGAGGAGAAACAGACTCTCCGCAGCCCTGCCGGACACCATCTGAGGTGAGTCTCTGTCTCTCTCTGTGCTTTGCTAAAGCTGTGAGCTCGGGGATTGATGTTGAGGTGGTAGGCCCCGGCCTCCTCCTCCTCTTTCACACTGAGTGTGAGCTGAGCCCAGCCCCACCCCCCCAGGTGTGTGGGGGGTGATTGGCCAGGGGCGGGGAGGAAGGAGGGAATGGCACCGAGTCTCTCTCACACACTCCGAGCCCCCCGGGACTGTAATAGAGACACCTTCCCTCTTCCCCGGGCTCTCGGGCCACGCGGTTGATACCGCGGCGAAGGGGTAGGACTCAGAGCCCGGCCTTGGTGACCCAGAGCCCCCATGCACCGCTGTTCACCTGCTCGCTGGGCGGGGAGGAAGGAGGGAATGGCACCTAGTCTCTCGGTCGGGCTGACCCCTGAGAGCCGCGAGGGTGTATCAGTCCTGCACGCACGGCAGGCTGCAGGAATAGGCCGCACCCACGACCCGGAGCCGCCGTGCCTGCGCCGCTAGGACACGCCCATGACCCGGAGCCCTGGTGCGCCGCCACTCACCTGCTCGCTCGGCGGGGAGGAAGGAGGGAATGGTGCCGAGTCTCTCGGTCGGGCTGACCCCTGATCCACTAGGCCCCGCCCATGACCCAGAGCCCCCGTGCGCCGCCGCTCACCTGCTCGCTGGGCGGGGTGGAAGGAGGGAATGGTGCCCAATCTCTCGGTCGGGCTGACCCCTGAACCGCTAGGTGGCGGCTACGGCCCGGAGCCCCCATGCGCCGCCGCTCACCTGCTCGCTGGGCGGGGAGGAAGGAGGGAATGGCGCCGAGTCTCTTGGTCGGGCTGTCCCCTGATTCGCTAGGCCCCGCCCACAACCCGGAGCCCCCGTGCTCCACCGCTCACCTGCTCGCTGGGCGGGGAGGAAGGAGGGAATGGTGCCGAGTCTCTCGGTTGGCCTGACCCCTGATCCGCTAGGCCCCACCCACGACCCAGAGCCCCCGTGTGCCGCCGCTCACCTGCTCGCTGGGCAGGGAGGAAGGAGGGAATGGTGCCGAGTCTCTCGGTTGGGCTGACCCCTGATCAGCTAGGCCCCACCCACGACCCGGAGCCCCCGTGCTTGTGCCGCCGTTCACCTGCTCGCTGGGTGGGGAGGAAGGAGGGAATGGCGCCGAGTCTCTCGGTCGGGCTGACCGCTGATCTGCTAGGCCCTGCCTACGACTCGTAGCCCCCGTCCACCACCGCTCACATGCTTGCTGGGCGGGGAGGACGGAGGGAAAGGCGCCAAGGCTCTCAGTCGGGCTGATCCCTGATCCACTAGGCCCCGCCCACGACCCAGGGCTCCCGTGCACCGCTGCTCACCTGCTCACTGGGCGGGGAGGAAGGAGGGGAATGGCGCCGAGTCTGTCGGTCGGGCTGACCCCTGATCCGAATAGGCCCCACCCACGACCCGGAGCCCCCGTGCGTGCGCTGCCACTCACCTGCTCGCTGGGCGGGGAGGAAGGAGGGAATGGCGCCGAGTCTCTCGTTCGGGATGACTCCTGATGGCCGCGAGGGTGTACTCCCGCTTCGAGAGAGAGAGCGAGAGAGGGGGGGAAAGAGAGAGAGAGAGAGAGGGAGGGGGGGAAGGAGAGAGAGACAGAGAAATTCCTGAATCAATACTAATGAAACAACAATTTCCTCACCTCCATTAACATTTTTTTTCCTTCAGGCCCGGCCGTTCTTTAATGGCCGCCACTCACTTCAGCTCAGCTCCCGCACCCGCACTAACGGCAGTTTGAAGGATTATGCCCCGCCCACAAACGCCATGAAACGCCCCCCGTGACGTAGCGTGCTTCCCCCGTAGGATTGGTCAACAATCACATCACTCAACGCTAATGAGCAGTAGGATTGGTCAACCGCTAATCAGCGGATTTTGTCCGTTTTTGAAAGTTTTTTGTATACTGTCCGAACAATCTTTGCCTGACCAAAAAGTACATATGCCTATGACACTCCCCTAACCATAAGTTTTCTTTTGGTATACCATATGTATAGGTACGCTCGAAAGCTTTTGAGTGATGCCCGGACATACATGCAGACAGACAGACACACAGCCAGACAGACAGACAGACGGACGGATCCTTTTATATATATAGACTAGCTGGAGTGCCCGGCAGTGCCGAGGGTTTGTTGAGGGCATATAAATGAGTTTGTCTGTCTTTCTGTCTGTGTGGGAAGGAGAGAGAGAGAGAGGGGGAAAGAGAGAGAGAGAGAGAGAAGGAAGGAGAGAGAGAGAGAGAGGAAAGGAGAGAGAGAGAGAGAGAGAGGGAAGGAGAGAGGGAAGGAGAGAGCGAGGGAAGGAGACAGAGAGAGGGAAGGAGAGAGAGACAGAGAGGGAAGAGGAGTGAGCGACTGGGGGGAAGAGAGAGAGCGACGGGGGAAGAGAGAGAGTGACTGGGGGAAGAGAGAAAGCGACTGGGGGAAGAGAGAGCGACTGGGGGGAAGAAGAGAGCGACTGGGGGGAAGAGAGAGAGCGACTAGGGGAAGAGAGAGAGCGACTGGGGGAAGAGAGAGAGCGACTGGGGGAAGAGAGAGAGCGAATGGTGGGGAAGAGAGAGAGCGACTGGGGGGAAGAGAGTGAGCGACTGGGGGGAAGAGAGAGAGCGACTGGGGGAAGAGAGAGAGCGACTGTGGGGAAGAGAGAGAGCAACTGGGGGGAAGAGAGAGAGCGACTGGGGGGAAGAGAGAGAGCGACTGGGGGGAAGAGAGAGAGAGCAACTAGGGGGAAGAGAGAGAGAGAGAGACTGGGGGAAGAGAGAGAGACAGAGAGAGAGGGAGAGAGGGAGAGGGAGAGAGAGAGAGGGAGAGAGAGACAGAGAGAGAGAGGGAGAGAGAGACAGAGACAGAGGGAAGGAGATAGAGAGGGAAGGAGAGAAAGGGGAAAGGGGTGGGGGGCAAGGGGTGGGGAAAGGGGTGGGGGAAAGGGGGGTAGGGGTGGGGGAAGGGGGGGAAGGGTGTGGGGAAAGGGGGGGAGAGGGGGAAGAAGGGGGAGGGGGAGGGGAGGGGAGGGGGAGTGAAGAATGGGAGGGAAGGGGGTGTGTGGGAGTGGGAGGAAAGGGGCGGTGGGAAAGGGGGCTGGGCGAAAGGGTGGGGGAAGGAGGGGGGAGGTGGGAAGGGGGTGAAGGACGGGGAGAGGTCAAGGGGGGGAGAAAGGGAGGGGGAGCCAGCAGACCCTCTCCCCTGTGGCAGTTTTGAGAGTTGCGCTGCCGGCGGTGGTTGGAGAAGGCTAGGCCTCAGGGCCTCGGGCACCCACACTGACATGGCCCAGCCGAGCGCAGCACCCCGGTCAGCCCGAGCTCTGCAGCCGCCGCTCGGCCGCAGGCCACAAAGCACCCGAGCCCAGCACCGGCGATGGCTCCACGGAGCTCCGTGCCGCCCCACCAGCCTTTAGAAAGATGACGGCAGTGGCTACACTCGGCTCAGGCCCGCCCGGCCCAAAAAGCACCCGAGCCCAGCGCCAGCGATGCATCCGCGGATCTCTGTGCTGCCCCACCAGCCTTTAGAAAGATGGCGGCGGTGGCTACGCTCGGCTCAGACCAGCCCGGCCAGCCTTTAGAAAGATGGCGGCGATCGTGGGCCGCTTGTTGAGCGGGACGGGAGGTGCCTAGCTCGGTCGTGGCTGGGGAACAGAGGCCGAGGCTTCGAGGCCTCCAAAAACGGTGAAAGGTAGGAAAATTTATGAGGTTAGAGAAAATATTTACAAATTAAAGACGTTTTTTTTTAAACAATTTAAATGTGTTTTAAAAGCAACTTTTTTTTTGCTGGAAATGTAGATTTGAAAATAAACACGCAGAAAGCGGGAAAAAGAAATGAAGAGTTAGGAATCAAGATGGCAGCCACTCACCTCAGCTCAGAAGGATTAGGCCCGCCCACACACGCACCGATTGGTCAACCATCAGGTCACTGAACTGTAGGATTGGTCAATCATCACGTCACTCAACTCTAGGATGGCCCGCCCGCACACACAATGAAACCACCCCCGTTACGCAGCGATTGGTCAACCGTCACATCGCTCGACTGTACGATTGCTCAACCTTCATGTCATTCAATGCTAATGAGCGGATAATGAGCGGAATTTTGAAAGTTTTTTGGATACCGTCTGAACAATTTTTGTCTGACCAAATAGTAAATACGCTTCTGACCATTCCAGAATCATCAGCTTTCTTTTGATATAACACATGTGTAGGTACGCTCTATAACTTTTGAGTGTATAGAGGACATACAGACAGACAGGCAGTTGTTGTTGGAAGAGAGAGAGAGAGCGACTGGGGGGAAGAGAGGGAGCGACTGGGGGGAAGAGAATGAGCGACTGGAGGGAGAAGAGAGAGATGGGGGAAGAGAGAGAGAGAGGGAATGAGAGAGAGACAGAGAGCGAAGGAGAGAGAGAGAAAGGGAAGGAGAGGGAGAGAGAAAGGGAATGAGAGAGAGAGAGAGAGGGAATGAGAGAGAGATGGAAGGGGAAGGGGGTTAGGAGAAGGGGGTAGGTGAAGGGGGGTGGGGGAAGGGGGGTGGGGGAAGGGGGTTGGGGGAAGGGGGGTGGGGTTGGGGGGGAAGGGGGGTGGGGTTGGGGGGAAGGGGGTGGGGCATTCCACAATCAATCCTACCCAACTCGTGCCTCATACCATTGTAGTTTCCTTTATTTAAATTCAGGACCCAAGTCTCTGAATCAACGACTTCACTCTCCATCTTAATGAAGAATTCTATCATATTATGATTGCTCCGCCCCAAGGGGCCTCGCACAAAAAGATTGCTAATTATTCCTTTCTCATTACCTAATACCCAGTCTAAGATGGCCTGATCTTTATTTGGTTCCTCGACATATTGGTCCAGGAAACCATCCCGTATACACTCCAGGAATTCCTCCTCCACAGTAATGTTACTAATTTGGTTAGCCCAACCTATATGTGGATTAAAGTCACCCATGATAGAGGCTGTGCCCTTATTGCACGCATCTCTACTTTACCGTTTAATGCCTTCACGAACCTCCGCATTACTGTTTCGTGGTCTGTATACAACTCCCACTAATGTTTTCTGCCCCATGGTATTTCTCAGCTCTACCCATACAGATTACACTTCATCAGAGCTAATATCCTTCGTTACAATTGTGTTAATCTCCTCTTTAACCAGCAATTCTACCCCACTGCCTTTTACATTTTGCCTGTATTTCCTGAATATTGAATACCCCTGCATGTTGAGTTCCCAGCCTTGGTCACCCTGGAGCCATATTTCCATAATCACAAACATATCATTTCCGTTTACATCTATTTGCACAGCTAATTCATCCACCTTATTACGAATGCTCCTCACATTAAGGCACAAAGCCTTCAGGTTCTTTTTTTAACTCTTAGACCTTTTAGAATTATTATGTACTGTGGCCATGTTGGATTTAAACCCTTGATTTCTCTGACTGCCACTTTTGCTTTTCTCCTTCCTGTCTTTTGCTTCTATCCTTGTTTCCCTTTCCTCTCTCTCCCTGCATAGCTTCCCAACCCCCTGCCATTTCAGTTTAAACCCTCCCCCAGAGCACTTGCAAATACTCACCCTTGCACATCGGTCCCAGTCCTGCCCAGGTGCAAACCATCCCGTTTGTACTGGTCCCACCTCACCCAGAACCGTTTCCAATATCCCAGGAACTTGAATCCCTCCCCCTTGCACCATTCCTCTAGCCACGTATTCATTTGAAATATCCTTCTATTTCTACTCTGACTAGCATGTGGCACTTGTAGCAATCCTGAGATTACTACCTTTGAGTTCCTATTTTTTAATTTACCTCCTAACTCCCTATATTCAGCTTTTAGGCCCTCATCCTGGTTTTTACCTATATCGTTGGTACCTATATGCACCACGACAACTGGCTGTTCATCCGCCCCTTCCGAAATGCTCTGCAGCCGCTCTGAGACATCCTTGTCCCTTGCACCAGGGAGGCAACATACCATCCTGGAGTCTCATTTGCGGCCACAGAAACGCCTATCTATTCCCCTTACAATAGAGTCCCTTATTACTATATTTCTCCCACTCTATTTCCTCCCATCCTGTGCAGCAGAGGCACCCATGGTGCTAGGAAGTTTGCTGCTGCTGTCTTCCCCCGATAAGCCATCTCCCTCAACAATATCCATAGCGGCGTGTCTGTTTGAGAGGGAGATGGCCACAGGGGACATCTCACTACCTGCCTGCACCTACTACTCTGCCTGGCGGTCACCCATGCCCTTCCTGCCTGTGCAGCCTTTACCTGCTTTGTGACCAACTCATTAAATGTTCTATCCATTATGTCCTCAGCATCGCGAATGCTCCAGTATGTATCCACTCGCAGCTCCAGCGCTGCAATGTGGTCTGCCAGTAGCTGCAGCTGGATACACTTCCCACACACATGGTCGTCAGGGACACAGGAAGTGTCACTGATTTCCTACATAGTGCAGGAGGAGCATACCACAGAGCCGAGCTGTATTGCCATGACTTACCCTTTAATTAATTCAAATTAAATTAAATCAAATAAATCCCACCAATTACACTACAATTAAATGATATACTCAGGGGCCCTTGTTTACCAGCAGTCTCCGCTACACAACAGAGACCCTAGAAAATATAAATCACAAAATTCAAGTTTGGAAAAAAGCGAGAAAGAGGGAAATATTCACCAACCAATCACTTACCTGTTTTCTGGTGACGTCACACTTCGATAAGTTTTTACTTCTCTCTGTCCTCTCTCTGTGCCTCTCGCAGGTCCGCCACTCAGCTCCGTTCCCAGGCCTCCTCTGCGCACTCTTTTATCCTCCTCTAGCTGACTCTATGCCTCTCGCAGTTCCGCCGCTCCTCTCCAGTCTTGGTGAAAAGAAGCCTCCGAATATACTGCATGTCACTTAATTGAAGTCAGGAGAAGTAATGTCGGAAGATCCTGGGAGGATAGCACCTCGTGTTGAGATCCCTGATGGCCCTCCTCCTTCTCCCACTGTGCATATGGTCCCGTATTTCTGGCTGCCTGTGCTCCCTTTGCTTTAGAAGCTGAAGGGCGTGGTCAACTGCCAGTACAGTCCCCATGACTTATAGCAAGTGTTGTAGTTTGAAGCCCCTCAAAAATGATAAGGAAGTTTTATGCCTACCACAATACTCACTGATACTAATATAGATTTGTCATAACAAAAGAAAATTCTTGCAGTTGCAGGAAGTAGCACACAGCCACTCAAATTGCAAAACCCTGTCAGGGGCGAGTTATTGGTCAGGATCCCTTTAAATAGTGCTGCTGGAGCCGGCTTCCTGGACCATATGGAGGAGTCCAACTCGCTTGCCATGCTGGGAGATGTAGCTCATCCTCGTCACAACACCTCCCAGAGCCGTGCAGTTAATTAAATAAATCTCGCGCAAAAATCTTGTATCAGTAATGCTAACCATGAAACTACTGGATTGTTATAAAACACCATCTGATCACTGTCCAGTGACCCCTGGTTTAGATAGAGATGAAGCAGCGCATCCATCCTGCTTCTGATCACTGTCCAGTGATGCCCTGATTTATAGTGCGTGGATATCAGCCAGCGTTCTTTCTCTTTACACTGTACAGTGACACCTGGTTTATAGAGTGGGGAAATCAGCCAGGGTTCCTGAAACTGATCTCTGTGCACTGGGCCCTAGTTTATAGAGAGTGGAAATCAGCCAAGGTTCTTGCTCTTGATCACTTTCCAGTTATGCCTGGGTTTTAGCCACGGTTCCTTCTCCTGAGCACTGTCCATTGACCCCTGAAAGAGAGCGGAAATATAACCCCACTTTTTAAGAGAGGGAGCGAGAAAGCGGGGAACTAAAGATCAGTTAGCCTGACATCAGTCGTAGGGGGAATGGTAAAATCTATTATTAAGGACGTGCTAACAGGGTAGAGAAACTATGATTGGGCAGAAACAAAACGGATGTATGAAACGGAATCGTGTTTGACAAACCTTTTTTTTTGAGGTTGTAACTAGCAGAATAGATAAGGGGGAACCAGTGGATGTGGTGTATTTGGATATTCAGAAGGCATTCGATGAGATGGCGAACAAGAGGTTTTTAAACAAAGTTAGGGCTCATGGGATTGGTGGTAACACAGTAGCATGGATGGAGGATTGGTTAACGGACAGAAAAAAGAGAGTTGGAATAAATGGGTCATTTTAGGGTTGGCAGCTGTAACTAGTGGGATACCGCAAGAATCAGTGCTTGGGCCTAAGCTATTCCCTATCTACATCAACGATTTGGATGAGGGGTCCAAATGTAATATATCCAAGTTTGCTGATGATACAAAACTAGGTGGGAATGTAAGTTGTGAGGACGATGCAAGGATGATTCAAGCGGATACAGACAGGATAAGTGAGTGGGAAAGTACATGGCAAATGGAATATAATGTGGAGAAATGCGACGTTATCCATTTTGGTAGGAAAAAGAGAAAAGCAGAATATTTTTTCAATGCTGAGAGATTGGGAAGTATTTGTGTTCAGAGGGACCTGGGTGTCCTTGTACACGAATCATTGAATGTTAACATACATGTGCATCAAGTAATTAGGAAAGCAAATGCTATGCTGACCTTTATTACAAGTGGATTTGGGTAAAGGAGTAAAGACGTCTTACTGAAATTATATAGGCCCTGGTGAGACAAAAACCTGGAGTATTGTGTATTGTTTTGGTCTCCTTAACTAAGGAAGGATGTACTTTCCTTAGAGGGAGTGCAGCGAAGGTTCACCAGACTGGTTCCTGTGATGGGATAATTGTCCTATAACGAGAGATTGAGTAGACTATGTCTATATTCTCGAGAGTTTAGAAAAATGAGAGGTGATCGAAATATTCAGAAATCTTACAGGGTTTGAAAGGTGGATGATCCCCCTGGCTGGGGGGTCTATAACCTGGGGAGAAAAGCTCAGAATAAGGGGTCAGCCATTTAAGGCTGAGACGAGGAGACATTTCTTCACTCAGAGGGATGTCAAACTTTGGAATTCTCTACCCAAGAGGGCTGTGGAGGTTCAGTCGTTGAGAATATTCAAGACAGAGATCGATAGATTTTTGAAAATTAAGGGAATCAAGCGATATGGTGATAGTACAGGAAAGTGGAGATGAGACAGGAGACCAACCATGATCTTATTAAGAATATAAGAAGTTAAGAAATAAGAGCAGGAGTAGGCCATACAGACCCGCGACCCTGCTCCGCTATTCCAAAAGAACATGGCTGATCATCGACTTCAGCTCCACTATCCCACCCTATCGCCATATCCCTTCATTGCCCTAGAGTACACAAACCTATCTATCTCAGCCTTGGATACACTCAAAGACTCAGCATTCACAGCCCTCTGGCGCAGAGAATTCCAAAGATTCACAGCGCTCTGAGTAAAGAAATTCCTCCTCCCTTATCCCGAGACTATGCCCACTTGTTCTAGGCACACCAGCAGGGGAAACAACCTCTCAGCATCTGCCCTGTCGTTCCTTTCAGAATCGTGCATGTACCAACGAGATCACCTCTCATTCTTCTAAATTCCAGAGAGTATAGGCCCATTCTGCACAATCTCTCATCTTAGGACAGCCCTCTCATCCCAGGAATGAATCTAGTGGACCTTCGTTGCGCTGCCTCCAAGGCAAGTATATCCTTCCTTAGATAAGGAGACCAAAATTGTGCACAGTACTCCAGGTGTGGTATCATCAAGACCCTGTACAATTGTAGCAAGACTTTCATCCTCTTATACACCAACCACCTTGCAATAAAGGCGAACATGACATTTGTCTTCCTTATTACTTGCTGTACCTGCATGCTAGCTTTCTGTGTTTCTTGCACGAGGACACCCAAATCTCTCTGAATACCAACATTAGAAAGTTTCTCACCATTTAAAAAATATTCTGTTGTTCTATTCGCCCTAGCACCGTGAATAACTTCACATTTCCCTACATTATACTCCATCTGCCACCTTACTGCCCACTCACTCAGTCTATCTATATCCCTTTGCAAACGCTTTGTGTTCTCCTCACAGCTTACTGTCCCACCTAGAAATTATCATCAGCAAATTTGGATATATTACATTTGGTCCCTTCATCAAGGGCATTAATATATATTGTAAATAGCTGAGGCCCAAACACTGATCCTTGCAGCCCCCCTCCAGCTACAGCCTGCCAACTTGTAAAAAGATCCCTTTACCTCTACTCTCTGTTTTCTGTCCGTCAACCAAATCTCTATCCAAGGTACTATACTATCCCAACACCATGAGGCATTATCTTGTGTAATAATCTTTTATGTGGCACCATATCGAATGCCTTTTGGAAATCCAAATACACTACATCCACTCGTTCCCCTTTAAGTACACTGCACATGACAGCCTCAACAAACTAATAAATGTGTCAAACACGATTTACCTTTCATAAAACCATGTTGACGCTGCCTAATCATGTTATGATTTTCTAAGGGACTTGATACCACTTCCTTAACACTGGATTCCAACATTTTTGCGATGATTGATGTCAGGCTATCTGTCCTGTAGTTCCCTGTTTTTCCTCTCCGTCCTTTCTTGAATAGCGGTGTTATATTTGCGACCTTCCTATCCGCTGGGACCATTCCATAATCTAGGGATTCTTGGAAGATCAAAACCAATGCATCCATTATCTCTTCAGCCACCTCTTTTAAACCCCTAGAATGTAAGCCGTCAGTTCCAAGGGATTTGCCAGCTTTTATTGCCATTCATTTCTATGGTACTTTTTCTCTACTTATAATATTATGTTAAGTTCCTCACTCTCATTAGACCCTTGGTTCCTCACCATTTTTGGTATGCTTTTTATGTCATCAACTGTGAAGACAGGTACAACATATTTGTTTAACGTTTCTGCCATTTCCTTACTCTACATAATTATTTCTCCTGTCTCAGCCTCTAAGGGACCAACGTTTAGCTTTCTACTCATTTCCTTTTTACATACTTGTAGAAACTCTTACAATCTGCGTTTATATTTCGTGCTAGCTTTCACTCATATTCTATTTTTCCCATTTTATCAAATTTTTGTCAACCTTTGCTGGTTTCTGAATTCTCACAATTCTCAGGCTTACTATTATTCTTTGCAATATTATAAGCTTCTTCTTTCAATCTAATTCTATCCTTAACTTCTTTAGTTAGCCACGGATGGATCACTTTTCCCGTAGATTTTTTGTTTCTCAACATAATGTATTTTTGTTGAGAATTGTGAAATATTTCATAAAATGCTAGACACTGCATATCTAGCGCCATAACTTTTCATCTTTTGTTCCAATCTACCTTAACCAACTTGCCTGATTACCTTTGCTAAATTGATTTGTCCAGTCTATATGAAGACTAACCCCCACCCTCAAGATTATTGCATTAACTTTGTTTCAAGCTCCTACTATTGCATAGATGCTTACAGCACAGGAGGAGGCCATTCAGCCCATTGTCCCTGTGCCAGCTCTTTCAAAGAGCTATCTGATTAATCGCACTCTCCATCTGACTGGGCTGGATTCAAACTCACGCCTAGAAAGTGCACTAAGCCATGGGTTCTCCACCGTGGGAGAAGATTTCAAGGGGTCCACCGCCAGCATGCGGCTTCTCCCAAAACCATCAATCTAGCCCCCAGATCGGCTCAGATCTCACCGACTGCTGATCAGCAGCCATCACAGTCAGCACCATTCCTGCCATGTAATCCGTCTGACCTCTCTCTCTCATGAGCCAGAACTTAATTTACAAGGATCAACATTGAAACCAAACTGCCAACAATAATTTTAATACGTTTTTCACCGATTAGATCCAATGACAAAATGTTACTTTATGACTGCATGATGTATGATTTATTACCATTCTCTCCCAACACTCCACCCCCGTGCTTCTGGCTAGAGCAAGACAACCGTTCTGTTTAAATATCGGGGCTAGGTTTCGATAAGGAAAGGTATACAGTGGGCCTCCGGGTATCAGAGGTGGCGGGAAGCCCCGGGCATAATGGGGAAAGGCTGTGGGGGGGGTCCGGGCGCCGCAAGCAGGGCGGGGGGGGCGCGTTGGCTCCAGGACCCGCAGGCAGCACAAAACAAATTACTGAATCAGGATGAAGATTGACTATGACATGTGTGTGTGCTTGTCGAAGATAGCTCCATGTCTTGACAGAATTGTTGCCCAGCACCAGGTTTCACGTTAAGAAAGCAAAACAAAAGTAATAATAAATCTATTTTTTTAATTGTACAATTAATTATTATATGAAAAAAATACTTGTTTTGTGTTACAGGGGGTCTGTGGAATTTTTATTATGCAGGAGGGATCCTCAGATGTAAAACGTTTGAGAAGCCCTGCTGTAAGCCACATCTCTCCGTTCTCCCGATTTAATGGCCCAGAACTTGGTGTCGGGGGCTTGCCGCGCGTGCAAGCCCCCGATCTGCACTCACCCTGCGCGCTGACATCTGAAGCCCGGGCCTGCTTGCATTTCCTGTCACAGGCCTGGTTCAGATGTCAGTGCGCAGTGCTTACCTGATCCAACGGCGTAGTTAGTGCGATGTGCCGGCTGGGATCAGGTGAGCACTGTACAACCAATCAGGGGAGGGGAAGGTTCATTCATGAGTTTGAGAGTAAGAACTGTCAAACTCATGAAAACTACGGAGGCCCAAAACACTATTTAAACTTTAAATAAAAATTTAAGAAACATCCCAATCATTAAATTAAGTATAAATAAGTTTTAAAAAATAATTTAAACAATAATTTTTTTTTTTGGAAAAAATAAATTTTTAATAAAAAGGGTCTAAAACTAAACTTACCTTATGGTAGATTCTTTAAAATAGTAAAACTGTGCGGAAAAAAATTCTAAACTGCAATAAAACACCACTTACCTGTAAAAATAAATACTTACGTGTGCTTTTCACAAGCGTAAAGACCGGAGGCCTTTACACATGCGCAAATCCCCCAAAACAGAGGAAATCCAAGGCGCACGCGCTGCCCCCTACAGCGCACGTGCTAGCCTCTTCAACTCCTGGGTTAGAGGAGAGGAAATGCCGGTTTTCAGCGCATGCGCTGTGCATGCTGAAAACCGGCATTTCCTCCAGCCAGACGCATGAGTACCCCTTCCGTACTCACGCGTTTGGGGAGGAATTACTGCCCCAATGTACGATTCGTACTGTGATCTGCAGCACATGTGGTTGGTTCCTTGCCCTATCGAGCCCACGCTTTAGACTGTATGCCAGCACGTTCTCGGAATAGAATGGGAAAATTTGCCTTATTCAGTGCGACCTATTGCTGCTTGATGAAAGCCCTGCTTGAACCAAAACACCGGCAGTAACTCCACCATTTCATACAACCATAGAATGAAATAGCGCAGGAGGCCATTCGGCCCATTGCGCCTGTGCCAGCTCTTTGAAAGAGCTGTCCAATTATTCCCACTCCACCTTGCTGTTTCCCCATAACCCTGGAAAATATCCCGCTTTAAGTATTTATTCAATTCCCTTTTGAAAGTTATTGCTGAAACTGCTTCCACTACCCATTAAGGCAGTGCATTCCAACAACAACTTGTATTCATATAGCACCTTTAATGTAGTTAAACGTCCCATGGCACTTCACAGGAGTATTAAAAGACGGTAACAAATTCCAGATCATAACGCCTCGTTGCATAATTTTTATTCCTTCCTGTTGCCTCTGGTTCCTTTGTCAATAACATTAAATCTGTGTCCTCTGGTTACCAACATTCTGCCACTGGAAACAGTTTTTCCTTATTTTCTCTGTCAAAATCCTTATGTTGCAAATTCAATCAAAGTTTATGGATAGACAGAACTGCAGGGTAACATCAGCACTATCAGCTTCTTTCAGAATTCCGCCTCCGAAAGTCTGAGATTTTCCTCACCTATTTTATTTTAATTCACTGGGTGAGGGCCTCATTGGCAAGCCTAGGGTTTAATGCCCATTCCTCGTTGCCCAGTGATGGTAGTAGTGGGCTTTCTTCTTCAATTGGCTAGAAAAAGCAATAATCCTGAGGATTGGGAGCAGTTTAGGAGTCAACAAAGGGGGACAAAGGGATTAATTAAGAAAGGGAAAATAGAATATTGAGTAAGCTCGCTGGGAACATAAAAACTGACTGTAAAAGCTTTTATTGATATGTGAAGAGAAAAAGATTGGTGAAGTCAAGCATAGGTCCCTTACAGTCAGAATCAGGGGAATTTATAATGGGAAACAAGGAAATGGCAGACCAACTAAATACATACTTTGGTTCTGTCTTCAAAAGGAGGACACAAATAACCTCCCAGAGATACCGGGGAACATAGGGCCTAATGAGAGGGAGGAACTGAAAGAAATCAGTATTTGTAGGGAAATGGTGTTAGGAAAATTGATGGGACTGAAGGCCGATAAATCCCCAGGGCCTGATGGTCTACATCCCAGGGTACTTAAGGAAGTGGCCCTAGAGATAGTAGATGCATTGCTGGTCATCTTCCACAAATCGATAGACTCTGGAGCAGTGCCCATGGATTGGAGGGTAGCTAATGTTACCCCACTATTCAAAAAAGGTGGTAGAGAAAAAGAGGGGAATTATAGACCAGTAAGCCTGACATCGGAAGTGGGGAAAATGCTAGAGTCTATTATAAAAGATGTAATAGCAGAGCACTTGGAAAGCAGTGACAGGATCGGACAAAGTCAACATGGATTTACAAAAGGTAAATCATGCTTGACTAATCTACTGGAATTTTTTGAGGATGTAACTGGTAAAATAGATAAGGGAGAACCAGTGGATGTGGTGTATTTGGACTTTCAGAAGGCTTTCGACAATGTCCCATATAAGAGATTAACATGCAAAATTAAGGCACATGGGATTGGGGGCAAGGTATTGACTTGGATAGAGAACTGGTTGGCGGACAGAAAGCAAAGATTTGGAATATCCGGTCATTTTCCGAGTGGCAGGCAGTGACTAGTGGGGTACCGCAAGGATCAGTCCTAGGACCCCAGCTATTCACAATATATATTAATGATCTGGAAGAGGGAGTTGGATGTAATATCTCCAAATTTGCAGACGACACAAAGCTGGGTGGGAGGGTAAGCTGTGAGGAGGATGTTGTGAAACTCCAGTACGATTTGCACAGGTTGGGTGATTGGGCAGAAACATGGCAAATGCACTATAATGTGGATAAATGTGAGGTTATCCACTTTGGTGGCCAGAACAGGAAGGCAGATTATTATTTGAATGGCAATAGATTGGGAGAAGGGGAAGTGCAAAGAGACCTGGGTGTTATTGCGCACCAGTCGCTGAAGGTAAGCATGCAGGTGCAGCAGGCGCTTAAGAAGGCAAATGGCATGTTGGCCTTCGTAGCAAGAGGGTTCGAGTACAAGAACAAGGATGTCTTGCTGCAGTTGTACAGGGCCTTAGTGAGACCGCACCTTGAGTATTGTGTGCAGTTTTGGTCAACTTACCTGAGGACGGACGTTCTTGCCATGGAGGGAGTGCAGCGAAGATTCACCAGGCTGATACCTGGGATGGCAGGAATCAAATCAAATCAAATCAAATCAACTTTTATTGTCATTGTTAGTGCACAAGTGCAGTACAACGAAATGTAGGCTTGCGGCTCCCGAGAGTGTACATTTGGCTTAAGACATTTAAACATTCAACATACATTTGGCTTGTAGTATATTAACATAAATATAACCATAATAAATGCATTGGCAGATGTGCAGGCTTTAGAGTTTATTTGTGGAGTTCAGTAGGATGACAGCCTTGGGAAAGAAGCTGTTCCTAAATCTGGTCTTACGGGTGCGAATGCATCTGTAGCATCTCCCAGATGGCAGGAGGGCGAACAGACTGTTGCTGATGTGGGTAGGGTCTTTGATGATGGACCGTGCCCTCCGTAGACGGCGTTTCTGGTATATGTGCTCTATGGTCGGTAGCCGGGTGCCGGTAATGCGTTGGGCAGTTTTGACTACCTGCTGCAGGGCTTTCCGGGCATAGTAGCTACAGCTGCCATACCATACTGTGATACAGTTTGTCAGGATGCTCTCTATAGTGCAGCGGTAAAAGTTAGAGAGGATCAGGGGTGACAGATTACATCCCTTCAGCCTCCTTAGGAAATATAGGCGCTGCTGGGCATTCTCCACCAGAGAGGAGGTGTTGAGGGACCAGGAGAGGCCTTCCGTGATGTGGACTCCGAGGAACTTAAAGCTGTCCACCCTTTCCACCACAGCCCCATTGATGTGGATGGGGGTGTGCCTTCTGCCTTTGGACTTCCTGAAGTCCACAATGATTTCTTTTGTTTTCTTGGTGTTCAGGGCCAGGTTGTTATTGGCGCACCACTTCACGAGATGCTGGACCTCCTCATTGTAGGCTGATCATCGTTGTTGGTGATCTGGCCTACTACCGTGGTGTCATCCGCAAACTTGATGATGGTGTTGGAACCATTAACAGCCACACAGTCGTGGGTGAAGAGGGAGTAGAGGAGGGGGCTCAGCACACATCCTTGTGGGGCCCCAGTGTTCAGGGTCAGGGGGGAGAGGTGTGGTTACCTAATTTGACAGACTGGGGTCTGTTTGTTAGGAAGTCCAGGGTCCAGTTGCAGAGGGAAGTGTTCAGGCCAAGAGTTTGTCCGAGGCTGAGATTTTGTCTATTGGGCTTATACTCACTGGAGTTTAGAAGATTGAGAGGGGATCTCATCGAAACCTATAAAATTCTGTCAGGTCTGGACAGACTAGATGCAGAAAGGATGTTTCTGATGGCCGGGGAGTCCCGAACCAGGGGTCATAGTCTAAGGATAAGGGGTAAGCCATTTAGGACTGGAATGAGGAGGAATTTCTTCACCAAGAGAATGGTGAACCCATGTAATTCTCTGCCACAGAGGGCGGTGGAGGCCAGTTCATTAAATATATTCAAGAAAGAGTTGGATATATTTCTTGAGGCTAAGGGGATCAAGGGATATGGGGAGAAGGCAGGGACAGGGTACTGAATTTGGATGATCAGCCATGATCTCATTGAATGGCGGAGCAGGATCGAAGGGCCGAATGGCCTACTCCTGCTCCTATCTTCTATGTTTCTATGTTTCTATGTTTCTATGCTTTCTAGGCCACTTCAGAGAACAGTGAAGAATTAAACACGTTGGTGAGGGACTGGAGTCATATATACGCCCAGACCGGGTCAGGTTTCCTTTCCTGGCCCGCTTCTTGATTAATATTCAGTCCAATGGTATAGCTACTGTTAGGGCCCCTATATACTGCTCCTGCCAGTGCTTTCTGCCCCGTGTTATTCCTTATCTCCACTCATACTGCTTCTACTTCCTGATCTTCTGAGCCGAGATCTTTTCTCATAACTGTCCTTTTGTCATTCTTTATTAATAGCAGGGATACTCCCCCTCCTTTTTTTTCAGCCTGTCTTTTCGAAACGTCAAGCACCCTGGAACATTTAGATCCCAACCTTGGCCACCTTATAACCATGTCTCTATAATGGCTATTAGCTCAAAACCATTGATCTCTTTTTGTGCCAGTGGTTCGGCTATCTTGTTAGGAAAGCTTCATGAATTCAGATAAAGAACCTTTAACTTTTTAACCATTATTCCCTGCTTTGACCGTATTCTCTGCTGCACTGCTACCATTAAACTCTCTGTCGCTTCCTGTCACGCTCTGCTTATTTTTACCCAAATTGCCACATTGCTCTACTGCTTTGACATTTATCTTTAGATTTCTTAATTTCCCCTTACTTGAACCCTCCCTCACCCCTTTTCTAGTTTAAAGCCCTACCTAGTTATTCGATTCACCAGCACGCTGGTCCCAGCATGGTTTAAGTGGAGACCATCCCTACGGAACAGCTCTCTCTTTCCCCAGTTCCGGTGCCAGTGCCTCATGAATTGAAATGTTCCCACACCACACTTTGAGCCATGCATTTAACTCTCTGATCTGCTTGACCCTATGCCAATGTGTGCGTGGCTCAGCTATTACTCCAGAGATTATTGCCCTTGTGGTTCTGCTTATTACATTAGAACCTTAGGATGGGCAATAAATGCTGCCCTTGTCAGCGATGCCCACATCCCACAAACGAATAAAAAGAAACAAAAAAAAACCTAGTTACTCAAACTCCCTCAGCAGAACCTCATTCTTAGTTCTACCTACATCGTTGGCACATGGCGGAGCAGGCTTGAATTGCCAAATGCCCTAGTCCTGCTTCTACTTCTTATGTGCTTATGTTCTTAAGTGCGGGGTCCTAGCAAATGGCACTTTGTGCAAGTGTAAGAAATGCAGAGTGAAGGAAGCGGGGGAAAAGCCAGAGGTTTCGACTGAGAGCTGCCAGTGAGAGCACTGCTGCCCAGGGAGCTGCCAGTGAGAACACTGCTGCCCAGGGAGCTGCCAGTGAAAACGCAGCTGCCCAGGGAGCTGCCAGTCAGAGCATTGCTGCCCAGGGAGTAGCCAGTGAGAGCACTGCTGCCGAGAGAGCTGCCAGTCAGAACAATGCTGCCCAGGGAGCAGCCAGTGAGAGCACTGGTGCCCTGAGTGCTGCTGGTGAGAACACTGCTGCCCAGGGAGCTTCCAGTCAGAGCACTGCTGCCCAGAGAGCTGCCGGTGAGAACACTGCTGCCCAGGGAGCAGCCAGTGAGCACACTGCTGCCCAGAGAGCTTCCAGTGAGAACACTGCTGCTCGGAGAGCTTCCAGTGAGAACACTGCTGCCCAGGGAGCAGCCAGTGAGCAGACTGCTGCCCAGAGAGCTTCCAGTGAGAACACTGCTGCCCGGAGAGCTTCCAGTGAGAACACTGCTGCCCATGGAGGAGCCGCTTGGGCAACCCATGCTGGCAGTGAGTCTCAAGCTGGTCCTCCACCGCAAACCCAGCTGCCAATAGCGAATTTTAAAACTCCAACAATTTTCGGCTGATTTAAACGTTGGAGGGATTCAAGGGAATTCTGATTTTTGCAGTGAGGAGAAAGGATTGTTTATAAAATGTCACATTCCCAAACAAAGTTGAAAGAAATAAATACATGGTTTTATTTAACCAGTCGGGCAGCGGGTTGGTGAGAATTTCCATTAAAATGCAGCAGCGGTGGTGATTTCGGTGGAATATCGCAAGCTGGCTTATTTCAGTCAGAGTTCCAAATGCCAACAACTGCTCTGTGAAAATTTGCCAGGTTTACCCAGTGAATTTGATGCCGCGGGTGATTGAAAGCTGCACCAGCCGGTCGAGTGCGGAGCGGTCTTGTAAGGTGGGTAATTGGATTTGCGATGGGCGGTGCACCGTCCAGTGATTGACAGGTCGGATCGGGAGCGAGTGTTTGGGAAGGTTCTGATTCAGGGACCAAACATCAAATGGAAATGTTGTTGATTTTGTTGGGATATTTTGCTGAAGCACGATCTGCATGTTTAAAAACATATATATTTGCAGAGAAGTCATGATGGATTCTTACCTATAGTGTCAATTTAGAAATAGAAAGTGGTGAGAATGTGAAACGAACACCCCCTCGCTCTCTCTCACCCCGTCTCTCTCTCTCTCCCACAGTCTCTCCCTCGCCCCCAGTCTCGCTCTCAATCTCCCCAATTTCTCTCTCTCTGCAGTCTCCCACTCTCTCTCTTTCTCTCCCCAGTCTCTCCCTCCACCAGTCTCTCTCTGCCCCCAGTCTCTCTCTCCCTCCCAGCTTCTCTCTCTCTCTCTCTCTGCCCAGTCTCTCTCTCACTCCCCAGTCTCTCTCCGTTCTCCATAGTCTCTCTCTCCCCCCAGTCTCTCTGTCTCTCCCAGTCATTCTCTATCCCCCCAATCTCTCTCTCTATCCCCAGTCTCAATCCATTCTCCCCAGGCTCGATCTCTTCCACAGTCTCTCTCTCTCCCCCAGTCTTTCTTTCTCTCTCAGTCTCTCTCACTCCCCCGTCTTTCTATCGCCCTGAGTCTCTCTCTCACTCTCCCCCAGTATCCCTCTTTCTCTCCCCAGTCTCTCTCTCCCCAGTTTCTCTCTCCCCTCTCTTTCTCTCTCCCCCAGTCTCTCTCTCTCTCACCCCAGTCTCTTTCGCTCTCTCCTAGTCTCTCTCTTTCCCCAATCTCTCTCTCACTCAAATCTCTCTCGCTCCCCTGTCTCTCTCTCTCCCAGTCTCCCTCTCTTTCCCCAACCCAGTGTCTCTCTCTCAACCCCCAGTCTTTCCCCCTCTCATAGCCTCTCCCCCATTATCTCGCCTACAGTCTTTCTCTCCCTCCCGCAGTCTCTCTCTCTCTCTCCCAGGCTCTCTCTCTCCTCCAGTCTTGCTCGCTCGCCAGTCTCTCTCGGTTCTCCCCAGTCTCTCTCTTTCCCAGTCTCTCTCTCTCTCTCCCCCAGTCACTACCTCTCTCCCCAAATCTCTATCTCCTCCAGACACTCTCTCTTCTCTTTCTTTCTCCCTTTACTCCCAGTCTTTCTCTATCTCTCCCAGATTCTGTCTCTCGCCCAGTTGCTCTAGCTCCCCCAGTCTCTCTCTCACCCCCGTCGCACTCTCCCCAGTCTCTAACTCTCCCCAGTCTCTCTCACTCCCCGTCTTTCTCTATCCTCAAGTATCTCTCTCACTCTTCCCCAGTATCCCTCGTTCTCTCCCCAGCCTCCCTCCCCAGTCCCACCCTCTCTCTTCCCTTGCTGTTTCTCTCTCCCCGTCTCTCTCTACTCCAGTCTCTCTCTCTCACCCCAGTCACTTACCCTCTCTCCTAGTCTCTCACTCTGCCCATTCTTTCTTTTTCTCCACCAGTCGCTCTCTCTCTCCCAGTTTCCCTCACTCCACCCTGTCGCTCTCTCGACCCCAGTCCATCTCCATCTCCCCAGTCTCTCCCCCAGTTTCTCGCCCCCCAGTCCCTCTCTCTCCCCCAGTCTTTCTATCTCTCCCACCTTCTCTCTCTCTCGCACAGAGTCTCTCTCCCCAGTCTCTCTCTGTTCTCCCCAGTCTGTCTCTCTCTCCCCCATTCTCTCTCTCTCTCTCTCCAGTCTCTCTCATTCTTTCTCTCTGCCCAGTCTCTCTCTCTCTTTCTCCCAGAATCCCTCTCTCCCCAGTCACTCTCCCTCCTGCAGCCTCTACTCTCCCCCAGTCTCTCTCTCCCCAGTTTCTCACTCTCCCCAGTCTCTTTCTCCCCCAGTCTCTCTCAATCTCCCGACTTTCTCTCTCCCCAGTCTCTCTCTCGCCCTCAGTCTCCCTCTCGCCCAGTCCCTCGCTCTCTCTCTCTCCCCAGTCTCTCTCTCTCCCCTGTTCCTTTCCCTCTCCCCTCTCTCTCTCTCTCCCCAGTCTCTTTCCCTCTAACCTAGTCTCTCTCTCTCCCTAGTTTCTCTCTGTCTCACCGAGTCTCTCTATCTCCCCAGTCTCTCTCTGTCCCAGTCTCTCTCTCTCTCCCCAATCTCTTTCCCTCTATCCTAGTCTCTCTATCTCCCCAGTCTCACTCTCTCTCACCCGAGTCTCTCTCTCCCCGGTCTCTCTCTCTCTCTCCGCCAGTCTATCTATCTCTCCCCAGTCGCTCTCCCTCCCCCAGCCTCTCTCTCTCCCCCACTCTATCTCGATCTCCCAGTCTCTCTTCCCCAGTCTCTCTCTGCCCCAGTCTCTATCACTCCCCCGACTTTCTCTCTCCCCGAGTCTCTCTCTCTCACTCTCCCCAGTCTCTCACTCCCCAGTCTCTCTCTCTCTCCCCGAAGACTCTCTCTCACCCAGTCTCTCGCTCTCGCTCGCCCCAGTCTCTCTCTCTCTGCCCTGTCTCTTTATTTCTCCCCATCTCTCTTTCTCCCCAGACTCTCTATCTCTCCCCCAGTCTCTCCCCAGTCTATTTCCCTCTATCGTAATCTTTCTATCTCCCCAGTCTCTCTCTCGCTATCTCTCACCCGGGTCTCTGTCTCTTTCCCCAGTCTCTCTCTCTCTCCCAGTCTTTCTCTCGCTACCTCTCAGTATCTCTCTCGTGAGGCCCAATCTCTCTCCGTCTCCGCAGTCTCTCCCCAGTCTCTCCCCCACCCCAGTCACTCTCTCTCCCCAGTCGCTCTCTCACTCCCAGTCCCTATGTCTCTCCCCAGTCCCTCTCTCCCCAGCCTCTCTCCGTTCTCCCATCTCTTTCTCTCTCCCATTCTCTCTCTCTCTCCAGTCTCGCTCTCCCACTCGCCCCAGTCTCTCTCTCTCTCTCTCCCAGTTCCTCTTTCTGCCCCAGTCACTCTCGCTCCCCCAGTCTCTCTCTCTCCCCCATTTTCTCTCTCTCCACACGTCTCTGTCTCCACCACTCTCTCTCATTCCCCGTCTTTCTCTGTCCCCGAGTATCTCTCTCACTCTTCCGCAGTATCCCTCGTTCTTTCCCCAGCCTCCCTCCCCAGTCTCTCTCTCTCTCTTCCCTTGCTGTTTCTCTCTCCCCCATCTCTCACTACTCCAGTCTCACTCTCTCACCCCAGTCACTTACCCTCTCTCCTAGTCTCTCACTCTGCCCAGTCTCTCTTTTTCTCTACCAGTTGCTCTCTCTCTCCCAGCTTCCCTCACTCCACCCAGTCGCTCTCTCGGCCCCCAGTCCATCTCCATCTCCCCAGTCTCTCCCCTAGTTTCTCGCCCCCCAGTCTCTCTCTCTCCCACAGTCTTTCTATCACTCCCACCTTCTCTCTCTCTCTCGCACAGAGTCCCTCTCCCCAGTCTCTCTCTGTTCTCCCCAGTCTGTCTCTCTCTCCCAGTCTCTCACTCTCTCTCCAGTCTCTCTCATTCTCTCTCTCTGCCCAGTCTCTCTCTCTCTTTCTCCCAGATTCCCTCTCTCCCCAGTTGCTCTCACTCCCCCAGCCTCTACTCTCCCCCAGTCTCTCTCTCCCCAGTTTCTCACTCTCCCCAGTCTCTCTCTCCCCCAGTCTCTCTCACTCTCCCGACTTTCTCTCTCCCCAGTCTCTCTCTCGCCCTCAGTCTCTCTCTCATCCAATCTCTCGCGCTCTCTCTCTCCCCAGTCTCTCTCTCTCCCCTGTTCCTTTCTCTATCCCCTCTCTCTCTCACTCCAGTCTCGCTCTGCTACTCTCCCCAGTCTCTCTCTCTATCTCTCCCAGTTCCTCTTTCTGCCCCAGTCGCTCTCGTTCCCCCAGTCTCTCTCTCTCCCCATTTTCTCTCTCTCCACCCGTCTCTGTCTCCACCAGTCTGTCTCATTCCCCGTATTTCTCTCTCCCCGAGTCTCTCTCACTCTCCCCAATATCACTTTTCTCTCCCCAGTCACTCTCTCCCCAGTCTCTCTCCCCCAGTCTCTATCTCACTCAATCAGTCTCACGCTTTCTCTCTCCACAGTCTCTATCTCTTCCCTGTCACTTTCTCTCTCCCGTAATCTCTCTTTCTCCCCAGTTTCTCTATCTCTCCCCAATCTCTCTCTCTCCCCATCTCTTACCCTCTATCCTAGTATCTCTCTCTCCCCAGTGTCTTTTGCTCACACACGAGTCTCTCTCTCTCCAGTCTCTCACTCTCCCATTCACTCTCCCTCTACCCCCCAGCCTCTCTCTCTCGACACTGAGTCTCTCTCTCTCCCCTTCAGTCTATCTCCCTCTCCCCAGTCTCTCCCCACAGTCAGTTTATCTGTCTCTCTCTCGCTCGTCTCTCTCTCTCTCTGTCTCTCTCATACTCCCACGTCTCCCTCTCTCCCCACTCTCTCTCTCTCTCTACCTCAGTCTCTCTCCCTTTTCACTGTCTTTCTCTCTCCGCACGGTTTCTCTCTCCCCAACTCTCTCTCTCCCCCGCTCTCTTTCTCCCCCAGTCTCTCTCTCACGCAGTCGCTCTCCACCACAGTCCCTCTCTCTCTCAGTCTCTATCACTGTCTCCCGTCCCCAGTTTCACTCTCTCATTCCCCCAGTCTCTCTCTCTTACCCAGTTTCACCCTACTGCAGTACCCAATTCCAATTCCAATTCCAATTCAAATGCTTTATTGGCATGAAAGTTTACAGAGAACCATATTGCCAAAGCTTACATAGCAAAAAGGTACAGTTTTCCAACATTCTGTAGGTGTCAATCGATTTGACATTTGTTGGGTACATACAATATTACTTTTAAACAATATTAATTTTAAAAAGTCTTTCTACTTCATTTGGTACGTTCAATATTAATTTTAAACAGTCTTACTTTTAAACAGTCCTCAGGTTGTGACATGTTGTTACATATTTGGCCCCAAGGTATGGTCTGTCTCCTTCTCCCAGGACTAATCTCAATTTTGACAGGTCATCCAATTCCTTGAAATCTGGGGTTGTTTGGCTTAGCTTGTTGAATAATATGTTTCTTGATGTGTTGAATTTTTCGCATTTTAGGAGGAAATGCATTTCTGTTTCAACCTCGCCGGCCAGACATTGATCGCATATTCTATTCTCTCTAGGCTGCCAGGATTTCTTGTATCTGCCTTTTTCAATTTCCAGTTGGTGGTCGCTTAGTCTGTCCTGGTGAGGGTCTGTCTCTGTTTTGTGTCTCTGATGGTCGTGAGGTAGTCTGCCAGTTTATATTCTCTTTTTAGGGCCCGGTAACATTCTAATCTGCTTTGGCTTTCGGTTATTTTGTTCCAATGTTCCAGGTAGGTTTCTTTGCATTGTTTAATGATTTGGTTCACTCGGATTGGTGTTTGGACGGCTGTGTTGGTCTGGGGCTGGTCAGGGTCCGGCTGAGTACTTAGTTTCAGTAGCAGCTGACTCAGGGGACTCTTTTCTGGGTTTAGCTCTTGGGTCTGAAAGGCTTTGAAATGAAGGGTGTCTGGGGAGCTAGATTTGAGGTGATTTAGGAAGTTTAGTGCTCGTTTTTGGATGTTTATTATCAGTGGGTATCTGCCTAGTTCGGCTCTGCATGCATTTGTTGGCGTTTTTCTTTGGGTGCGAAGGATGCTTCGGCAGAATTCTGCATGTAGGGCTTCTATTGTGTGTTTTTCCCATTTAGTGTAGCTTTGGTGATTTAGCGGGCCCCATACTTCACTACCGTACAGTGCAATGGGCAGGATTATGCTGTCAAATATTTTGAGCCAGATTTTGATTGGGATTTGGATGTTGTAGAATTTTCTTTTTATTGCATATAGGGCTCTTCGGGCTTTTTCTTTTAGTGCATTCACTGCTATGCTGAAGCTCCCTGATGCTGTAATAGTTAGACCAAGGTAGGTGTAGCTCATAGTGTGTCCTATAGTGGTATCACTGAGGGTAAACTGGTATTTGTTTTCCTGACATCTGGGCCTTTTTGAAAAATCATGATGTTGGTTTTCTTTAGATTTACTGTTAGAGCCCAATTTTGGCAGTATTTGTCGAGTAGGTCTAGTTGTTGCTGTAATCCCTGTTCTGTGGGAGACAGCAGAACCAGGTCGTCCGCATAGAACAGGGATTTCACTTCTCCATCAAGGAGACGGAGACCTGGTGACTCGCTTTGCTCCAGCATGTCTGCTAATTCATTTATGTATATGTTGAACAGGGTCGGGCTCAAATTGCAGCCCTGCCGGACGCCTCTTCTCTGGGTGAAGAAATCGATGGCATTTGTCTCCAATTTTGACCCCGCATTCGTTTTTCAGATACATTGATTTAATAAGGTCATAGACTTTGCCCCCTATTCCACACTGAAGAAGTTTATAATAGAGCCCTTCGTGCCATATAGAGTCAAAGGCTTTCTTGAAGTCGATGAAACAGGCGAATATTTTCCCATTTTTTGTTTGGTGTATATGTTTTTCAATGAGGGTGTGAAGGGTATAGATATGGTCGGCGGTGCGGTGTTTTGGAAGAAAGCCTATTTGGTTTTTTCTGAGGATATTATGTTTGTTAAGAAAATCAAGTAATCTACTATTTAGAATACTGCAGAATAACTTCCCTAGACAACTGTTGACACAGATGCCGCGGTAGTTATTTGGGTCTGATTTGTTTCCGCTTTTATATATGGGGGAGATTAGTCCTTGGCACCAGATATCGGGGAAAACCCCCTCTCTCTCCCAGTATCCATCGCTGTCTCTCGTCTCCAGGTTCACTCTCTCTTGCCAGCCTCTCTCTCGTTCTCCCCCTGTATCTCTCTCTCCCCAGTCACACTCTCTCCCCCAGACGCTCCCTCTCTCCCAGTCTCGCTCCCTCTCCCCCATCTCTCTCCACTGCATTCCCTCTCTCTCCCAGTCTTTATCACAGACTCCCGTCCCCAGTTTCACTCTCTCTCCCCACTCTCCTCACCCTATCTCTCTACCCAGTATCTCCCTACCACAGTCCCTCTCTCTCCCAGTATTTATCACTGTCTCTCGTCCCCAGTTTCACTCTCTCTCTCCCCAGGCTCTCTCTCGTTCTCCCCCAGTATCTCTCTAGCGCAAGTCACTCTCTATCCCCCAGTCTCTCCCTCTCCCCAGTCTCGCTCTCTTTCTCCTCCCGTCTCTCTCTCCCCAGATTCTCTCTGTTTCCCCAGTCTCTCACTCTCTCCCCCAGTCGCTCTCTCTCCCCAGTCTCTCTCTGATTCTCAACCAATCTCTTTCTCTATCCCCAGTCTCTCTCTCCCAGTATATCTTCCTCTCTCCCCCCGTCACTTTCTCTCTCCCCAAGTCCATTCTCTCCCCATACTCTCTCTCTCCCCGTCACTCTCTCTCTCCTCGTCTCACTCTCTCCCCAGTCTCTCTCTCTCTCCCCAGTCTCTCTCTATCTAGTTCTTCACAGTTTCTCTCTCTCTCCCAGCCTCGCCTCTGTTTCTATGCCCAGTCTCTCTCCCTCCACATGCTCTCTCTCCCACTGTCTCTCTCTCTTCCGCAGTCTCACTCTCTCCCAGTCTCTCTCTCTCCCTCAGTCTCCCTCTCTCTCCCCAATTTCTCTCTCTCCCCCAGTATCTCTCTCTCACACCCAATCTCTCTCTCTCCCCCAGTCTCTCTCCATTCTCCCCAGTCTCTCTGTCCTCCCCTAGTCTCTCTCCCTCTCCCAGACTCTCTCTCTCCTAGTCTCTCTCTCTCACCCAGTCTCTCGCTCTCTCGCACCCCAGTCTCCGCTCTCTCTCCCTAATCTCTTTCTCTCTCCCCAGTCTCTCTTTCTCCACCGTCTCTCTATCTCTCCCCAGTCTCTCTCTTTCTCCCCAGTCTCTTTCCTCTCTCCTAGTCTCCCTCACCCAGTGTCTCTCTCTCTTTTACAGGAGTCTCTCGCTTTCTCCCCAGTCTCTCCCTCTCGACCCACAGTCTCTTGCTCTCCACCAGTCGCTCTCCCTCTCCCCAGTCTCTCGCCACAGACTCCCTTCTCTTTCCTCCAGTTTCTCTGTCTGGCTCCCTCGACTCTCTCTCCCTCAATCTGACCCTCATTCTCCCTTTGACTCCCTCTCTGCCCACTATGCCTCTCTCCACCGCAGTAACTCTTTAATCTACATATAGATTTGGCTATCCAAATTAGTAACAATGCTGTGGAGGAGGAATTCCTAGACTATGTGCAGGATGGTTTCCTGGACCAATATGTTGAGGAACCAACTAGAGATCAGGCCATCTTAGACTGGGTATTATGTAACTGAGAAAGGATTAATTAGCAATGTTGTTGTGTAAGGCCCCTTGGGGAGGAGCGATCATAACATGATAGTATTCTTCATTATGATGGAGAGTGAAGTAGTTGCATCAGAGCCTAGGGTGCTGAATTTAAATAAAGGAAACGATGATGGTATGAGGCGTGAGTTGGCTAGGATGGATTGGATAACATTACTTAAAGGGTTGCCGGTGGATAGGCAATGGAAATCTTTTAGACATTGCTTGGATAAACTACATAATTTGGTCATCTCTGTTTGGCATAAAAATAAAACAAAAAAGGTGACTCAACGTGGCTAACAGGGGAAATTGGGGAGAGCATAAGATCCAAGGAGAGGACATATAAATTGGCCAGGAAATGCAGCAAAACTGAGGATTGGGAGCAGTTTAGGATTCAGCAAAGGAGGACAAAGGGATTAATTAAGAGGGGCAAAATAGAATATGTAAGTAAGATTGAGGGGAGCATAAAAACTGACTGTAAAAGCTTCTATTGACATGTGAAAGAGAAAAAGATTGGTGAAGTCAAGCATAGGTCCCTTGCAGTCAGAATCAGGGGAATTTATAATGGGGAGCACAAAAATGTCAGACCAATTAATTACATACTTTGTTCTGTCTTCACAAAGGAGGGCACAAATAATCTTCTCTGAGATTTCGGGGAACATCGGGTCTAATGAGAGGGAGGAATTGAATGAAATCAGTATTTGTGTAGGGCAATGATGTTAGGGAAATTGAAGGGATTGAAGGCCGATAAATCCCCAGGGCCTGATAATTTACATCCTACGGTACTTAAGGTATTGACCCAAGAAATACTCGATGCATTGCTGGTCATCTTCCAAAATTCTATAGACTCTGGAATAGTTCCCATGGATTGGAGGGTAGCTAATGTAACCCCACTATTTAAAAAAGGTGGTAGAGAGAAAACGGCGAATTATAGACCAGTAAGCCTGACATCGGTAGTGGGGAATATGCTAGAGCCCATTATAAAAGATTGTAATAGCAGAGCACTTGGAAAACAGTGACAGGATCGGACAAAATCAACATGGATTTATAAAATGTAAATCATGCTTGACTAATCTACTGGAATTATTTGAGGATGTAACTTGCAGATTAGATAAGGAAGAACCACT
Organism: Somniosus microcephalus; assembly: GCF_052327205.1. Lineage (NCBI taxonomy): Eukaryota > Metazoa > Chordata > Chondrichthyes > Squaliformes > Somniosidae > Somniosus > Somniosus microcephalus. The sequence continues at coordinate 57,436,892 of NW_028225180.1, forward strand.
GTGTTGTGTATGTACCTTTAAGGGAATAACTGGTCTCAGGCTGCAGTACCAGCAGTGACCACCCCTGTATAAAAGGCCCTAGCAGGCTTCTGTAGTTTCAGTTTACCAGGTTGTCCCCATTCAGTAAAGACTTGTTATAATCAACTCCTGCAGTCCGTGTCTCAATTGTACACGGACATAATACTGGCAACGAGCAGATACGAACTTACCTACAGTCTGCACCACCTCATGGGGATCCATCCCTGAAAGCGAAGTTATCAGAGGTCGAGCCAGAAGGAAGAAAGAAACAGTAGAAACGGTGCGTCGACCAGTGGGCATTCCACCTCTGAGTCAGCGGAGTTGAAGATTTGCAGGAGAGGCTGTCGAGAGCAGGGCTTGGTTATCCTATCGATGGTGCTTCAGCTAATCGGGCTGGTGGCAGGTAGTACACTGATTCTTCCTGGGCTGCGGTGGTCTACAGTTCGAGCGGTTGGCTTGCAACGGGGCCGAGCAGCGTATGTCGGGAAGAGGAGAGAGAGAGAGGATGAGCACACAGAGAGGAGCGAGGAGAGGGGAGAGAGGAGAGAGGGGAGAGAGGGAGAGGAGAGGGAGAGAGGTGAGAGGAGAGAGGAGAGAGGTGAGAGGAGAGAGGAGAGAGGGAGAGGAGAGAGGAGAGGGAGAGAGGAGAGAGGAGAGAGGAGAGAGGAGAGAGGAGAGAGGAGAGAGGGAGAGGGAGAGGGGAGAGGGGAGAGGAGAGAGGGGGAGAGAGGCGAGAGGAGCTAGAGGAGAGAGGAGGAGAGGAGAGAGGAGTGAGGAGAGAGGAGTGAGGAGTGAGGAGAGAGGAGAGAGGAGAGAGGAGAGAGGGGAGAGGGGGAGAGGAGAGAGGAGAGAGGAGTGAGGAGAGAGGAAGAGGAGAGAGGGAGAGAGAGAGAGAAGGAGAGAGGAGAGAGGAGAGAGGAGAGAGGGAGAGGAGAGAGGAGAGAGGAGAGAGGAGAGAGGAGAGAGGGAGAGGAGAGGGAGAGGGGAGAGGAGAGAGGAGAGAGGAGGAGTAGGGAGGAGGAGAGGAGAGAGGATAGAGGGAGAGGAGAGAGGGGAGAGGAGAGAGGAGAGAGGAGAGAGGAGAGAGAGTGAGGAGAGAGGAGAGAGGAGTGAGGAGAGATGAGAGAAGAGGGGAGAGGGAGAGGAGAGGAGAGAGAGTGAGGAGAGAGGAGAGAGGAGGAAGAGAGAGGAGAGAGAGAGGAGAGAGGAGAGAGGATGAGAGGAGTGAGAGAGGTGAGGAGAGAGGAGAGAGGAGGAGGAGAGAGGAGAGAGGGGATGAGGAGTGAGAGAGAAGGTAGAGAGAGGAAGAGGAGTGAGAGAGAGAGAGGAGAGAGGAGAGAGGAGAAGAGGAGAGAGAGAGAGAGGAGAGAGGAGAGAGAGAGGGAGAGGAGAGAGGAGAGAGGAGAGAGGAGAGAGAGAGGAGAGAGGAGAGAGAGAGAGAGAGAGAGAGGAGAGAGAGAGAGGAGAGAGGGAGAGGAGAGAGGGAGAGAGGAGAGAGGAGAGAGGAGAGAGGAGTGGAGGAGAGAGGAGAGAGGAGAGGGAGAGTGGAGAGAGGAGGAGGAGGAGAGGGAGAGGAGTGAGGAGAGAGGAAGAGGAGAGAGGAGGTGGAGAGAGGAGAGAGAGGA